>NC_080174.1:51101287-51432490 GCF_950295315.1 Erinaceus europaeus | reverse complement strand
GGAGGCTGGAGGAGGAGAGTTGTGCCAACAATGGCAAGCTCATCCTCACTCCCCCCAAATTATCACCCTTCCTATTCACCTACTGAGGTCCTTCTGAGCTTTGGGGGTGTGGGGATGCTTTTAGAAAGAGAGCTATACATAGTGCTAGGGGTGGCGAGGGAAAGGAGAGAGGTGACCCCCAGAGAATAGATGGCATCTTCTTTATACATTTAAAATGCAGGTTTATAGCCTTTGTCTCTTCAGCCCAAGGTTTCCACATGTGGAGCTTATATTTTTATTTATGGGAATAAAAAGTCTGACAGCTGATGTGGCCTTCTGGAGTTGGAAGCAGTAACCATTGTGGGTAATACAGCCTAGGAAATAATAATGAACAACAAGAAGAGATACAGCTCCTTGAAGGTGGTTGATGAGTGGTTACAGATTCCTTAATTTCTCCCCACCCTTCCCATCCTCCCAACTAAGCATACACTTCCAGCTTGTCAGGTAGTCCTGGAAGAATCCCAGTAGAAAGTGCAGAGCACAATTAAACGCTACAAAGGCGGAGTTGGCGTAGCGCAGTGGGTTAAGCACACATGGCTGAAAGCGCAAGGGCTGGTGTAAGGATCCCAGTTGGAGCCTCCTGCTCCCACCTGCATGAAGTCGCTTGGCAAGCGGTGAAGCAGGTCTGCAGGTGTCTTTCTCTCCTCTTCTCTGTCTTCCCTTCCTCTCTCCATTTCTCTCTGTCCTATCCAACAACAACAACAGCTATGATAACAATAACAACCATAACAAGCACAACAACAAGGGCAACAAAATGGAAAAAATAGTCTCCAGAAGCAGTGGATTCATAGTACAGGCACCGAGCCCCAGCGATAACCCTAGAGGCAAAAACAAAAAACAAAAAACAAAAACAAACAAAAAATACCCACTAATAAGGAAGGAACGGGAAGGGGCAGAGAGTAGATAGCATAATGGTTATGCAAAGTGACTCTCATGCCTGAGGCTCCAAAGTCCCAGGTTTAATACCCTGTACCACCATAAACCAGAGCAGAATAGTTCTCTGGTAAAAAATAAATAAATAAATAAATAAAATTTATAAAAAAAAAAGGAAGGGGAGGGAAGGGAAGATGCTCGTATTGGAGTCCTGCAACTGAAAGGCTAAGGAATCTCCTGGTTGAGCAGGTATCCCTGGAATTGGGAAGGCCAAGGGGTAATGTTCTCTAACCTCAGTTTCCTTATCCGTATAGTGGGGTGAGCCTCCTTGTTTCATATTTTGCTGTGAGAGTTACACATGAGATAGTGTATCTAGGGCCTCCTAGCATGAAGTCTACACATAGTGGATACATGATAAATAATAATTTCACAGGCCAGGCAGTGGTGCATTCAGTGAGTGTAAATGTTACAGTGCACAAAGATCCAGGCTCAAGTCCTGAAGATCTCACCTGCAGGGAGGAGGCTTCACAAGTGATGAAGCAGTGCTGCAGGTCTCTCTCTTTCCCTCTATATCTCTCATTTAATTCCCCATTTCTGTCTCAATCCAATAAATAAATGAAATACTAAAAAAATAGTTCAGCATTTTCCCTCCCATCCCAAGGATGAAATAAGTTTTCTTTTTTTCAAGAGGAAAAGAGTAGTAATGAAAGGAAAATAATTTGAGTGAAGTTTGGTGGTTTACTTTTTTGCCCCTGGTCCTTCATGAAGCCTTCATATCTGCGATTCCACTACTCTTGGAAGATTCTTTTCTTTTTTCTACAGAAAGGAAAAGAGATACATAGAGAAAGAGAGACACCACAGTATTGCCTCCCATCTCTTGTGAAACTTCCTCTTTGCATGTTGCTCTCATGTTATGCCAGGGGATAGAGCCTGGGTACTCACACTCTATTCCATGAATTATAGTGGGGGTTCTCAAATCTTTCTCCCTTGCACATGCCTCCATAAAAGGTTTTGAAGATGCCATTGAGGATTAGTGGAATCCCTTCCTTCAAAACTTGGTTAACTCTCCTCCTGACATCCCTTTCTCCTGGCCTACTGTTCTCTGGTTCAGATTAGCTCATGGGTTTTACTGCTTGCATCCCTGTGTTCATTTTTACCATATTCTCTGTCTCTTGTGTTCTATATCCCCTGCTGAGTTATATATAGGAATTTCTGGCCAAACCCACCACTTATCTCTTTGAAAAGAAGGTATCTTATGTTTTGGGGATTCATATCATCTTTCAGAAACCATGTACTCATGCTATATTACTATTATAATATCCATAAAATGACACTAAAAGAGGTTTTCATCTTACAGAGGTAAAACATTGGTCCTAGAAGACTGAGTGATTTTGCTGTGAATGAGTGAGTTGAGAGAGTTCTAACTCAGATGAGTTAGACCTTAAAACCTGCACTCTTCTATGGTAACAGGTTGTTTCCAAATGACATTAAAGGAATTACACTCAGAGAGCATTCAGCTAATTACTGAGGTAATCCCACATATCCCATTAAGATCACTTTTCATGTTTGGACTCTGAGATATTCTTGGTGATAAGGTGCTTATGTCATTAAGTACTTAATTGACTCTGTCCTCTCACCATTTGTGTAATCGTTCAAGCCTCTACTTGAAAACTTGCAAAGAGAGAGAACTCACTTCTCCCAGCAGGTCATATGATGTCATATAATGGTTCCCAACATATGGTACCCATAAGAACAGCTACAACATCTCTTGTAAGCTTGTTAGAAATTCTAGTTCGGATAAAGAAATAACAACTGCTATATGTAAAGAACTCATTATATTCATCAATGAAAACAACAACCCTATTAGAAAATGGGGCAAGTACATGGGTAGAATCTTTACCAAGGAAGGTATCCAGAAGGTCAAAAGATATATGGAAAAAACAAATGCTCAAAGTCATGATTATCAGAGAAATACAAGTAAAGAGAACAATGAAATACCATTTTATTCCTCTGAGAATGGCAGGCATTAGAAAGGACAAAAGAAAACAAATGTTGGAGATGATGTGGAGAAAAAGGAACACTTCACTGATGGCAGGAATAAAAACTTGTTCAGTTATGTGGAAAACAGTCGAATTTCCTCAGAATGCTAAAAATTGACCTACTGTACAACTCATCAATTTCTCTCCTGAGTGTTTTCCTAAAGGAAACAAAAACACTCATCCAGAGAGATCTCTGTACACTTGTGTTCATAGCAGTACAATTTGTACTAGCCCAAATTTGGAAGAAATTCAGATGCTCAATGACAGATAAATGACTGAGAAAGTTGTAAAATGTATACCCACTGGAAAACTACTTATCTGTTCAAATGATAAAGTGATATTCTTTGCCTCATCTTGGATGAAACGTGAAGTAATAACGTTAAGTGAGGTAAGGCTAAGAGGAGAAACACCGGATTATCTCATTTAGGTAGAATTTAAGAATAAAGGACAGAAATAGAAATAAAAATGAAATTAGGACTATGTGGTATATTGCACCAGAGAAAAGGAGAAGAAAGGGAAGATGTGGAGGAGAGAGTATTAGGTTTTGATGTGTGATAGTGGGTGAAACCTAAATTGGGGGTGAGAGTGTGTTGCAGACACCTATCACAGGGAGATGAGAAATTGTACCTGTGTATCAACAACTTTACTGTAAAAAATTAACTATGCAATAAAATGACAGAAAAAATGTAATTTTTTTGGACTTTACCTAAAATTGGAATTATAAACTATGAGTTTATGGGAGGCATGACATGGAGTAACAGTGAACAGATCAGACTTTTCCCCAAAACAAGAAATACGTATAACTATAAAACTTAACAAAATTTACCAACTACAGCTGAGATATCTACAGAAGCACCATGATCTCAGGTGGATGCTTATATGTATAGTTTGGGTGAGAAGGGGCACGGGACAGAAAAAAATAAAGTGATCTCCACCATTTTCCTTATAGGCAAAACAGTATTCAAGAAAACACACATTGATGACAGTTAAAGAAGGGAATTTATGACCTTAGAATGCATGAAATTGGGGTCTTCTCCTACTGAATTATAGACAAGGACACACCAAAAAAGCAGAGAGTATTTATGACCAAAATAATTCTGGACTGTCACCAAAACATACAAAAAAATTGGGGCACCTGGTTGTGACTAAATAATAATGTTAGCCCTGCTTTTATGAACACAGCTTTAATCCAACAACAAACACCTGACCCTTGGTTTCAGATTAAAATCATACAGAGAACCCATATACATGCACCACACAGAGCACAAAACAGCTCAAGTAAACAACAAAAGACTAACCCCACCCCCACACATCTGTCACACAACGTATAAACAAAGTAAAACCCAGAGACCCAACATAACACCACATGCTGGCCAGCAACAACCAGCACAATAAATGCATAAAATATTGCAGAAACAAACTACCAAACATACCAAATAAGACAGAGAGAAATGAAAATACAGATATAGAAAGACTATCAGAAAAAGATTATAGAAAGCTCATTATGAGGACTCACCAAGAATCTAAGCATAGTATGGAGACGCATACTCAAGAATTCAAAGAATATTTTACTGAAGAGTTAAGAAACTCAAAAGAATAGCTTCAAACAAAGTTCTTTAAGAAACAAGAAAGAAGAGTGGCTGAAATAGCTCAATTGTGAGAATGTTAGACTGAAGAAACAAGAAACAAGAGCTCCAAAGCTAACCTTATCAAAGTAAGGACTACAAAAGCTGAATAAGATCAAGAGACTGGCATTACTTTAATGGGGACTCTTTAGTCACTATCAGGCCACCCTATCAGTTGGAGCCCTAGTTGGGGAGTCCTGAGATTTACAAACTAACATGACAGACCTAGACCTCAAATAAATCCCTCTTTCTATTGTTACTGGTCATCTCCATCAGGAAAAACACAATAGACCCCTTTGTGGGCCCCCATAGAACCTTGCCCTCAATATGGGTCAATAACAGTAGAGAATGTTCCATCCTCCGAAGGGAGTCTGGAAAACACACACTATCTTCCACCTGAGGAAGATGGGTCCTAAAATTGGGGCAGCTTGGAATGTTTCTACTCTTGACCCCACAATGTGAGCTCAAATCTACAGGGATGCAAGGTCACATAGGCTCTTAAGCTGAATATGGGCCCCAGATCATATCGATGGGGTTTATAGTCAACAATATTTGTACACTTTTCCCATATTTGGGGGCTACTCACTTCCCTGATCCATCTCTCTAGTCCTACTTTCAACTCCTACGCCATCTTCCTAGATAATACTTTCAGCCCACTTGCATATTAACTATGGAGCTCAGGTAAAAATTAGCAAAGTCATGGGCCCTTTGGAATATACCTAAAATAGACTTACTGAAAACTATGAGTCGCTACTCAAGGAAATAGAAACTGATACCAAGAAATGGAAATATATCCCATGCTCATGGATTGGAAAAATAAATATCATCAAAATGAATATTCTCCCCAGAGCCATATACAAATTTAATGCAATATCCATCAAAGTTCCACCAAGCTTCTTTAAGAGAATACAACAACCACTACAATCATTTATCTGAAACCAGAAAACACCTAGAATTGCCAAAACCATCTTGAGGAAAAGAAACAGAAATGGAGGCATCACACTCCCAGACCTTAAACTATATTATAAAGCCATCATCATCAAAACAGCATGGTACTGGAACAAAAATAGGCACACAGACCAGTGGAACAGAACTGAAAGCCCAGAAATAAATCCCCACACCTATGGACATCTAATCTTTGATAAGGGGGCCCAAATTATTAAATGGAAAAAGGAGGCTCTCTTCAATAAATGGTGCTGGGGAAACTGGGTTGTAACATGCAGAAGAATGAAATTGAACCACTTTATCTCACCAGAAACAAAAATCAATTCCAAATGTATCAAAGACCTAGATGTCAGACCGGAAATAATCAAATACTTAGAGGAAAACATTGGTAAAACAGTTTCCCAACTACAACTCAAAGACATCTTTGATGAATCAAAACCAATTGCAAGGAAGACTAAAGCAGAAACAAACCAATGGGACTACATCAAATTGAAAAGCTTCCGCACATCCAAAGAAACTATTAAACAAACAGAGGGACCCCTCACAGAATGGGAGAAGATCTTCATATGCCATACATCAGACAAGAAACTAATCACCAAAATATATAAAGAGCTCAGCAAACTTAGCACCAAAAAAGCAAATGACCCCATCCAAAAATGGGCAGAGGACATGAACAAAAAATTCACTACAGAGGAGATCCAAAAGGCTAACAAACATATGAAAAACTGCTCTAGGTCACTGATTGTCAGAGAAATGCAAATTAAGACAACACTAAGATACCACCTCACTCCTGTAAGAATGGCATACATCAAAAAGGACAGCAGCAACAAATGCTGGAGAGGACGTGGGGACAGAGGAACCCTTTTACATTGCTGGTGGGAATGTAAATTGGTCCAGCCTCTGTGGAGAGCATTCTGGAAAACTCTCAAGGCTAGACATGGACCTTCCATATGATCCAGTAATTCCTCTCCTGGGGTTATACCCCAAGGACTCCATAACACCCAACCAAAAAGAGGTGTGTACTCCTATGTTCATAGCAGCACAATTCATAATAGCTAAAACCTGGAAGCAACCCAGGTGCCCAACAACAGATGAGTGGCTGAGAAAGCTGTGGTATATATACACAATGGAATACTATGCAGCTATCAAGAACAATGAACCCACCTTCTCTGACCCATCTTGGTCAGAGCTAGAAGGAATTATGTTAAGTGAGCTAAGTCAGAAAGATAAAGATGAGTATGGGACGATCCCACTCATCAACAGAAGTTGTGGAAGAAGATCTGAAAGGGAAACTAAAAGCAGGACCTGACCAAATTGTAAGTAGGGCACCAAAGTAAAAGTCCTGTCGTGAGGGGTAGACATGCAGCTTCCTGGGCCAGTGAGGGGTGGGAGTGGGTGGGAGGGATGGGTCATAGTCTTTTGGTGGTGGGAGTGGTGTTTATGTACACTCTTAGCAAAATGTAGACATATAAATCACTAGTTAATTAATTTGAGAGGGGGAAAATCAATTGTATGTCTCAAAGTTTTTAAAAACACAAACTGAATCTTTTTAATACATAGGCTGTGTATTTGATATGCAGACTCTCTCAAAAGCCTAGACCAAGTAGATCAGAAGCATCCAATAGCACAGCTATATACAAGATACTGGATGCTGTACAGTAAACCCTAACAAAAGGACTTTTCAAAGTTAACCCAATTACCAAATAATGTGATGATAACATTAACTATCGATTGTCTTTTTGAACCCTAAGACAGCAGGAACCTCACATCTCCACTATAGGGCCTCTACTTCCCCCAGTCCTGGAACCCTTGGATAGGGCCCACTTTCCTGTATGCCTCTCCCAAGCCATATCAAATAATATTGCATCTGCCGATCACAACCTAACCAACATAATGATTGTCACCTCAACATGCTTCCCTTCAGACTGTGTCCAGAGACTTCACATGTGGAATGACAACCCTTCAGCTTCATTACTCGAGTGAGACCTTTCCTTTCATAGTATACTCTAATTCCATCTCAGTTGGTTCACTTTCTAACAATGTCCAGATATACACCAGTTTCTGTGAGAGAGAGCATATGTTCACACATATCTATAAACTACTGCAAAATATATACCTGAAAGCAGAAGTACACTAGAGTTTGCAGTGATTGCTCAACAATTTGTTTGGCTTCATATGTTAACTCTCTTTTCAGCCACCAGGTTCCAGATGCCATCAGGATGCTGGCCAGGCTTCCCTGGATTGAAGACCCCACCAATGTGTCCTGGAGCTCAGCTTCCCCAGAGACACACCCTACTAGGGAAAGAGAGAGGCAGACTGGGAGTATGGACCGACCAGTCAATGCCCATGTTTAGCGGGGAAGCAATTACAGAAGCCAGACCTTCTACCTTCTGCAACCCTCAATGACCCTGGGTCCATGCTCCCAGAGGGATGGAGAATGGGAAATCTATCAGGAGACGGGGTGGGATATGGAGATTGGGTGGTGGGAATTGTGTGGAGTTGTACCCCTCCTACCCTATGGTTTTGTTAATTAATCCTTTCTTAAATAAAAAAAAACAGACTTCCTAGCCTCTTCCAACATGAGGACCCAGAATTTCATCTGCTGTATTCTTACTTTAAGGTTCTTGATTATTAAGCAATTTGTTCTGCTTTATATCTTAATATTTTTCAGTCACCAGAATTCCCAATGGGGGGGCGAGAAATAGAGGATGACACAAAGAAATTGAAGAACATCCTATAAAATGGCAATTCTACTGAAAACACTTTATAGATTCCATGCAATTCCTAAAATCTCAATGGCATATTACAAGGAAATTAAGTTATTAGAAAATGTGTGGAACTAGAAAAATCATGAATAACGGGAGCACTCCTGAAGAAAATGAATAAAAATGTAGGCATCAAAACACCCGACTTCAGGTTATACTACAAAGCAATAGTAGTCAAAATAGTGTGGTACTGGAACAAAACTGGACATATGGACCAATGAAATAGGATAGAAAGCCCAGAATTTAACCCTTATGATAAAGGGGCCAACACTGCTCAATGGGGAAAAGAAGGACAAATGGTGCTGGGGGATCTGGACAGCCACATGTAGAAAAGTGAAACTAGACCACCAGTTAAAACCATGCACCAAAATTAGCTCAAAATGGATCAAAGATCTGGATATTATACCTGAGAGTATAAAATACACAGAACATATTGGTGAGGGAGTTGGCGGTAGCCCAGCAGGTTAAGCGCATGTGGTGCAAAGCACAAGGGCCAGTTTAAGGATATTGGTTTGAGCCCCCGGCTCCGCACCTGCAGGGGAGTCGCTTCACAGGTGGTGAGGCAGGTCTTCAGGTGTCTATCTTTCTCTCCCCCTCTCAGTCTTCCCCTCCTTTCTCCATTTCTCTGTGTCCTAACAACGATGACATCAACAACAATAATAACTACAACAACAGAAAACAACAAGGGCAACAAAAGGGAAAAACAAATATAAAAAAATTTTTTAAATAAATATATTGGTGAAGCATATCATGGTATTAACACTAAATATGTATTTGGAGACTCCACCCCATGGGCAAGAGAAACAAAAATAAAATAGAAGGAATGGGAGTATATCAAATTAAAGAGCTTCTACACATCAAAAGAAAATTCCATAAGGATAAATAGGAAAGTTAACAACTGGGAGAACATTTTTGCACACAATCCTTCAGACAAGCGGTTGATAACAAACATCTATAAAGAACACATACAGTTCAACAAAAAGAAAAACAACCACCCAATAAAAAAATGGGCAGACTATATGAATAAACATGTACCTAAAAAAGATATACACATGGCCCAAATGTATATACAGAAATGCTCCAATTCACTCATCACCAGAAAAATGCAAATTAAAACTATACTGATATACCACCTCACACTTGTGAGAATAATGGTCTTCCTCAAAAAAACAGGAGAGGATAAGTATTGGAAAGGATGTGTAGAGACAGAAACTTGAATTACACTACTGTTGGGAATGCAAACTGGTGCAGTCACTATGTAGAATAGTATGGGGGATCTTTAAGCAAATACAAATAGAAATACCTTATGATCCAGCAATCCCACTTCATTTATCGGAGAGAGATGACAACACTAATTCAAAGGGATATAAGTACCCCCATTTTCATAGCTGTATTAATCACAATAGCCAAAATATGTAAGCAACCAAAATGCCCTTCAACATATGACTGGATAATCAAGTTATGGTACATATACTCAAAGAAATACTACTTAGCAATAAAAAATGATATTGTGTCATTTGGGATAAAATGGATGGAACTGAAGATTATGCTTAGTGAAAAAAGTAAGGAGATAAAGGACAACTACAAAATTATACCATTCCTATGTGGAACTTAGAGAACTGAACTTGAAAATTAAAAAAAAAAATCTGCCAACCAGACTTTTCTGGACAGACAACCCCACCAATGTTCCTTGGAGCTCTGCTTCTCCAGAGCCCTTCCCCAATAGGGAAAGAGAGAGACAGGCTAGGAGTATGGATCGACCTGTCAACGCCGATGTTCAGCAGGGAAGCAATTACAGAAGCCATACCTTCAACCTTCTGCATCCCACAATGACCTTGGGTCTATACTCCCAGAGGGTTAAAGAATAGGAAAGTTATCAGGGGAGGAGATGGGATACGGAGTTCTGGTGGTGGGAATTGTGTGAAGTTGTACCCCTCTTATCCTATGGTTTTATCAATGTTTCCTTTTTATAAATAAAAAATTAAAAAAAAGAAAAGTATTGTGGTTATCAGGTAGTGGTTGTGAGTGAAGGGATGGGGGCACAGTCCTTTGGTGGTGGAAAAGGTGTGATTATTATAATCCTATTAATATATAATCTCATAAATCACTATTAATTTAATATGTTGGGGGAAAAGAGATCTAATATTTCAAGTTCTCTAACTCCCTAGACTACATCTCTGAGTACACATATTTTCTTTAGCCTAAGTATTTAATGTCTTAGATTTGTATGGTGATCAAGTTCTGACAGTGGGCTTAAATTGTTCAAGGAGCTCCAAACATATTTATTTGTAGTTTTATAAATACATAGATTACTTACAATCTTAGATGTGATAGAGAAAAACTAGTTGGCCCTGTCAGAATCTAAGATATGGTGATTAGTAGATATCCCTAAAGTGCACAAATAATAATGAGGTCAAGTATATTACAGTAAATCCTAACCATTGGATTTTTTTTTTGCCACCATTCACTTGGGCTCCATGCCCACACTAAAAATCCATCAGTCCTGGTAGCCATTTTCCCCTCTTTTTTCCATCATTTTATTTGATAGGACAGAAAAATTGAGGGGGAGAGATAAAGAGGAAGAGGGGACGCTAGACACCTGCAGACCTACTTTACCACTTATGAAGCATCTGTGCTTCAGGTAGGGAGTGGAGGCTTAAACCCAGGTCCTTGTGCATAGTACTATGTGTGCTTAACCAGTGTATCACTGCCCAGCCCCTGTAACCACTGGGGTTTGTTTGTCCATAGCAACTAACTTGGCTATAGTAATAATTTACTACTGCTATTTTAAACCCTTTCTAAAGCTATAAAAAACTCTCCCAATTCTCTTTAAGATTTTTATTTCTCCTAGTCATGTAACCTCTGGAACTATGCCCATATGTCTTGACGTTTCTTCTCTCTGATCCCTTACTGTCATACTGCCTTTGTTGACCTCAACTAAATCAATGCTACCAGTGCTGCCATGCAACCGTATGCTGATACTGACTTGCTACTATGGATTGTCTCTAGAGACAGAAGCCTGAGATTTCAGCCTCCCAACTCTTCTAATCAGGTAAGATCTATCTTAATATATGATATTACCTAGTTCCATTTCTTGTGGCATGTTATCCAACAAATTTATAGATACTAGATACAGGCTAGGGTCCAAAGTACTGGGAACAGGTGTACATGTATCCACAAGAAACAGGGAATTATATAATTCAAAATAAAAGTGCTTAATATCCCTCCATAACTAGATGTAAAAAGCCTGGGATCCTAGTAGAAAAACCTAAAGAAGGCATCATAAATTCTCTAACCAATTAGACTTAGACGTGGTAAGCTTGGAAATCTAGTAGAAAGGCCCAAAGAAGACAGACCCCCATAAATCTAATACTGATTTGGATACAACAAATAACACTCAATTATCTAGCAACTAGAAGAAAGTCTAACTTCATCACATAAAGGACTACAAAAAAAAAAAAAAAACTTCAAAAGCTGGATAAAGGCAAGAGAGTGGCTCACATGATGGCCTTTTTGGTCAAAACTAGACTAACCCCTCACCTGGGGACCTAGTTAGGGAATCCTTGGATCCCCACACAGATATGAGGGGCCTAGGCTTCTAACAGATGCCTCTCTCCATTATCACTGGTCACTTCCATCAGGAACATTAGCATAATCTCTTTTGTGGGCCAATCCAGGAACTTATCCTTTCTATAAAGTAGCAATGGTAGTGACTATCCCATGTCCCAAAGGGAGGCTGGATCATCCTATCCTGCCACTAGGAAGACTAGTCTTTAAATAAGTGCAGCCTAGAAAGTTCCCAGCTGTGACCATCAACTGGGAGCTCAGATTGACAGAGATTCAGAGACTAAACAGGCTCATGTGCTAAGTATGATTATATATGGACACTGAGTCAGTTGGATGGGGTAAACCATTTTATTCATAGATTTTCTTCAAATTTGGGAGCTACTCTCTGCCTTAATCCAATTTTCTTGTTCTATTCTCAAATCTGACACCATTCTCCCGGACATTTCTTTCTTCTTCTTTTTTTTATTTTAATAGGACAGAGAGAAGTGGAGAGAGGAGGGGAAGACAGAGAAGAGGAGAGAAAGATAGACACCTGCAGACCTGCTTCACTGCTTGTGAAGTGACTTCATGCAGGTGGGAAGCCGGAGGCTCAAACCAGGATCCTTACACTGGCCCTTGTGCTTTGCACCACGTGCGCTTAACCTGCTGCGCTACCATCCAACTCCCTCTCCCAGACATTTCTATCTACCTCCATGTTAGCTATCAAACTCGAGCAAAAACTCCTAAATTCATGGGTCCTAGGCACCTAAAATAAACTTCCTTGTTTGTTTCCACCCTGAGGTCACTATTTTTATCTGCTGTATTCCTACTTTTTGGTTCCTGTTCACTAAATATTTTGTCCTGCTTATATCTTATTGCCTTTCAGCCACCAAGTTGCAGATTTCATTCTGACTTCCCTGGGAAGACAACCACATCAATGCTTCTTAGAATGTCTTCTCTTCAGAGTCCTACCCCACTAGGGAAAGATAGAAACAGGTTGGATGTATGGATTGTCCTGCCAATATCTATATCCAACAGAGAAGCAATTACAGAAGCCAGAACTCCCACCTTCTGCATCCCCAAAATAATTTTGGTCCATAGTTCCTGAGTGGGAGAAGTGATAAGGGGGAGATGGCCAGAGTGCTCTGAATTCCAACTTCATCAGGAACCAGAAAGAGAAGAAGAAAAAAGGAAAGACATTAAGTAGTAATAGGTATGGGTGTGATTTCGAAGTTAAGAAAGGGAAGGACTATAGGGAGGGAGAGGGTAGGTACACTCACACACACACACACACACACACACACACACGCACGCACACACACACACAGACACACACACATTTATTTATAGAAATAATAGTCAACCTGTATCTGCAATTTTGGGAGAAGTACCATAGCTTCCAGTAGAGAGAATGGGGATACAAAACTTTGGTGTTGAAAACAGTGCAGAACTATATTTGTTTTATCTTATAATTTTATAAATCAATATTAAGTGACTAATAAAATAAAATAAACTTTGATGTTTGAACATGTACTTTAATAAGTTTTCTGGATGATTCTGATACTGTTCAAGATGAAAACCCTACTGGTTAAGTCGCAATGTAAAGGATATTGGGTCAGGGAGAACTGAGTTAACAACCCTGTTAACTATCATGTACATGACTTTAAGCAAGGTAATCATAAAGACTTCATAGTAAATTCCAGCATTTATTGAGCACTGTGTTTGGCTGAATTATGCCTTGTCTCTCCACAAAGATCTCCATTTCCCAATTCCCAGCACTTGTGAACACATTAAAATGAACTCTGAAGATATGATTATGTTAAGGATCTTTTTTATTATTTTTTTCTCTTTTTTCTTTATTTCCTTTTGTTGCCCTTGTTGTCTTATTGTTGTAGTTATTATTGATGTTGTTGTTGTTGTTGTTGGATAGGACAGAGAGAAATGGAGAGAGGAAGGGAAGACAGAGAGGGGGAGAGAAAGACAGACACCTGCAGACCTGCTTCACCACTTGTGAAGTGACTCCCTTGCAGGTGGGGAGCCGAGGGCTTGAACCGGGATCCTTATGCCGGTACTTGCGCTTAGCGCCACGTGTGCTTAACCCACTAAGCTACCACCTGACTCCCTATGTTAAGGATCTTATGTGGGGAAACTATCAGGTAGGATTGAATTCCATCAAAGAGTTCAAGCTACATCTAGAAGCTCAGTGAGGAAAGGAATATACTTTCTTATGACCTCTAGGACTTTAGCCTTTTAAAACTCATTTCCTATTGCAGAGCTTCAGAACTGTGAAAAAATACATTTCTGCCATTTTAATCCAAAAAGCTTGGTGATTTGTTCCAACAGAAATTGGAATTAATATAAGAACTTGGCTAGGATTCAGGCCCCATTCAAAGATATATATATATATATATATATATATATATATAGTCAAATTTCATATAACATTCTTATTCATTCATCTTTTTTTAAAAAGTTTTTTTAAATTTTCTTTATTTATTGGCTAGAGACAGCCAGAAATTGAGAGAAAGGAGGAAAGAGAGAGAGAGAGAGACCTACAGCACTGCTTCACCACTTTAGAGAGACCTGCAGCATTGCTTCACCACTTGTGAATCTTTCCCCATGCTAGTGGGGACTGGGAGGCTTGAACTAGGGTCTTTGTGTACTGTAAGATGTGCACTCAACCAGATGTGCCACTGTCCAGCCTCTATTCATTCATCTTAAACCTCCCAACAACCCTACTATGTAAGCACTGCTATTGAGTTCTTTTTAGGTTAAGTCACTTGCCCAAGCTAATAAGTGATAGTCTAGATCTGATGTATAGCTCCAAGTTTTATCTCACATGGTTGGATTCACTTTTCATTCTACTAGAATTGCTTCTCTCCATTTCATCTGTTTGCCCTTTCCTTGTGTTCAGCAAAGCTTTAATGCTTTCTTATGTCTGTTTTCATCTGTCTGCAAAGCCTTGCCTATTTGGGGGCAAAATGGTCCAAGGTCAACCCTTGACCTCCTCTGAGCAGCCTTATACTCCTTTCTAATCACCTTACTTCCAAAAGCATAGACCTGAACTTTGAGACGCTTCTTGGAGATTCATGTTGCAGGATGTAGAATTCCCTCCTCTGCACAGAGGCTGAGTACTTGAATCAGGTAGAAAACAGAGACCAGACACAGCAGAGCTATTGGAAATCATGCCCAGCCAGAAAGCCCTTCCTGGCCAGCTAAGAGGGCCCTATTTGAGATTCTCATCTCTCCCACAGTGAGAACTCCATTCTGGCTCTTGTTGCAATGTATATACATGTGTGGGCTCATTTAATTTATGCCAGGATCTGACACATGGGCAGAATTTTTGTAGCAAGCATATGGTTGGGAACCCTTAGATAACATGCTCAGTAGGGACCTATTCTGAACCAAGGTTTGTGAGCTAAAACATAACTCAGCAAAGATATGAAGGTTGGCACATGCACTGAAGAACCCATAGCCTTGAAATGTGGACTTCCCAGTGAGTGTATGAGTTTGTGTCTATGTGTATGCAATGCAGCCTTGACTGTGCTTATTGGCTTATGTCTTTAGTTTGTGACCATATGTGAATTGAATGACTATTTGTATGTTGTGAGGTATATAAGTTTGAAGGTGGTTGTGAACTTGGGAGTGAGTGAACGACTTCAAAAGGACTGTTTATATGAGGTATGTGTATATGAGGGTGTGCTGAACATGATTCATGAATGCAGGCGAATGCATGTCATGTGCAAATAGTAAACTAGAGTGAAGGCATGTGAGCCTGGGAGGGAAAACTCCTGTATGAACAATGGAAGGGTGTATGTGACTATCACACCTAGTGTGAGTTTGTGTGTGTGTAGTTGATAGTGTGAGAGAGCATGTGAGTAGTCTGCATCTCAGTGCCCCTGTATCTTTCTGAATACTCCTGACCAAAACAGACTCACAGTTGCTTCCCACTCCTGCTCCTGTTAATACAGCCTGGTGTTTTATGACTGAGCCTCCCAGGCACAATGTCCACAATGACCAAACAACAAGACTATCTAGTAAAAGATCCTGGCAGATGGACCACATGTTTCTTAAAGGCCAGCCCCACAGCTGTGCAGAATTTAGATCCTTTGCTTGGTCATGATCCTCTCTGTAGCCTCCCCCCCCCCTTTAAGTCTAGTGGCTTGGGTTGTGTAACCTAGATTCAAAAATTTTCTTTTTTTTATTTCTTAATTTAGGTATTAATGGTTTAAAAAGAAAAGGGGGAATTGTTGGTATGCTTCTAGTTCTGATTGTGGGATCCCTTCTGCTACATTGCTTGATGTTGTGGTCTATTTACATGGTCATTCTGTTACATTGGTCTCACTCCCCCTGCCTCTGGGAGATTTTGGTTTAGTCCTTGCTAGTTCATGCTTCTTCCTTCTCCCTGCCCCCTATCCTATGTACTTCCTTGGCACCTGACTCTTCCACCGGAGGAGAGAGAGGAAAGATAGAGAAGGACAAGATTGTGATTAGAGATAGCTTAGATTGCTCTGTGTTCCACATCAATAAAGAAATACTGCTCTCCACTCAGCCATGAGTCTCTGATCATCTCTGTCCCCTGCCCGTGAAGCCAGCTTGGCGAAAACAACAAAATGGCACCCGAACAGGGACAAGAATCTCAGCTCCACACACATGCAGCAGACCAAAGAGACCAGATAAGTAAAAACGCCATGGCTTGCCTTTCTAATTATAGAGAGGTTTCCAAAAGCCTCTGCCTTTTCTTCATGAGATAGTTTCTCTGTCTCTGGAATACTTTGCTCTTCACACTCTGGTTTCCACCCACCGCCGGCCCCCCAGAGCCTGCTCCCTGATGCGTGATGCGGTGCACTGGGTGCGGGCTCCCTCTGTGCTGCTCGGCCGGGAGCAGGGAGGTGGGCATGACCGGCAGAGCTGCAGCCCATCCTGGCCCCCACCCCGGGGCTCCTCAGCCCGTGGCTTCTGCACAGCTGGCCCGCCTACCCTCCTGCTATGGTGTCTGGGCAGATCCTGAACCACCGCGGGCTCCCTGCCAGGACTGGGCTTCCTGGTCGAGATTCCCAGCTCAGCTCTGATGGCAGAGGAGCTAAAATATGCAGACATCCATGCAATGATCATACCCCTGCAATTCCTGGAAGTGAAGTTGCACAAGAGGACACCTCCAGATAACGCACCCCCCCAAACAACTAAGACAGTACAGATGTAAATTCGTGTTTAAAATGACATGTCTTCGTAACAAAAGTTTTTCTCCTTGTGTATTGAAGACCATGTTTATGTGTGTGTTTGAAGTTTGGTAAACATTAACTTTAAGGTTAGAAATGTAACTTTAAGGCTATATTCTTACCAGGCAAAGTTAAATGAAAAAGGTTTTCAACATAATTCTCATAAAGGTAAAATTAACTTACATTTAATGTCTGAGGTAAAAATTAGTTAAAAATCAATATATTTTAAGTAATTTGGTCTAAAAAACCTGCACACACCTAGGGTGTGGTTCCATCTTATACGGATGTAACAAAAGGTAAAAAAAGACGTTATTGATATGTAAAACTCTCAAATACCTTCTCAATTAGGAACGATAGATTGCACAATGGTTATGCTAATGATTCTCATGCCTGAGGCTTTTAAACATGGTTCTTCTGTTTACCTTTCCACATTTTATTGAGTTTAAACTGCTTAAACAACCTTGAAATCATACTAGAAAAGACTTCCAATTATAATGGAGTTATCACTTGTGATAAACTTCTACCCTGCTACAAGTTTTGTTTCACAAGTAAGTAAATTGCAGCTGTCAAGTTCTCTACAGGAAAGCAGAATTACAGCAGCTGACCTTCCTCATGCAACATTTCACCCCCTGGCATTTCTTCCATGGTCAGCTACTTTGGACTGGCACTTCTATCAGACTTACTGGTGCACCTCTTGGAAACTACAGCAGCTTCCCTTTATGCTGCTGGGTTTCTCAAAGACTGACTGACTGCAGCCAGCTGCCTTGGGACTCTATAGGACATACCCCCCCCCACTAGGTAATGCCCACAGAGACAGGAAACGCCCGTTGAGGCAAGAAATTCCCCAGAGGCAAGAGAAGCCCACAGAGGCAGGACATGTCCTTTAGCTTGATAAGCCTTGCCCACAGAAGCAAGAAACGCCCCCCTCAGGCCTTCCCTTGGCATCACACTGGTTCTTGTTGCTCGCTTACTTGTTCCTCCATGTTTGTGCCAGTTGTTTTTTTTTTGAAAATGCCTGTACGATATAGGTTTGTGTTCACCCCACACTCCTGATACTATGGTTAATTAGTTAAAAAGAAAAGGGGGAATTGTTGGTATGCTTCTAGTTCTGATTCTGGGATCCCTTCTGTTACATTGCTTGATGTTGTGCTCTATTTACATGGTCATTCTGTTACATTGGTTTGGTCTCACTCCCCCTGCCTCCTGGGAGATTTTGGTTTAGTCCTTACTAGTTCACGCTTCTTCCTTCTCCCCACCCCCTATCCTACATACTTCTTTGGTTCCTGACTCTTCCACCAGAGGAGAGAGAGGATAGAGAAGGACAAGATTTTGATTAGAGATAGCTTAGATTGTGTTGTGTTCCACGTCAATAAAGAAATACTGCTCTCCATTCAGCCATGAGTCCCTGGTCATCTGTCTCCTGCCCACGAAGCTAGCCCAGAATACTGGTGCCCTGAACTTTGACTGACGTGCAGCCGACAGTAAATACAATAGTTTGTACATGCGTAACATTTCTCATTTTTCCACATAACAATACAACCCCCACTAAGATTCACAAATTTTCTATATCTCAGTCAATGCCTCCCAGTGGATAAGGGCAAGTCCATGCACATAAATTCCCTCTGAATTTTGTGGTGGGGGTTGAATATTGAGTCTGGCCAAATGCATTACAATTGTCTTCATTTTCAGTTTTTTGAATATAGGAAACTACTTTAGTCTATTACTAGCAGGATAGGTATATACTGCCCGGGGGTCGGGTGGTAGCGCAGCGAGTTAAGTGCACAAGGTTCAAAGTGCAAGGACCAGCATAAAGACCCTGGTTCAAGCCCCCAGCTCCCTACCTGCAGAGGAGTCTCTTCAAAGGCAGTGAAGCAGGTTTGCAGATGTCTTTCTTTCTTTTCCCCCTCCGGTTTCCCCTCCTCTCTCCATTTCTCTCTGTCCTATCTAACAATGAACGATATCAACAATAACAATAATAACCACAACAAGGCTACAACAAGAAGGGCAACAAAAGGGGGGAGGATGGCCTCCAGGAGTAGTGGATTCATGGTGCAGGCACTGAGCCCCAGCAATAACCCTGGAGGCAAAAAAAAAGATTATACATTTTCCAAATGGTAGTGGAGGGTTGCAAATTCAGTTGTAGAAATTCCAGTTGTAGAAGTTCCAGGCAGAAAATGTGGAGTAGAAGAAGGTGATGGAAATAGACAAATGGCATGTACCTGGTGGTTATTTCTCAAGCTGGGGCTGTAGTTTACAAAGTGCTTCCACATACATCTTTGAACTTTATTCTTACAATCTGGGGGAGTTGTATTGTTCATGTGTAATGCAAAGGTAAAGTCTTTTTTCACAAATTCTGATGTAGCACAGTGATTTATAGCTGTGTGATCTTGGATAGTCAATGACCCTCTCTGAGTCTCAGATTTGTCATTCATAAAACATGAACAATACAACATGTGACTCTAGTTATGGGTAAACAAATCCAAATCAAATGAGGGTCCTTATATGCCATTGATGGAAGAGCGGCTGGCCATGGGTCTGTTCTGTGCTAGGCATTGTGGAGGTGGTGAGTAAAGAGTAACAAAAATATGACCTTTGCTGATGACCTGCAACAGGAAGCTAGCCTCTGACACCTGTCATATTCTTGCTGGGTGACAATGGTTAAGTCATTTGTTTATTTACTCACTCCCTGACAAGGCCGTCTGTTACTTTGACTCTCTAATGGCTACTCTTTCTTTCTCTCATAACTGCACCCCAGTTATCCTTTGGGCATCACTTCTCCCTCTCATTAGAGCACTACCTGTGGTGCTTTCTCCCCCAATACACAGAATAGAATGTTTGACTCAGTCCTCACACTCCTGCTCATCACAACACTGTGTTCTGCTGCCCACAGAGGTGGTAGGAGGATAGACATGTGACCCTGGTACAGCCAATGAGAAGTAAGGAGTCTTTGGCTGGAATTGCCAGAGAAGGGGCACTTGATTTCTGACTGGACATGAACTGTGAAGGAGTGACAAACAGACTGCACAAACAGCTTGCTTCCAGGTGGAGCCCAAGAATGGAGCCAACACATGGGGCATGCCAGAGTCAGGTTGGCGACATAACTCCATTTCTCCTGGCATTGCAAATCTCTGAAACCAGCTATGCTGAGCCCAAAGCTGGCATATCAAGTAATGTGCAGACCAAGCTGCTAAAGAGACTAACATATGTGATGGTGTAAACTAAATACATTTCCTTCTCAGCTAATATCCCAGAGATAAGTGATCCAGGGACAACAGGATGGCTCTGAATTTTTAAATCATGGGCTCTATCTTTAGGTCTAAAGTAACAGCTCCAGTAACTGTCTTCTCACTGTTTGGGAGGAGAAAGGAAGTAGGGAAGTTTTTCTTTTTTTTAAGTTTACATCATATTTATTGGAAAATAAATAATATGCAATAAAATTGACATATCTTAATTGTACAGTCTTATAACTTTCACAAATGCATAATGTTGTATAACTAAGACTAATTTCAAAATACAGAAGATTACCATCCCTTAGTCAATACCCTACTTCAACTCCAGCACAGTCCTCTACTGCAACTATAGTCTTCCATGTTCCTATTCTTAAATTTTTTAAGTTTATTTTTAGTCTTTATTTATTTATTGGATAGAGACAGCTAGAAATTGAGAGGGAAGGGGTGATAAAGACAGTGAAAAACAGAGAGACACCTGCAGCACTGCTTTACCATTTGTGAAGCTTTCCCCCTGCAGGTGAGGACTGGGGAGTAAAACCTGGGTCCTGGTGCACTGTAATATGACATCAACTAGGTGTGCTACCACCAGGCCCAGCATGTTTCTGAATTTCATATGAGTGAAATCACACAAAATATATTTATTTTGTCTAGATTCTTTGACTTAACATGATGTTTTTGAGGGTTATATATAGTGTCACTCATTTTATTGCCAACATTCTATTGGTAGATTCAACATACGTTGTTTTCCTAATCACTGCTTGATCATCTGGGTCATTTCAAGTTCCTGTCTTTTATGAATACAGCTGCTATAATTATTTGAGAAAATTCATTGTGTGCTTTCATTTGTCTTGGATAAATTTCTAGGAGTGAAACTACTCAGTTCTAAGTGTTTGTTTAACTTGTAGAAAACTATACCATAGTTGCCATACTGCTTTCCAAAATGGCTATACAATGCTGCATTCATGTATTAGAGTTCTAGTTGCTCCACATTTTTATTATCACTTGATATTTTCAGTTTATAAAGATTACTGTGATAATTTCTAAGCATTTTAGTAAGTATGTAACAATATCTTACTATGATTTTAATTTTTGTTTCCTTATAAGCAATTATACTGAACATCTTTTTCATGTTCTTGTACATATATCCTAAGTGTTCAATATTTTTACCTTATACTAAAAAAGTAAAGCTCCATGCATGCCTTAGACATATGTAAAAATTTAACTCAAAATGAATCATATGAATCTTCAGCTGTCCTAGCACCATCCATTGCAAAGACTCTCATGTTTCCACTAGGTGTGCTTAGAACTTTTGTTGAAAATCAACTTGCCAAATAGATGAGGTATGGTTCTGCACTTTTTATGTTTCATTGATATATAACATGCTGCAGATCTTGATTAATGTAATTTACATTTCATCCTGTGTTGTTTTTGCCAGGCTGGCTTCATGGGCAGGAGACGACCAGAGACTCATGGCTGAGCTGAGAACCCAGTTCAATCTTTATTCACGAGCGGGGATGCAGTTCAACAAACTAATCTAATCTAATCACAACCCAATTCTGTCCTCCATCTCTCTCCTCCAGAGGAAGAGTCAGGAACAAAGGAAATATGTACAATAGGGGGCGGGGGGAAGAAAGAAGCACGAACCAGCGATGACTAAACCAAATGCCCCAGAGGAGGGGGGGGAGACCAAACTAATATCCTGGAGGCAGGGGGGTGCCCAGCCAACAGTGGACATGCAAACAGAACACATAGCAAGCAACACAAGTGAAACCATGTGATGATAAAAACAGAAGGCTTCACAAGCAGAATCCAGAAGAAGCATACCAACAATCCTGAAATCAGGTAATGTTAATCTTCCAAAGTTGCTCTTCCTATTAACCAGTGCTTTTGTTATGCTACTGCCATAGATTATTCATGAAAATTTTAGAAGCAGTTTTTTAATTTCTATGGAAATCATACTACAATTGTCATTAAAATGATTCTGTTGGTCTTTTTTTTAAAATTAAAACTCTAGTAATATTAAATTATCTAGTCCATGAATATGGTATAGCTCTCCATTTCTCTAGGTCTTTCTTGATTTTTTTTCCCCACTAATCTTTTGTAGTTTTAAGCAAGTAAACTTATTTTGCTATATTCACATTTAAATATTTTGGGCTTTATGCTACTATTATAGGTGGTACTGAAAATATAATTTCCAAAGGAGTTTGGTGGTAGTGCAGCAGGTTAAGCACATGTGGCACTAAGCATAACGTGCCAGGACTGGCATAAGGATCCCAGTTAGAGCCCCCGGGTCCCCACCTGCAGGGGAGTTACTTCACAGGTGGTGAAGCAGGTCTACAGGTCTCTATCTTTCTCTCCCCCTTTCTGTCTTCCTCTCCTCTCTCCATTTCTCTCTGTCCTATATAACAACGGCATCAATAACAACAACAATAATAACTACAACAGCAATAAAAAACAAGGGCAACAAAAGGGAAAGTAAATAAGTAAATATAAAATATCATTTTGAAAATATAAAATTTTTATTAAATGAAGTAATCAACCCATTTACAATCTAACCCCAAAAGATAAATGCCTTGTGGTGGATCTCATAGAAAAGGTGCAGGATATTTATAGGTAGAACTATAGGATATTGGTAAAACATATAGAGAATGAGACAGAAATATAAGACCATTCTTTGTTCCTGCATTAGAAGAATAAAAATTATTAAGTAGTCATTCTACCAAAAGTAATCTACAGTTACAGTGCAATATCTATCAAAATACCATTGATGTTTTTCAAGAAAATCAAACATCTTGTTCAAAGATCTGTGTGGAACCACAAAAAAGGAGGAGGAGGAGGTGAGGGAGAAGAGGAAGTGGAGAAGGAGGGAAGGAAGAGGAAGAGAAGGGGAGGAGGAGGAGAAAGAGGGTGAGGAAGAGGAGGAGGAGGAGAAGAAGAAGGAGGAGGAAATGAAGAAGAAGAAGAAGAAGAAGAAGAAGAAGAAGAAGAAGAAGAAGAAGAAGAAGAAGACAAAGAAGAAGAAGATAAACAGTTAAAATGCTTCTGAGAAAAAAATGTAGACGTCAAGCCCCCTGGCTTCACTGGTAATTAAAACAATATGGTACTGGAATAAAAAAGGAAACATAGATCAATGGAGTAGAATTAAGAGCCCAGAAATTAGCCTACACATATACAGCCACTTAATATATGACAAAAGGGACAGACCATTTAATGGAGTAAAGAAGATCCTTTCAACAAATGGTACTGGGAAAACTGGACAGTCACATGTAGAGAAGTGAAACTAGACCACTTAGTACCATATACCAAAAGCAGATTGAAATGGATCATAGCCTTGAATTTTATACAAGAAACTCAAAAATACATAGAATAAAACACCAGTGAAACATTGCAGGGTCTTCATGTCAGAAATGTATTTGAGACTCAACCCCATGGCTATGGGACATGAAAACAAAAAAGTAAGTAAATGGAACTACATCAAGATAAAAGGCTTCTATACTTCAAAAGCAAACTACACAAGGATTACCAGGCAACCAAGAAATTGGGAGAAGATATTTGCACATCACAGATGACTAATATCAAACATCTCTAAAGAACTGGTACAGTTTAATAAAAGAAAAAATAATCCAATAAAGAAATGGGAAAAATGAATAATATTATTGTTAAAATATTCTTATTAGTTATTTAATAGTGGTTTACAAGATTATAAGAGTATAATAATTATTTTTTCCCTTTTCCCAGAGAAGTGAAACCTGGTTTCTAGTGAGAGTGGGGTTTTAACTTGAAGCTCTGCTGCCTCAGACATGAAGGTGTCTGGTAAGAGCCACTATACCAGGTAAGCCACCTGCTTAAGAGTATAATTCTATATCACTCCCTCATCCAAGTCCTGT
Source organism: Erinaceus europaeus (assembly GCF_950295315.1). Taxonomy (NCBI): domain Eukaryota; kingdom Metazoa; phylum Chordata; class Mammalia; order Eulipotyphla; family Erinaceidae; genus Erinaceus; species Erinaceus europaeus. The sequence continues at coordinate 51,408,322 of NC_080174.1, read as the reverse complement.
GCACTCATCCCCTTCAAAAAGTAACCACCAGAGAACCACCAGACTTTTCCCAAGGTCATAGATATGAGTAGATTACATATATGTGTGTGTATATATATATTCTTTTCTCAAGTTCATTTATTTTAGTTCTACATATTCCATTTATGAGTGAAATTATTCCATAATTGCCCTTCACTTACTTACTTCACTAAGTATAATCACTGCCAGAACACTCATTTTGTCCCAAAGGACACAATAGAGTCTTTTTTAAACTGCTGAGTAGTATTCCATTGAGTATATGTCCCATGACTTCTTTTTTTGTTTTGTTTTTGTAATTGTCAAATGAATGATTTTTATTCCATTATTAAAGGCTTTTGTCTTGACTTTACTTAAGTATTACTCATAGATTTATTTTTTCCTGGTATTTTAATAATTTAATCAGAGGAATTAAAAGGAATGCACCAGAGAAGCACATGGGTCATTTGATTAAAGATGGATGACCCCATGTGGAAGCTGATGTCCATTTCTATTCACTTCTTTTTTTTTTTTAATATTAAGGGGGATAGAACACACCTACAGACTTAATTCACTGCTTGTGAAGCGACTCCCCTGCAGGTGGGGAGCCAGGGGATCATAGGAGGATCCTTACACTGGTCCTTGCGCTTTGTGCCACGTGCGCTTAACCTGTTGTGCTACCACCCAACTCCCTTCTATTCACTTCTAAGGCCCTGCCTTCACTTCACTTCTAAGCCACACTTACACCTACTACAACTCCCAGATGTCCTTCCTTTTCCTTCTTCTTTTTTTTTTTTGGGTAAGGGAAGTAGAGCCTGACTTCTTCAGGTATTCTCCAGATTCTCTTCTATCTCAGCGATGGGATAAAAACAAAGCTCCTTAGACACAAAAGTTCCGGGTTCTGTGGTTCTGGGATTCAGAGCCCTCTGGTCATCTCCCCCTAACATTTTTCCACTCTGGGAGTATGGACCAAAATTCTTTTTGGGGTGCAGAAAGTTTTTGCTTCTATAATTTCTTCTCTGCTGAACATGAACATTGATTAGTCAACTCATATCCCCAGACCTTCTCTTTCCCTAGTAGGGTAGGACTCAGTAGAAGTGTGATTTCAGCACACATTGGCCAGGGAGGTTTTGAAGGGATCATGGTAACATCTGGAACTTGGTGGATGAAAGGCAGTAAGATATAAAATATTTAATGAGCATTCAATGGAAGTGACAGTGATGGCAAACAGAGGTATCTCTTAGATCTCTAGGCCCTATATGTATGGGAGAATTAAAGGATTCCTTGACTAAGATATCAGGTGATGAGGTGCCCTGCCATTAGCCAAAATGTTCATCATTAAGTGAGCCAGTCTCTTTTCATTTTCCAGTTTTTCTCATCCCTTCTTTGCTGAATAGTTTTCTAAGGAAGAAAAACACATGGCCCACAGACATAAGAAGACATGCTCTACTTCACTTGTCATTAGAGAAATGCAAATTAAAACTATATGGAAATTCCACTTTACACGTATTAGTACATCAACAAAACAGGGAATGACAGATGTTGGCAAGGCTGTGGAGAAAAAAGGACTCTATTAAATTGCTGGTGGGAATGCAAACTGGTGCAGACCCTTTGGGAGACTGTATGGAGAGTCCTTAAACAAGTAAAATGCAATAACCTTATTATCCAGCAATACCACTCTTAGGCATTTATCCAAAGAATACTCAAATAATAATTCAGAGGGATATAGGCACCCCTGTTTTCATAGTTGGATTATTCACAATAGCCAGAGTGGAAGCAACCTAAATGCCCATTGACAGATGACTGACTAAAGAAGTTATGGGATATATATTCCATAGAAAACTACTCTGCAATCGAAAAGATGATATTGTGTCATTTGGGACAAAATGGATGGAAATGGAGTTAATTATGCTTCATAAAATAAGTAAAAAGATGAATGGCAACTACCAGACGGTTTCATTCATATGTGTTTGTTGGTATGCTTCTAATTCTGCTTCTACAAACCCCTTCTGTTTCATTTGGTTTAATCCCCCCTGCTTAACACTGTATTCTATTTACATAAACCACTGTTAACTAAGCACCGGCATGCCTGCAGGGCATTGGTTTAATCCCCACTAGTTCATGATGCCTTTTTGCTCCACCCCCTCTCGTAGTACACCCTGATTTGCACCAGTCACTTTTCGCTCCACCCTCTCTACATCACATCCTGTTTACACCCTACTTGACAAGTATGTTAGTTTTAGTTTAGTTTAGTTTGGTTTAGATTAGCTGCATTCCGCGTGAATAAAGAGATACTGTGTACAGCTCAGCCATGAGTCCCTGGTCATCTGTCTTCCATCAGTGAAGCTCAGCCCTGCATAATGGCGCCTGAACAGAGACTGGCATGTGTTAATCAAGAAAACTGATATATTTGAATTTGAAACAAAAATCAAATAGCCTCTAAGACTTTTGAGAACTATGGCAGTTAATATTTGGAAGGTGGGGGCACAGAACTTTGCTAGTAGGTTCAGTATGACACTATACTGTGTAATTTCATAATCTTGTAACACACTTTTAAACACACACACTTGTGTATGTGTGTCTGTGTGCATATTCCACTTCTTTTTTTTAAATAACTACTTATTTATTTATTTATTTATTTTTATTTTGCCTCCTTTTTATTGCTTTTTTTTATTTAAGAAAGGATTAATTAACAAAACCATAGGGTAGGAGAGGTACAAATCCACACAATTCCCACCACCCAATCTCCATATCCCACCCCCTCCCCTGATAGCTTTCCCATTCTCTATCCCTCTGGGAGCATGGACCCAGGGTCATTGTGGTTTGCAGAAGGTAGAAGGTCTGACTTCTGTAATTGCTTCCCCGCTGAACATGGGCGTTGACTGGTCGATCCATGCTCCCAGTCTGCCTCTCTCTTTCCCTTCTTCTTCTAGCGCTTGCCCTTCTTCCGTAGCCAGTCAACAGGTCAGGTTGAAAGCCGTCAGGAGCTGCTTGTTGCTGGCTTTGAAAGTGACTGGGATCCATGTGGATTCAGTCAGCTAGGAAGGATCGTCATTTTCCCCAATGAATGGGTACTCATGTCTCTTTCCCTAGTAGGGTGTGTCTCTGGGGAAGCTGAGCTCCAGGACACATTGGTGGGGTCTTTAATCCAGGGAAGCCTGGCCAGCATCCTGATGGCATCTGGAACCTGGTGACTGAAAAGAGAGTTAACATATGAAGCCAAACAAATTGTTGAGCAATCATGGACCCAAAGCTTGGAATAGTGGAATTAGGGAGGTACTCACTGCAAACTCTAGTGTACTTCTGCTTTCAGGTATATATTTTGCAGTAGTTTATGGATACATGTGAACATATGCTCTCTCTCACAGAAACTGGTGTATATCTAGGTTTTGGGACTTTGTTAGAAAGTGAACCACCTGAGATGAAATTAGAGCATACTATGAAAAGAAAGCTGTCACCCGAGTAATGAAGCTGAAGGGTTGTCATTCCACACCTGAAGTCTCTGGACACAGTCTGAAGTGAAACATGTTGAGGTGGCAATCATTGTGTTGGTTAGGTTGTGATCGGCATATGCAATATTATTTGATATGGATTGGGAGAGGCATATGGGAAAGTGGGCCTTATCCAAGGGTTCCAGGACTGGGGGAAGTAGGGGCTCTATAGTGGAGATGTGAGGTTCCTGCTGTCTTAGGGTTCAAAAAGACAATCGATAGTTAATGTTATCATCACATTATTTGGTAATTGGGTTAACTTTGAAAAGTCCTTTTGTTAGGGTTTGTTGTACAGTACCCAGTATCTCGTATATAGCTGTGCTATTGGATGCTTCTGATCTACTTGGTCTAGGCTTTTGAGAGAGTCCGCATTTCAAATACACAGCCTATATATTAAAAGGATTCAGTTTGTGTTTTGAAAAACTTTGAGACATACAATTGATTTTCTCCCTCTCATATTAATTAACTAGTGATTTATATGATTACACTTTACTAGGAGTGTACATAAAAACCATTCCCACCACCAAAAGACTGTGACCCATCCCTCCCACCCACTCCCACCCCCCACTGGCCCAGGAAGCTGCATGTCTATCCCTCACCATAGGGCTTTTACTTTGGTGCCCTACTTACAATTTGGTCAGGTCCTGCTTTTAGTTTCCCTTTCAGATCTTCTTACTCAACTTCTGTTGATGAGTGGGATCATCCCATACTCATCTTTATCTTTCTGACTTAGCTCACTTAACATATTCCTTCTAGCTCTGTCCAATATGGGTCAGAGAAGGTGGCTTCATTGTTCTTCATAGTATTCCATTGTGTATATATACCACAGCTTTCTCAGCCACTCATCTGTTGTTGGACACCTGGGTAGCTTCCAGGTTTTAGCTATTATGAATTGTGCTGCTATAAACATAGGAGTACACACCTCTTTTTGGTTGGGTGTTACGGAGTACTTGGGGTATAACCCCAGGAGAGGAATTACTGGATAATATGGAAGGTCCATGTCTAGCCTTGTGAGAGTTTTCCAGACTGCTCTCCACAGAGGCTGGACCAATTTACATTCCCACCAGCAATGTAAAAGGTTTCCTCTGTCCCCACAACCTCTCCAGCATTTGTTGCTGCTGTCCTTTTTGATGTATGCCATTCTTACAGGAGTGAGGTGGTATCTTAGTGTTGTCTTAATTTGCATTTCTCTGACGTTCAGTGACCTAGAGCAGTTTTTCATATGTTTGTTAGCCTTTTGGATCTCCTCTGTAGTGAATGTTTTGTTCATGTCCTCTGCCCATTTTTGGATGGGGTCATTTGCTTTTTTGGTGCTAAGTTTGCTGAGCTCATATTCCACTTCTTAAAGCACATTTCCTTGTATCTTGAAACCATGCTAAATTTGCTTATCAGTTATGGTAGATTTATTTTTTTCTGGAGATTTTCTATTTAAATTATCCTCTGTGTACTGATAAGTCTTATTTTTACTCTCTAATTAGAATTTCTTTTATTTGCTTGCTTATTTTGCTTGGATGCACTTGGTAGAGTCTCTGTATGATGTCGAATTGAAATTGTGAGTAAATTCCTAGGTCCCATTCTTTAACTTGAGACAGAAAGACTTCAATCTTCTACCATTAAGAATGGTGTTATTTTTAGCATAGACACTCTTAATTAGATTGAGGCAATTCTCTTTAATTTGTAGTTTGCTAAACATTTTTAATTATAAGTAATATATGCAAGAATTTGTGAAATGTTTTTCTAAATTCATTAAAATAATGCCATTTCTTGTTTTGTGTTTTGGTCTAGTGAATTAAATGTTTAACTATTTAACAAATTTTGCATTTGTGGAATGATTTCATATGCAATAATTATGAAATAAATTTCACTGTGTTATAAGATACTGTTTTGTATATTGCTTTATTTGGTTTGTTAAAATATTGGTACAGATATTTACATTTATAATATTTTGCTGTTTTCTTATAATATCTTTGTTAGATTTTGAGTAAGATAATGTTCTCATAGAATGAGTTTGGGAAAGTTTTCACTTTTGCATTTTCTAAAGGACTCAGTATTATTTCTTGTTAAATGTTTCACATTTAAATGTTTCACAGGATTAAAATGAAACCATCTGAATCAAATTCTCTTTATAGTTAAATTTTTTACTACAAATTAAAATTAACTGATGGTACAGGACCTTGTAGGATGCATATTTCATTTTTTGTGGGCTTTGGCAATTTCTGTTTGTCCATCCTAAGTTTTCCTACTGGCATAATGTTCATAGTACTCTTTTATGTTTTAATGTCTAGTATCTATAGTTAGGCCTCTAATTAATGCTTCATAATGCCTATATATATATTCCTTAATATTTTTCTTTATTACTATATTCATAATTTATTGATTTTATTAATCTTAAAGTAAAATAAATTTTATTAATCTTTAAGGAAAATAGATTTTTATTTTGTCATTTTTTTTCTCTCTTTCATTGTCATTCTCTTTTTCTCTCTCTTTTGTTTTATTTGTCTTGTCTCTTGAGGTAGAGACTTAGATAATTGATTTTCAGGCCTTTATCTCCTACTATAAACATCTGTAATACATAATTATATAAAAATTTCTAGAATAATTTTTCTATATGCACTACTCTGCATCTCACACATTTTGGCTTATAGTTTTTTCATTTTAATTAATCTCAAAATAATTTTAATATATTTTGTAACTTGTTCTTTTTTCAATGTACTATTTAAATATGTTTAATTTCCAACAAATTGATGTTTTATATATATATATATATATGCATATACATTCCTTATTTATTTTCCATTTAATTTCAGTTTAGTCAAATTCCACTGCTTTTTCATTTATTATGGATTGTTTGTGGCACAGAATATAGTCAACATTTGTGAATATTAATAGTTTATTTGAAAGCAATATTTATCAACTGTTAAAATTTTGAGAGTGAAATTAAGCATCCCTGCCTTTATGGGTGGCTGATGTTCCTTCAGTTATGCAGGCAGGTATGTGGGAAGTTCCAGTCATAATTTTGGGCTTATATATTTTTCCTTTTAACTATACCCATTTTGAGTTTTTTGAAAAAACTTTTTATCTTTATTTATTTATTGGATTGAGACAGTCAGAAATGAAGAGGAAAGGCAGACATAAAGAGAAAGAAAGACAGAGAGACACCTGCAATCCTGCTTCACTGCTCATAAAGCTTACCTCCTATAGGTGAACCTGGGTCCTTGTGCATTGATGTGTGCCACCACTCCCTCTCCCATTTTTTTTATTTTGAAGAACTATTGGCAGGTTCTAGATATTCAGTGTCATATTTTCTTAATGAGTTTATTTACTTATTGTTATGAAGTACCATTTCTTGCCTCAAATAGTCATTATATTATATTCTTTACATTGTATTAATTCAGCCACCCAAGTTTTCATTTGATTGAGAATCTGTGGTCTAATTCTCCCATGTTCTAATTTCTAATCTATTGGCTATTTTACAATTAATGTGAATTCATTTTAAGTAACATTTCGTTGAAACTTATTTTTGGAAGATGACGTAATGTTTTTTAGTCAGAGTGTTTAAATCATTTAGATTTAATAAAATCATCTGTGTGGTTGGATATGTATTTTCCACTACGTTATTTATAATTTTTATATCTTGTATGATCTTTGTTGCTCTTAACTTCTGTTATTAGTGATTTACAAGATTATGAGATAATAGGGATAGACTGGCACACTTGGTTAAGTGCACATGTTGCCATGAGCAAGGACCTGGGTTCAAGCCCTGGGGAGGATGTATGCTTCACAAGTGGCAAAGCAGTATTGCATTTTTCTCTCTTTCTCTTTCTAGCTTTCCTCCCTTCTCAATTTCTCTGTTTATATCCAAATAGAAAGAAAAGAAATGAAAAAAACTAAAAAGAAAACCAACAAAAAACCTAGTAGGATTTGACATGCAGGCACTGAGCAACAGAGACAACCTGGTAGCAAAAGTAATAATAATGGTGATGGTGATAAAAGTTATGTGCTCCTCCCCTGATGATGACAAACACAGATCTCCCGAGATCATAATGATGGGTTGGTTATTTTATTGATTTATTTATTTTGCAAGTTCAGGTGTTTCAACTTGTTTCTTTCTTTCTTTCTTTCTTTCTTTCTTTCTTTCTTTCTTTCTTTCTTTCTTACCAGAGCACTGCTCAGCTCTGGCTTGTGGTTGGGTGGGGGATTGAACCTGTGACTTTGGAGCCTCAGTCATGAGAGTCTTTTTGCATAATCATTGTGCTATCTACTCCCTGCCCCTGTGTGTCAGTTCTATAGATTACACACATGAATGGAACCATTTGGTAGCTGTCTTTTATCTCTTATTTTATTAAGCATAATCACCTCCAGTCCCATCCATTTTGTCCCAAATGACAGAATGTCATCTTCTTTTTTATTTCAGAGTAGTATTCCATGGAATATCTCATAACTTTTTTAGCCAATCACCTGTCAGTGGGTTTTCAGGCTGCTTCCACTCTGGCTATTGTGAACACTACAGCTATGAAGAAAGGGATGCATATGTCCCTTTGAATTAGTGTTTGAGTTTCCTTTGGATAAATGCCCAAGAGTGGTACTGCTGGGTCATTCCATTTTTATTTATTTAAGGATTCTCCATACAGTCGTCCAAAGGGACTGCACCAGTTTGCATGCCCACCAGCAATGTAACAGATTCCTTTTTTTCCACAACCTTGCCAACATCTATCATTTCCTGTTTTGTTGACGTAGGCCATTCTCTCAGGTGTGAGAAGGAATCTCAATGTGGTTTTAATGTGTATTTCTTTAATTAGGAGTGAAGTGAAATATTTCTTCATGTGTCTCTGTCTTAATCTTCATTCTTTACTTGCTTTCTTTTGACAAGTATTCATGCAATCCCATTTTTTCTGATCCTGCATGATTCTTTTTCATCATTTTATTTCAGATAAATATAAAGACACAGTGAGAGTGGTCTGGGAGGTGGCACAGTGATAAAGCTTTGGACTTTCAAGCATGAGGTCCTGAGTTCGATCCCTGGCAGCACATGTGCCAGAGTGATCTGGTCCTTTCTCTCTCCTCCTATCTTCCTCATTAATAAATAAATAAAATATATAAAAAATTCTTAAAAAAAAAGACACAGTGATAGAGGTAAAGACAAAGGGAGGAAGAGACACCATGGCACTGTTGTACCACACATGGAGATTCTTCAGGGTGCTGTAGTGCTCCCATGTGGTACCAGAGCTCACATTTGGGACATTGTACATGGTAAGAGACAGATCCTACTGGGTGAGCTATCTCCCACCCCTTTTTGGCTGTATTTATTTGTTTTTTTCCCAAAGCTTTTTATCAGAGCTTTGTATCTATGTAGTTCCACTGCCCTCCAAGTGCTCTCTCTCTCTCATAGAGAAAAACGAAGGCAAGAATGACTGAGAAAGAGGAGAGCTATCACATTATCAGTCTACCACTTGTGACTTCTCCTGTGCTATGTGCTCCCATGTTTTGCTGGGGTCTCAAACCAGTTTCTTCATGGATGGTGAAACATGTATTCTATTGGATGAGCTATATCCCAGCCATCTGCCTTTTTTGGCTAGTTTTTAAAATAATTCCATTTTATTCCTAATATTGACTTACTAGCGTGTGTCAATGTTCTGGTTTGTTTTACAGACTACTTAAAGATGCACCTGTTCATCTATCACAGGCACCTAGAAGTGATGTTATATTAGAAGGGTGGGATAAGGTAGTCTAACAGGGAAAAGCTACAGTTACCTCTCCTGACAAACACAGTAAAAGCAAGTCGAAGTAGGGGATGATTTGCACAGAAATCATTCTGAAAACTATGTGACTAGATATCTACAGCAAGAGACAAAGGGAGAGTATCTAGACAGATAGGATAGAGAGCCCTAGGAAAGATTTACCACCCCCCCCCAACATGTTTTGCCAGTAAACTGATTCCTTTTTTTTTTAACTGTTTTTTTTAAAAATATTTATTTATTACCTTTTGCTACCCTTGTTGTTTTCTATTGTTGTTATTGTTACTGATGTCATACTTGTTGGATAGGATAGAGAGATATGGAGAGAGGAGGGGAAGACAGAGATGGGGAGAGAAAGATAGACACCTGCAGACCTGCTTCACAATTTGTGAAGTGACTCCCCTGCAGGTGGGAAGCCACCTGCGCTTAACCTGCTGAGCTACTGCCTGACTCCCTACTGTTATTTTATTTATTTATTTATTTATTTATTTATTTATTTATTTATTTTTACCAGAGTACTGCTCAGCTCTGGCTTATGATAGCTCTGGGGACTGAACATGAGATATTTGGAGTTTCAGAACTGAAAGTCTTTTTGCATAACCATTATACTATCTCCCCAGCCCATCAGACTTGTTTGCACTAAACCCTTGCAGTCCCAATCCAACAATACTAAGCTTGCAACACTGAACAATTTATTATTGTCCTCTAAAGAGTTTTGGACCTTTTTTCTGATGCAAATATAAGCTATTGAAGATCAGGTTTATCCTTCTGAGGTTTGTTTTTAAGCTTATTATTGAAAGTTCAGCACAGCCTTTACTCTAGGACTAGCTGAATGTCACTGGAAAGGCAGTACAACCTTTTGAGCATTCTAACAATGATCTCTCCACTCTGGTCTTTGGAAATGTGTGCTCTTCCCAGCTCAGTGTGAGTTCTGACTATATTTTTGACCTGCAGGCTATTTGTGTTTTTTTCTGGTCTTGAAGAATCCTATCTTTTTGAGTTAGATTAATGCTAAGTTAAAGGGAGTATTTTGCAAATGTCTTGAACTCTTTCTTTAAATTTTATATTTATTTATTTTCCCTTTTTTTGCCCTTGTTTTTTTTTTATTGTTGTTGTAGTTATTACTGTTGTTGTTATTGATGTCATTGTTGTTAGATAGGCCAGAGAGAAATGGAGAGAGGAGGGGAAGATAGGGAGAGAGAAAGAGACACCTGCAGACCTGCTGCTTCATGCCACATGTGCTTAACCCGTTGCGCTACTGCTCTACTCCCATCTTGAACTCTTTTAAATCCTTCTTTTTCAGGTATCCTGTGGCACAAATTCTAGCTGCCTCGGTTTCCCCAATCATTATTCTCTGTCCTCGACTTGGCAAGGTTACTAGGTTCTGTTGGAATTGCAGTACCTATATATATCCTAGAAAGTGTCCCCCCCCTTTAGAGATTATAGTCCAGTGGTTTTTGTTATTTAATGTCTTTTAAAAAATTATTACATTAAAACATTTTATTAGGGATTTGATAATGGTTTATAGGCTTATAAAATTACAGGGGCATAATCCCCCACTGCCACCCTCCTAAAGTTCTGTGGGTCCCTCCCCAACCATAATCACCACAGTTCTCCCAAAGTGCCTGAGTTTATCACTGGGGCTGGGTGCCTGCACACAGGTAGTAGCCATTTTTTAATTCTTTTCTCCATTTTTTTTCTTTTTATAGAGACAGACAGAAATAGCGGGGTGGGGACACATAACCTGAAGAACTGCTTTATGACTTGTGAACCTTTCCCACTGTAGGTGTGTACTAGGGGCTTGAACCCAGATCCTCATGCATGGTAATGTGCATACTGCCAGGTGTGCCACTGCTTGATCAAGAAGGTATAACATATATTTGTACCAAGGAAGCTAAAGTCTCTGGGGAACAAATTTTTATCAGAATTTATTTGTCAAATCTTACTCCTACAATCATACCTAGTTGTTAAAAATACTGAAAATCAAGTTTAAATGAGTGGTCTTACGTCAGCTGAAATTATGTTATGGAGAAAGGGAGAAGTATAGCTGTTGCTAGTCCTAGTTTTTCAGTTATGTATATAAGTTTGGATTTAGGTTTCTGTCTTTCATGAATAAGAGTCCTGGCGGATGTAGTCAATAGAGAGAAACATATGTTCAAAACAAGGAGATACTTAATTTTTTCTCTAACCTCTTTTCAATGTAGTTTTCCTATCTGTCAGTTCGGATAGGTACATTGTAATTTATCACTCCTGTGTGTTGTTGTTTTTTTTTAATTCAATTATGTCAGCTCTCTTTTTAAAAAATATTTTTATGAGAGAGAGGGTAAGATAGAGACTAGATAATTACTCAGCTTTGCCATCTGGCAATGCTGGATGAAACTTTGGGGTCCTGGAGATGCAAATCCTGACCTATCTTGCCAGTCCTTTTCCAGTATGTTAAGTTTGGGGATCTGGCAGTGGTGCACATGGTTAAGCTCACATATCACCAGTTTGTTAAGTTTAATGAGCTCAAGAAAGAGAAAGTGGTTTGTAAACAGACTATTTTATACACCCATGCATTATATTTGTTCATCTTTTCCTAACCAACTTAATGTTTTTCCCTTCTGTAATATACTTTTAAAACATCTGGTTCTTCTTTTCAAAGTTTATCTTAATTGTAATAAATATTCATTTGTATCATTATTTTTTTCCAAGATATGTTCCCCAATAGAGTAAAATATGTACAGGGTATTCAGAGAGTAGTTATTTTTCTTGCTCACAGCTGTATTCCTAGCCCATTGCATAGTAACTGGCATTTAGTGAGCTCCTAAGGAGAATTTAAGCAAATGAATGACACCTATATAAGATGACATATCATTTCCTAGATGTCTAGGGAGAACTCAAGTCTCCAGTTTGTCTACCTCACCCAAATAAAAGGTAGGGTAGGAATTACAGACTTTCTGAGCTCTGATTCTTAAGAAGATCCTGTAAGATTGTCCTAGAGCACTTATCTTTTTCTTTTTTTCTGCCACCAAGGTTATTACTGGGGCTGGGTGCATGCATGACTTTATCCCTCCTGGTGGTCTTTCTCTTTCCTTTTTTTGACAGAAGATGAGGAAAAGAGATAGAGAAGGGGAGAAAAAGAGACAGAGAGAAGAGTCACTGCAGCAACATGTTACTGCTCATGAAGCTCCTCTTGACCCCTCAACCCCTGCAGGCCCTCCAGTGTGTTGGTGGAGTGCTCAGACCAGTGTCCTCATGTATGGTAATATGTGAGCTCTACTGAGTGAAATATTTATTTTTTTAATTTTTAAAAAATTTTTATTTGTAAACAGGAAACACTGACAAAACCATAGGATAAGAAGGGTACAACTCCACACAGTTCTCACCACCAGGACTCTGTATCCCATCACCTCCCCTGATAGCTTTCCTATTCTTTATCCCTCTGGGAGTATAGACCCTGGCTCATTATGGGGTGCAGAAGGTGGAAGGTCTGGCTTCTGTAATTGCTTCCCTGCTGTACATGGGCCTTGAAAGATCAATCCATACTCCTGTCTCTCGCTTTCCTTAGTGGGGTGGGACTCTGGGGAGGCAGGGCTCCAGAGAACATTGGTGGGGTCCTCTGCCCAGGGAAGTCCAGTTGGCATCATGTTAGCATCTGGAACATGGTGGCTGAAAAAAGAGTTAACATATCAAGCTAAACAAATTGTTGACTAATCATGAACCTAAAAGCTAGAATAGTTCAGATGAAGAGTTGGCAGTATCTCTGTTTTGTAGATAGTAGGCCTATTTTAATTATATGCCAAAGGGCCCATGACTATACTAGTTTTTTTTAATTTTTCCCTGAGCCTACCACTGTTGTTTGATATTGAAAGCAATGTCTTATAGAGACCCATAAGAGGGTTTATGACATTGTTCCTGATGGAGATGATAAGTGATGGCGAAGACAGGGATCTGTTAGAGGGCTAGACCCATCATATCTATGTGGGAATCCATCCTATCTATGTGGAAATACTATTACATTAGGAGTTTTATGGTGTCTTTTTAGGTCTTTCTACTTGCTTACTGCATATGTTGACTCACTGCAGACTATTGTGCATTTTTGCTTTCAGGTATATATTTTGCCCTAAATTATGGATACTTGTGAATATATGCACTATCTCATGGGACCTGGTCTATATCTAGGTTTTGGGACTTTATTGGGAAGTGGACCGCCTGGAACAGAATTAGAGAATCCTATGAATGGAAAGGTCTCACCCAAGTAATGAGGCTGAAGGGTTGATATTTCACGCCTGACGTCTCTGGACACAGTCTGAAGTGAAGCATGCTGAGGTGGTACTTGTTGCATTGATTAGTCTGAGATCAGTAGAGGCAATATCATTTGGTATGAATTGAGAGAAGCATGCAGGAAAGTGAGCCCCAAGAGGTTCCAAAACTGGGGGAAATATAGGCTCTATAGAGGAAGCAAGAGGTTCCTGTTGTCTTAGGGTTTAAGAAAGCAATAGATAGTTATTGCTATAATCAAATTATTTGGCCATTGGGTTAACTTTGTTATGGTTTGCTATATTATACACAACATGACCATAATTTATGTCATTTAACATTATTTGTATATAGCTGGGTCTTATAGAGTAATGCCACTGGTTGCTTCTGTTCTCCCTGGTCTAAGCTTTTATTTTATTTTTTACTTTTATAATTTATTTTTTATTTAAGAAAGGATAAACCAACAAAACCATAGGGTAGGAGGGGCACAACTCCACACAATTCCCACCACCCAATCTCCACATCCCATCCCATCCCCCAATAGCCCTCCCACTCTCCATCCCTCTGGAGGCATGGACCCAGGATCTTTGTGGGTTGCCGAAGGTGGAAGGTCTGGCCTCTGCAACCACTTCCCCGCTGAACATGGACGTTGACTGGTCGGTCAAGACTCCCAGTCTGCCTCTCTCCTTCCCGAGTAGGGTGAGTCTCTGGGGAAGTGGAGCTCCAGGACACATTGGTGGGACCCTCAGTCCAGAGAAGCCTGGCTGGCATCCCGATGGCATCTGGAACCTGGTGGCCAAAAAGAGAATCAACAAATAAGGCCAAACAAATTGATGAGCAATCATGGACCCAAAGGTTGGATTAGTGGAGAGGAAGTGTTAGGGGGATACTCACTGCAAATTCTAGTGTACTTCTGCTTTCAGGTATATATTTTGCACTAGCTTATGGAAAAGTGTGAACATATGCTCTCTCTCACAGAACCTGGTGTATATCTAGGTTTTGGGACTTTGTTAGAAAGTGAACCACCTGGGATGGAATTAGAGAATACTATGAAAGGAAAAGTCTCACCTGAGTAATGAAGCTGAAGGGTTGTCATTCCACACGTGAAGTCTCTGGACACAGTCTGAGCTGAAGCATGTTGAGGTGGCAAACGTTGTGTTGGTTAGGTTGTGATTGGCAGATGCAATATTATTTGATATGGATTGGGAGAGGCATATGGGAAAGTGGACCCTATCCTAAGGTTCCAGGATGCGGGAAATATAGGCTCTATAGTGGAGATTTGAGGTTCCTTTTGTCTTAGGGATCAAAAATACAATGGATAGTTAATGTTATCATCACATTATTTGGTAATTGGGTTAACTTTGAAAAGTCCTTTTGTTATGGTTTACTGTATAGTACCCACTATCTTGTATGTAGCTGTGCCGTTGGTTGCTTCTGATCTACTTGGTTTAGGCTTTTAAGAGAGTCCGCATATCAAATACACAGCCTATATATTAAAAAGACTCAGTCTGTGTTTTAAAAACTTCGAGACATACAATTAATTTCCCCCCTCTCATATTAATTAACTAGTGATTTATATGACTACACTTTACTTGGAGTGTACATAAATACCATTCCCACCACCAAAAGACTATATCCCATCCCACACACCCACCCCCACACCCCACCCACCCAGGAAGCTGCATGTCTACCCCTCACCACAGGGTTTTTACTTTGGTGCCCTACTTTCAATTTAGTCAGATCCTGCTTTTAGTTTCCCTTTCGTATCTTCTTACTCAACTTCTATTGATGAGTGTGATCATCCCATACTCATCTTTATCTTTCTGACTTAGCTCACTTAACATAATTCCTTTTAGCTCTGTCCAAGATGGGTCAGAGAAGGTGGGTTCATTGTTCTTCATAGTTGCATAGTATTCCATTGTGTATATATACAACAGCTTTCTCAGCCACTCATCTGTTGTTGGGCATCTGGGTTGCTTCCAGGTTTTAGCTATTATGAATTGTGCTGCTATGAACATAGGAGTACACACCTCTTTTTGGTTGGGTGTTACAGAGTCCATGGGGTATAACCCCAGGGGAGCAATTACTGGATCATATAGAAGGTCTATGTCTAGCCTTCTGAGAGTTTTCCAGACTGCTCTCCACAGAGGCTGGACCAATTTACATTCCCAATAGCAATGCAAAAGGGTTCCTCTGTCCCCACATCCTCTCCAGCATTTGTTGCTGCTGTCCTTTTTGACGTATGCCATTCTTACAGGAGTGAGGTGGTATCTTAGTGTTGTCTTAATTTGCATTTCTCTGACAATCAGTGACCTAGAGCAGTTTTTCATATGTTTGTTAGCCTTTTGGATCTCCTCTGTAGTGAATGTTTTGTTCATATCCTCTGCCCATTTTTGAATGGGGTCATTTGCTTTTTTGGTGCTAAGTTTGCTGAGCTCTTTATATATTTTGGTGATTAGTTTCTTGTCTGATGTATGGCATGTGAAAATCTTCTCCCATTCTGTGAGGGGTCTCTTTGTTTGTTCAATAGTTTCTTTGGATGTGCAGAAGCTTTTCAATTTGATGTAGTCCCATTGGTTTGTTTATGCTTTAGTCTTTCTTGCAATTGGGTTTATTTTATCAAAGATGTCCTTGAGGTGTAGGTAGGAAAGTGTTTTACCAATGTTTTCCTCTAAGTATTTGATTGTTTCTGGTCTAACATCCAGGTCTTTGATCCATTTGGAGTTGATTTTTGTTTCTGGTGAGATAAAGTGGTTCAATTTCATTCTTCTGCATGTTATAACCCAGTTTTCTCAGCACCATTTATTGAAGAGAGCCTCCTTCTTCCGTTTAATGCTTTGAGCCCCCTTATCAAAGATTAGATGTCCATAGGTGTGGGGATTTATTTCTGGTCTTTCAGTTCTGTTCCACTGGTCTGTGTGCCTGTTTTTGTTCCAGTACCATGCTGTTTTGATGATGATGGCTTTATAATATAGTTTGAGATCTGGGAGTGTGATGCCTCCATTTTGTTTCTTTTCCTCAAGATGGTTTTGGCAATTCTAGGTGTTTTCAGGTTCCAGATAAATGATTGTAGTGTTTGTTCTATTCTCTTAAAGATGCTTGGTGGAACTTTGAAGGGTATTGCATTAAATTTGTAGATGGCTCTGGAGATAATATTCATTTTGATGATATTTATTCTTCCAAACTATGAGCATGGGATATCTTTCCATCTCTTGGTATCAGTTTCTATTTCCTTGAGTAGCGACTCATAGTTTTCAGTATATAAGTCTTTCACTTCTTTGGTCAACTTTATTCCTAGGTATTTGATTGATTTTGCTGATACAGTAAATGATTTCTGGATGTCTTCTTCTTCAGATTTAGTGTTTGCATAAAGAAATGCCACCGATTTTAGTACATTGATTTTGTAGCCTGATACTTTGCTATATTGCCTAATAACTCCAGTAGTTTTCTGCTGGATTCTTTAGGTTTTTCTATGTATACTATCATATCATCTGCAAATAGTGAGAGCTTGACTTCTTCCCTTCCAATCTGTATTCCTTTGATTTCTTTCTCTTGCCTGATTGCTATGGCAAGAACTTCCAATACTATGTTGAAGAGTAACGGTGACAGTGGACTGCCCTGTCTAGTCCCCGATCTGAGGGGGAATGCTTTCAGCTTCTGTCCATTGAGTATGATGTTGGCAGTAGGTTTGCTATATATAGATTCCACTATCTTGAGGAATTTCCCCTCTATTCCTATTTTTTGTAGAGTTTTGAGCTTGAATGGGTGTTGGATTTTGTCAAAGGCTTTCTCTTGCATCTATTGAGATAATAATGTGGTTTTTGGCTTTGCTTTTATTGATGTGGTGAATGACATTAATTGACTTATGGGTGTTGAACCAGCCTTGCATTCCTGGGATGAATCCCACTTGGTTGTGATGAACAATCTTTTTGATATGCTGTTGTATCCAGTTGGCCAAGATCTTGTTTAATATTTTGGCATCTATATTCATCAGAGATATTGATCTGTAGTCTTCCTTTTTTGTTTTGTCCCTATCAACTTTTGGTATCAGGGTGATGTTGGCTTCATCGAAGGTGCAAGGGAGTATTCATGTTTCTTCAATCTTATGGAAAAGCTTAAGAAGTATGGGTACTAACTGTTTCCTGAAATTTTTGTAGAATTCAATTGTGAAGCCATCTGGTCCAGGACTTTTGTTGTTGGGGATGGTCTAAGCTTTTAATTGAGTCACCATTTCAGAGGCTCAGTCTATGGTCTGTGCATTAAAAAGCTTGAGACATTCAACCAGTTTTTCCCCTCTCATATTAATTAAGTAGTGTTTTATATGATTACAAGTTAATAAGAGTGTACTAATCCCACCACCTAAAGACTGTGTTCCATGCCATCTTCCCCTCCACTACCCCACTGAAGTTTAATATCCATCCTCACCCTCCACCCAGAGATTTTTACTTTGGTGCCCTACTCCAAACTCAGTCAAATACTTTAAAACCTCCTACAGAATAAAAATCGCATACTATACTTCTGAGTATATCATATATTTTAAGCTGGTCCTGAGAGTTTTTATCTTCTGAAGAGCTATTACCCCAAAATTGGTCGTGTACTGCTTCTTATTTTAAAATGTACCCCATGTTCACATGTATCCATAAGTTGGGGGGAAATACCTTAGAATAAAAGTTTGCAATAGTCTGGAATGACTCAATATGTTCAGCAAGCAAGTAGAAAGGCCCAAAAAATACACCATTAAGTACTTAATCAAATATTTTCTACTTAGACCTAGATAAACTCCTTACCTACTTCCTGTTTCACTTCCCTCAATCACTCTGAGGCTTACCTTGTCAGATAAAGTAAGGACTACAAAGTCCGGTTAAGGGCAAGAGACTGGTGCACTATAATGATGGCTTTTTTGGTCACTACCAGGCCACCCCATGATCCAGGACCATAGTCAGAGAATCCTAGGATTCCCACATAGATATGATGGGCCTAGCCCTCTAACAGATCCTTCTCTTCGCCATCACTTATCATCTCCATCAGGAAAAATATCATAAACCCTCTTATGGGTCTCTATAAGACATTGCTTTCAATATCGAACAACAGTGGCAGAAATTGCCCCCTCTTTTTGAAGGGAGGCTGTATCAAAATACTCTGCCACTTGAGGAAGGTTGGTCCAGAAATGAGTGCAGCCTAGAATGTTCCTAGCCATAACCAAGGAATATAAGCTCAGACTGACAGGGATGCAGAGATTACTTAGGATCCTGTGCTGAATATGAATATACATGGGCTCTAGGTCAAATTGATAGGGTTTTCAGTTAACAGTATTTATATAATTTTTCCATGTTTGGGACCTTTTCTCTGTGCTAATCTAGCTTTCTAGTCCTATTCCCAACTCTGACACCATCTTACCAAACAATACTCCTAGCCCACTACATGTTAGCTATTGGGCTCAAACAAAACTTAGTAAAGTCATGGGTCACTTGAAATATACCTAAAGTAGACTTCTTAATTTGATGACCCTAAATTTCATTGGCTATACTTTTTAATTTTAGGTTTCTGATTATAAAACAATTTGTTCTGTTTTACATCTTTTCAGCCACCAAGTTGCAGATGCTACCGTAATACCAGTGTGACTTCCCTGGGCAGATGGCCTCACCAATGAGTTCTGGAAGCCCAGTTCCCTAGAATCCTGCCTCACTAGGGAAAGATGGAAATAGGTTGGGGGTATGGATTTACTTGTCAACACCCATGTCCAGCAGAGAAGCAATTCTACCTTCTGTTCCCTATAAAGATCTCTGGTCCATACTTCCAGAGGGATAACGAATAGGGAAACTTTTAATGGAGGGGAGGAAAGGGGATATGGAACTCTGGTAGTAGGAATTGAATTGTATAGATTTGTAACCCTCTTATTGCACAATCTTGTCAATCATTATTAAATCAGTTAAAAAATTGTGCCTATCCTAGGAAAGTTTCTTAATTTCCAGTTCTTGGGAAGAAATATGTATTTCGTTTGGGTCTATTTGAGTAGTAAGACAATTTAATGATCATGCTTTTTTATTTCTAACATTTAGTATGGCTGGTCCTCTCTTTTCTGTGAATCCTTTCTATTGTTTCTTTCCATGAATACTGTACAGTCTCCTTGATTGGTTTCTTATCTTGCCTTTAAAGATTGAATACTCTTAAAGTTATTCCATTTTTAAAAATTTACATACTCTTTCTATGTGGCCTCATCCAGTTCCATAGATTCATATATTACTTAAGTGCCAATGACTCACAAAATCTTTCCTTGTTGTCCGGTTCTTTTCCTGGAACTTCAGATTGTTTTATACAACTGACTGAATAGTTAAATGAATGCCGAATAAAGGAATTTCAATCCAAAAGTGAACAAGGTAAGATCTCCATCTCAGAAAATGATATCCCTCAGTTGTTCATGCCTCAAATGTAATTTCTTTTATTTCCCAAATCTAGCAAATAAGCAAATTTGGCAGACTTCATCATTCACCTGTAGCTCTTCATTTCCAATATCTTTCATAGTTCAAAACTTTTATTTACTTTCTAAAGAAAGATTTAGTTATTTTATTAGTGAGATAAAGAAGGAAAAGAGGAGGAGAAAGAAGTAGAGCATCACTATGTACATGCAATGCCATGGACAAAACTTGTGGGACCTGAGGCTTCAGAGTCCAGCACCATACTTGTTGCATTCCCACCTAAGCTACAGATTTTATTTCTTCCCTGGGTACTGCAGTATCCAGATCATAAGTGATCTTCAGAGTCATAACTAGATTTCTAAAGGACAAATTTAATTGTGTTCTCTTCTTAAAAGTTGTCTCTAAAGGCTAATTATTTGGACTTTTAAAATGTTTTTAATGTTTATTTTAAAGTGTTATTTTAAAAATAAAAATTAATTTATTTTTTTAAATTCTGTTATGTCTTCCAATAACATGAAATGTTCAAAATTTCATGTGATTTGAACCCTTGGTTTTCTGTGTGCACTTCATGATACTTTGCTTTCTCTTTCTATGTGCTGTCACCATACTACCCTGATTTCCATTCCTTAACCTTACTAAGCTGGTTCCTGCTTTGTGACATTTGTATTAGCTATTCCCTTGGCCTGAAACTATCTCCCCTCTCCTCATACAACCTTATCAAGATAGGCTCTATTTTATTTTCTTGCTTCAGTCTAAATGTCATAACTTAGAGAACCATCAAATATAAATTAACTATCTCATTTCTATAACCTCACGCTATTTTACCTCTCCACTAGATGTCTTTATACTATGATATATTGATCTTACTAATTTTTTCTGTCTCCTTTCTTTTCAACAGATTGTAAGTTTGAGAGTAGGAACATTATCTCTCTTGTTCACTACTATAACTTCAGTACTTAAAATCACTCTCAACACAGTAAGTACCTGTTGAGTGTACTAATTAAATTAAATCAAACATTTGTTGTAGTGTAACATGTCGGTATTTGCCCCTACATGGACAAAAGGGCTTCTTAACAGCAATGCTTAATCCAGCCAGAAATTCATAATGAAGTTCAGAGTCAATAATAATGACTATGATTTTGATATCTCAATTTTTTGTTTTCCTTTTCAACCTATGACAGCTTGAGGTGACCGGTAGAAGACTTGGGGACTTATAAAATAGAGTCAGCAAGGTCTAGAGATCCCATGTCCTTGCCATCACACTACAATCCGTGACTGCCTTTGTGACTCTATTCACCTTTTGAGAACTAACTATGTTAATAATGTTAAGAATATAGTGGGTAGGGAGTTGGGTGGTAGCGCAGCGGGTTAAGTGCACGTGGCATGAAGGATCCTGGTTGAGCCCCCGGCTCCCCACCTGCAGGGAAGTCGCTTCACAAGCAGTGAAGCAGGTCTGCAGGTGTCTATCTTTCCCCCTCTGCAGGTGTCTATCTTCCCCTCCTCTCTCCATTTCTCTCTGTCCTATCCAACAACGATGACAACAACAACAAGAATAGTAACTACAACAACAATAAAAAAACAAGAGCAATAAAAGGGAAAATAAATAAATACAAAATAAAAAAAGAATGTAGTGGGTGATCAGGGAAAGAAAAATATCAGCCTTACTTGCAGTTTTAATGGATTGTAGGACGACCATGGTAGGATTAGGGCAGTAAAGTAATGAAGGAAGAGTGCTGACAAAGGCATTGTAAGGGGAAAAGTAGAATATTACTATAAGAGAGTGAGAAAACTTCTGAAATACCTAAAAGTACTGAATGGAATTTTAGAAGTTTTGGCTATGGGGACTTAGGAATAGGTGATACATGGTCTCTTTTAACAAGCTCTAAATATCTGAAACAATTTCTTCTTCATATCATTATTAATATCTAGGGGATTATACAATCTGATAGCTTCAGGGTGCTCAGGACTCTGTTTCATTGACCTTGCTCTGAGTAGGAATGTTCTCTACCATGGGACTGAAAGGTACTCACCTGCCTCCTAAAATGATAAATGATAAAGAATTCACTCTTACATCAGAAAGACCACTTAAAATTTAAAATGCTGAACATGGGCATTGACTGGTCGATCCATACTCCCAGTCTGCCTCTCTCTTTCCTTAGAAGGGTGAGTCTCTGGGGAAGCTGAGCTCCAGGACACATTGGTGGGGTCTTCAGTCCAGGGAAGCCTGGCTGGCATCCTGATGGCATCTGGGACCTGGTGGCTGAAAAGAGAGTTAACATACAAAGCCAAACAAATTGTTGAAGAATCATGGACCCAAAGGTTGGAATAGTGGAGATGAAGTATTGGGGGGTACGGAAGCAATTACAGAAGCCAGACCTCCCACCTTCTGCAACCCACAACGACCCTGGGCCCATGCTCCCAGAGGGATAGAGAATGGGAAAGCTATTGGGGAGGGGATGGGATATGGAGATTGGGTGGCGGGAATTGTGTGGAGTTGTACCCCCCCATCCTATGATTTTGTTAATGTCTCCTTTCTTAAACAATTAAATTAATTTTAAAAAAAGAAAAAAATTTAGAATGTTGACTATTGTAAATGGTTCTACCACTCCCAGGTCAACCTTTTGATTCTTTTTATTTATTTCTGATAGTAAGAGAAAGAAGGAAAGAGTTAGAGATACTACAGTGTCACTCCATCATCCATGGTGCTCCTGCTGTTTGTCAGGTTGCTACTTTGTGGTGTTTGTTCATAAAGCTGGCACCCCAACAAGGGAAAACACATACTAGATGAGCTTCCTACTGGTCTCTGCATTGATTACTTAATAGCAATGGCCTTGCTTTCTGTTGTATTATGAAATGAGATAAAAATTCCCCCATCTGATAGTCAGTCACAGACTGAATTAAGTCCCCTTCCTTAATTCATTTGTTGAAGTCCTAACCCAAATGTAAGTGTATTTTAAGGAAAGCCCTTTAGAGAGGCTATTGTGATGAAATGTGGTCATAAAGGTGGGCCCCTAATCAGGTAAGATTAGTGTTCTTAGTTATACTAAGAGGAAGTGACACCAGAAGCACAGGAACTGGAGATAAGCAGTGTGAGGACACAGTGAAAGATGCCTATCTACAAACCAGCAAGAGGTACTGCAAAAGCCCTGCACTCCTGCACTTTGATTTTAGATTTATACCACCTAGAATTGTAGTTGAGTTTTGGTTTAAGTCATGTAGTCTGTGGTTTTTTCTTATGAGAGTGTGACTTGACTAAAATAAAGCCATTATACTCCTGAGGTAGCAGTGAAAGCTTATTGTAAACTCTTCTGTTTTAAGTAAAGTGGCTCTAGTTCCTTCAAATGCTCCTCACTACAGGAGAAATGCCTACATGAGGAGGGTACTGACTGGAGCAAAACAAGATGCCACTGTGAATGAAAGAAGCATGATCGGCACTGTCCTTAGCAGTGAGACTATAGTTTTCTTCCTTCTTTTGATATTATTTTCAAACACTATAACTGAATTCTTATTTTTGGCAGTTATTGGATCATATTAACTCCCATGATGACTCACTCATAAGTTTTGCAACTTGTGCACCAGCTTTATGCATTGTCTGCCTTAACATTGATCTGGTTAAAGTTTTTCAAGTCACCTAAATGCACTCACTGTCTGCCTCCAACTACTTATTATCAGAAAATCAATGAATTTCTTTAGACATTTCATAAAGAGTTGAGTGGAAAGGGGTCAAGAACTGAAACCTATATTATGAATGACAATAATAACAACTTATATCTAAATATAATTTTACAGATTATAGAACTTTCTGCCAGTCTGGGGATTCTGGCGAGATAGGAAATGAGTTTTGTCTTTCATGACCTTTTCTTTATGAGTTGCGCAATATGATGTAAAGGGACTGGGAACCAGGTGTGCTAATCTTAGCTTTGAAGCCATGTTACTTCTCTCAGCTTTGATGTTTACCTATGAGTAAAGGAAAAAGACTTAATGATCTCCAAGGTCACTGTATCTTCAATAGTTTCTTTCCTGGATAGCTGCATAACATACATTTTTTTCTTTATGTAATGAATCCACAGGTGTATGAAGATATGTAAACACATGTAGACATGCACGCGCACGCGCATGTGCGCACACACACACACACACACACACACACACACACTCACACCAGGAAAAACATCCCTAGTTTCTTTCTTTTTTTATTTATCCACTTTGGACTTATTTTTCTTTTTTAAATTTCTTTATTGGAGGGAATTAGTGGTTTATAGTTGACAGTAAACACAAATAAAGTTCTGTGTTTGGTAAATCCTCACTGATTCCCAGGCCCAAACTTTTGGTTGTACCATCAAGGTATTCATAAAACTTCACACTAATTTGCAGTTTAAAGGACCCACCTTTAAATGTGCTGGGTTCCTCTTTTCTAAGTCAGCTACCCTTCTTCCTCTGCAAAGATCAGCACCTCACTCAATTTCCATGAGACACAGAGAAAGCTCACAGAGGTTCAGCGCCAGCATCTGCAAGTCTTTCCAAGACTGTTGGGTACAATTTCTCCAACAGAATCATTTTTTGGCTTTGCAAGAGCAGCCAGGTGCTCTGGCTCCCCATTCACCCATTGTGACTTTTCCTCTCAGCTTTTTCATCTGCACATTTGATATTCATATCTTCCATATCTTTATTCAAGGTGCCACTAAAAATGAATTATGTATGACTTCATCTGCTCAGAAAATGATCATGTTTTGTATATTTAGGGATGTAAGAACTTGTAAAGAAGCAAAAATTGGGGGAAATGTCTTATTTCTTGACAAACAAAAATCTTCAGAAAAACAATATTTTGTTATTGTTTGTCTCTGTCAATCCTCTCCCCAGTCTCACCTCCACACCTCAGCCTAGAGCAATATTACCTGAGGAGAAAGAGAAAGGCTTAAAGCTGCTTGAAGGCTATATAGTTAGACAGGAGTCACCTGGAAAGCCTGGCCAAGACACTCAGGTTAAATACAATGGGCAGTAGGTAACCTCTCGCTATTTCTAAGCAGTAACACGCTACAATAGTAGTATACTTTCTTCGTTTTTAATGCTGAATCTTGGCATCTATTATTATTTCTTTAGTTTACTTATTATGAAAGAGGCAGAGAGAAGGAAAGGGAGAGAGAAGGAGATAAAGGTCCAGAGAACTGTCCAGTTCTGGCCTAAGTTAGTTGGGGCTGTTGATTGAACCTGGGACTTCTAGGGTGCTGGCAGGCAACTTGGTACTTTAACAGGCTGAGCTATTCCTCCAGCCCAGCAGAACATATTTTATTTGTTTTTGGATAGAACTGACCAGACAAGGAGACTATTTTGCTGGAGTTCCATAGATATTCACTTTGGTGCTTACTATTTCTTCTTTGAACAGCTGAAATTTAAGAACAGATTTCCACTCTCTCTATCCATCCTCCCTCTCTCCCACCTCCCTCTCTCCCTCACTAACTCACTCACTCAATCCCTCTCTCTATCTCTCTTTCTCTGTATAGTTTATTAAATTATAAATTAGTGCAACCATCCCTCAGGGTTTTGGTTTAGTTGATCTGAGGTGAGGTCTGGAAATTTGCACAGTTAATTCCTAGGGAGGTGAGACTGCTAGTCCACAGGCACTCAAAGAGACACTGTTTGTACAGAATCACATATAGGAGGGGCTGCATGGTGGTGCATCCAGTAGAGCACACATTTGCAAAGATCTAGTCCCGACTTGTAGGTGCGAAGCTTCACAAGTGATGGCAGTGCTGCCCTGTCTCTCCTCTCTCTCTCTCTCTCTCTCTCTCTCTCTCTCTCTCTCTCTCTGTCATCTCCTCCTTCTTCCCTCTCAAATTTTCTCTGTTTCTATACAAAACAAACAAATAAAATATTTAAGAAAGAATCAGATATGGGTTCATATGAACACTCTCCTTCAATATGAAGAAGGAGGCCATAGGATACCATGAGAGGCCACTGAGAGTAACCACACTTCTTTGCTCATGGTGGGACTGAAAACTTCGCCTTGGACATCTGCAGACACTTTTTATCTTCCTGGAGAAATATAATGTCAAAGAATGGATTTTTACAGCCAAAAATAATGATTTTTTTCCCAGGTGGTTACTTATATTCATTTCTTTCCCTTTTATTTGTAATAACTACTAGGCTACAAGGTTGTAAGATTATATATAGGGCATAGTTCCATGTCATACCTACTACCAAAGTTCTGTGCCCCACCCATTTTCCAAAGAGAACCACTGTAATTCTCATAAAGTCTTAGAAACACTTTGCCTGCTTCAGTAATTTTCCTGCAAGTTAATGTCTATCACTTTTCTATATTCCATATAAATGTGAAACCATCTAGTAGTTTTCTATAATCTCTCCACTTATTTTGCTAAGCATAACCACCCCTAGTTCTACTCATTTTTGTCCCGAAGGATGCATCATCAGCTTTTTGGCTGCAGTATAGTATTTTGTGTAGTATGCCTCATAACTTCTTTTTTTTTGCCTTTACCTATTATATTTTTTAAAATTTTTTATTTATAAAAAGGAAACATTGACTAAACCATAGGATAAGAGGGGTACAACTTCAAACAATTCTCACCACCAGACCTCCCTATTCTATTACCTCCCTTGATAGCTTTTCTATTCTTTAACCCTCTGGGAGTGTGGACCCATGTTCATTATGGGTTGCAGAAGGGGGAAGGTCTGGCTTCTGTAATTGCTTCCCTGCTGAACATGGGTATTGACAGGTTGATTCATACTCCCTGCCTCTCTCCCTCTTTCCCTAGTGGTGAAGGGCTCTGGGAAAGCAGAGCTCCAGGACACATTGATGGGGTTGTCTGTCTAGAGAAGTCTGGTCAGCATCATGCTGGCATCTGGAACCTGGTGGCTGAAAAGAGAGTTAACATACAAAGCCAAACAAATTGTTGACCAATTATGGACCTAAAGGCTGGAATAGTGCAGATGAAGAGTTGAGGGTCCTCCATTCTCTTGATAGCTAGTAGTTATATTTTAGTTATATTTCAAAAGGCCTGTGGCTATACTAGTTTTTTTTCCTTTTTCTTTTTTGCTCCTGAGCCTGATGAAATCTGATATGCCAGTGGACCCAAGCCTGGGACCCAAGTCTGGGAAGATTATGTCATGGTTGGAAAAAGGTCCAAAATGCTGAATCAGGGAATAGAGTAGCTCCCAAATATGGGAAAAGGGTATAAATATTGTTGACTATAAACCCACTGATTTGATGTGATCTGGGGCCCATAATCAGCTTAGGAGTCTATGTGACCTCTGCATCCCTCTAGATCTGAGCTCACATTCTGTGCTCATTAGTAGGAACATTTCAGGCTGCCCCAATATCACCCCATCTTCCTCAGGTGTAGCATAGAGTATGCTGTCCATCCTCCCTTCAGAGGACGGAACATTCTCTGCTATTATTGATCCAAGTTGAGGGCAAGGTCCTATGAGGGCCTCATACCTTCTTTATCCAGTCATCTGTTGATGGGCATTTAGGCCACTTTCACTATTTAGCCAAAGAGAATTTGACATAATGATAAATCTACAATACACAAAATTTCCCACCTTAAGTAAATGTATTTAAGTAATTAAGTAATTAAGATTATCTCCATATTTCTAGGGCACTGAAATTTTCTTGGGAAGAGTTTAAATTAGGTTCCAAAAGGAATCTTCTGGTAATGGAACCTGAAGAATATACTCAAGTGACACAAGAAGTTATGGAATCATTTGTTTGGCCAGTCACTGAAAACAAATTAGATTTTTCTCAATGTAGACAAAGTTTGGATTTTGTAATCAGGGAGAACATGGTTTAAGCAATTGAATACCAACAGTTGGGTATTAAAAAGTGCATTTTACGACATTTTGTCTTAGATAAGTTACTTGTCCTGAGTTTCTGCTACTATACACATAAAATAGGGATTACCTGGAATTTGGCAAAATTTAAGAAAGATTTAGGGTATAAACTATCATGTTATGGCAGTCGGGTTAAGTGCAGGTGGCACAAAGCACAAGGACTCACTTAAGGAACCTGGTTGGAGCCCTGGCTCCCCAACTGCAGGGGCATCGCTTCACAAGCGGTGAAGCAGGTCTGCAGGTGTCTGTCTTTCTCTCCCCCCCATCTTCCCCTCCTCCATTTCTCTTTGTCCTGTCTAACAACGATGACACCAATAACAATAACAATAATAACTATAATAACAATAGAAAGACAAGGGCAACAAAAGGGAAAAAAACTATCATGTTATCTGAATCATAGTAGATGTTTAACTAATGCTAATAATCTTAACGTCTTTGCTTCCCTATTGCAGAAATCATTTTACCACTGGACATGATGATTATTTTGAAATTTATCAGGAATGAAAGCAGAACCAGGCTTGGAAGAGGAAAGTTATTTTCAGAGTCAGCACCATTGCTGCCAATTTGGAGATTAAACTTTCTCATTGGTTTGAGAACATCAGCGTGGTAAGGGCTTTACCTACAGACTACAGACAGAAATTGACTCTGCAGGGGGCCAGCTGGTTCTATGCTGGGTGCCTCTGGGAATCTTCTTCCTGCTGACAGAGGAAAGCCAGCTCTAAGGATGGTGGGTCTCAGCACCTCAGACAGGGCATCAGAATCACAGGTTTATCAGCTGGGTATTCAATAGTTCTGGGTAATGATGCATGACATTCTTGTTAATGGCCTTAGGGTATCACATATTCCTATTATTATAGAATCATTTGGAGGCTTTGAGTTTCTAATTATTAAGCATGAATTAAAATATCTTCTGTAATTTAGTTTCCTCCAAGCCTTGAGCTAGTGGTGCTGGCTTAGTGTTGATTATTCTTCTACTGAATAGTGGACGACAGTAGTTACTGTTACATTTCTCATTATTTCTCTTTGTATTTCACCTCCAGGAATTCCACCTTTGCCCTTAGGTGTCTAAATAATCACACAGACATGGCCATTGATAAATGCCAGATTCTTCTCCTTCTAAGCTCATCCTTTAAGTCAGGGAAATATTCTCAGCCTTGGCTGCATAAAACCTCAGAAGTTTTGAAAATGCCAATGCAAAGCCCCCCCCCCAACCAATAATGTGATTTAATTGATCTTGAATAAGGGATGGACATGAGTATTTCTTAAATACTCCCCAAATAATTCTATCCTCAACTGGGTTACGAACCAGTGGTCTATAAGAAGACTCATATCTCCAGTGCCTCCCTGGAGTTAATCACAACTTTCTACTCATGATTATATTAGATAATAGAGTTAATTCAATTTCTAAGCTATTGATTTCCAGTATAGACGTTGTCATACCCACCAATACAATGCCACCGTCCTCAAATGTAGAGATACTTGAATTTAATAGCTGCTCAATTTATCTCATAAAAATGTTTATCACAAAAATTAATCAAAACTAATATGAGCATAGAGGTTGCAAATGGAAGTAACTGTATATGTGTCTGTGAGAGTCAAGAGAAACAAAGGAAAGGACCTCAATTCTGGTGCAACCATTATAGAATCCATTCAATAAAATCAAATGTACCCTTTAACCCAGAGATCTCACTTTTTTGCATACACTCGGAAAACTTTAAGTACAAGCTCATCTTGGAACATTGGAAATATGAAGATATTGTTGTTGGTGGCAAAGTATTTTAGACACTCAAGACAGCAGTCACACTTAAAAAACTGATTAGAATTTCATTTAATGTATATATTTTGCCCTAATTTATGGATATATGTGTACATCTGCCCTATCTCATGGGACTTGGTCTATATCTAGGTTTTGAGGCTTTGTTAGGAAGTGGACCACCTGAAAGGGAATTAAGGAGTTTTATGAGAAAGGAAATGTCTCACCTGACTATATACATTAAAACAAAAGTGCACAATAATTTGCAATGAGTCAATAAATGAAGCAAGCAAGTAAAAAGATCTAAAAAGACACCTTAAATTACCTAATAAAATAGTTTGTACTTAGACCTAGATACCCTCCTCCTATTACACTCCCCTCAGTCACTCCAAAGCTAACCTTATCAAAGTAAGGACTATATTGATTGACTTAGGTATGTTGAACCAGCCTTGCATTCCTGGGATAAATCCCACTTGGACATGATAAACAATCTTTTTGATATACTGTCGTATCCAGTTGGCCAGGATCTTGTTTAATATTTTGTCATCTATGTTCATCAGAGATATTGGTCTGTAGTTCCTTTTTTGTTGTGTCCCTATCTGCTTTTGGTATCAGGGTGTTGTTGGCTTCATAGAAGGTGAAAGGGAGTATGCTTGTTTCTTTGATCTTTTGGAAGAGCTTTAAAAGTATAGGTATTAACTGTTTCCTGAAGGTTTTGTAGAATTCATTTGTGAAGCCATGTGGTCCAGGACTTTTGTTGTTGGGAAGATTCTTAATAACTGTTTCAATTTATTTATCTGTGATTGGTGCATTTAGGTTCTGTAGTTCTTCTTGGTTCAATTTTGGAAGGAAATATGTTTCTGGGAATTCTTCCATTTCTTCCAGATTCTCTAGCTTGGTGGCGTATAATTCTTCATAGAAGTTTCACATGATTTTCTGGATTTCTGTGGTGTCAGTTGTGATACCTCTATTGTTTACAATTATATTAATTTTAGTCTTCCCTCTTTTTTTCTTTTTCTTTTTTTTTAATGAGTCTGGCTAGGGTTTTTAAAAATTTTTCAAAGAACTAACATTTGGCTTCACTGATCTTTTGTATGGTTATCTTATTTTCAATGTTTATTTCTGGTCTAATTTTAGTGATTTCTGTCCTTCTGGTTGCTTTAGGGTTCCTTTGTTTTTCTTCCTTTAAGTTCATAAGTTGTGCAGTAAAGTCATTTATTTGAGTTTTTTCTTGTTCTTTAATATGTGATTGTATGGCTATGAGCTCCCCTCTCAGTACTGCTTTAGCTGTGTCCCAAATATTTTGATAGCTTGTGTCTTCATTTTCATTTGTTTCCAGGAACATTTGAATTTCTTGTTTGAGTGTCTCTCTCACCCAACGGTTCTTAAGCAGTATGTTGTTTAGTTTCCAAATTCTGTGACTTTTAGTAATTTTCTGTTTGTTGTTAAATGTTAGTTTTACTCCACTGTGGTCTGAGAAGATACTTGGGATGATTTAGTGCTCTTGAATTTGTTGATGCTTTCTTTGGACTACAAAAGATGAATAAGGGCAAGAGACTGGCATACTTCAATGATGACTCTTTAGTCACTAACAAGCCATCCCATCAGCTGGGATCCTAGTTGGGGAGTCCTGGGATTCCCACACAAACACGATGAGGCTAGATCTTGAATAGATCCTTCTCTCCATTATCACTGGTCCTCTCCATCAGGAATAACATAATGGACCCCTTTGGGGTCCCCCATAGGACCTTTCCCTCAATGTGGATCAACAATGGTAGAGAATGTTCCATCCTCCGAAGGGGTATTGGATAACATACTCTACTATCATCTGAAGAAGATGGGTCCTGAAATTGGTACAACTTGGAATGTTCCTAATCATGACCACAGAGTGCAAGTTCAGACCTACAGGGATATAGAGGTTACAAAAGCTCCTATCAGATCAAATCTATGGTTTTTACAGTCAACAACATTTACATGCCTTTCCTATACTTGGGAGCTATTCTCTTCCTTGATTCAGCTTCCTAGCCCTTTTTCCAGCCATGACGTCACCTCCCCAGACAATAACTTGGATCCCCCTGCATGTCAGATATCAGGCTCAGGCAAAAACTAATAAATTCATGGGCCCTTTGGAATATACCTAACATAAACCTACTAGCTATTTCTAAAATGGAAACCCAAAATATTATTTTTTATATAATTTTTATTTATAAAAAGGACACACTGACAAAACCATAGGATAAGAGGAGTGCAACTCCACACAGTTCCCACTACCAGAACACTCTATCCCATTCCTTCCCTTGATAGCTTTCCTATTCTGGAAATCAATCATTTGGTATGAATGGATCATGGACAAAGGAACATTAAGGGGTGTAGAAGGAGGAAGGTCTGGCTTCTGTAATTGCTTTCCAGCTGAACATGGTTGACAGGTTGATCCATATTCCCAGTCTGTCTCTCTCTTTCCCTGGTGGGGTGGGGTTCTGGAAAAGTGGAGCTCAAGGAAACACTGGTGGAGTCATCTGCCCAGGGAAGTCTGGTTGGCATCACAGTAGCATCTAGAACCAGTGGCTGAAAGAGGAGTTACCATATAAAGCCAAACAAATTGTTGACTAACAATGAACCTAAAAGCTGGAATAATGTATATGAAGATTTGGGAGTCTCCATTTTGCAGATAGTTAGTAGGCCTATTTTAGTTATATTCCAAAGGTCTGATGACTATACTAGAGATTTTTTTTTTTTTTAATCTGATGTGCAGGTGGATCCAAGTTATTGTCTGGGGAGATGCAATCATGGCTGGAAAAAGGACCAGAAAGCTGGATCAGGGAAGAGAATAGCTTCCAAATAAGGGAAAGGTGTATAAATATTGTTGACTCTAAACCCTTTAGATTTGATCTGATCTGGGCCCATATTCAGCTTAAAAGCATATGTGACCACTGTATCCCTGTAGATCTGAGCTCTGTAGATTCTGTGGTCATGAGTAGGAACATTCCAAACTGCCCCAATTTCAGAACCCATCTTCCTCAGGTGGAAGATAGAGTATGTTGTTCTGCCTCCCTTCGGAGGATAGACCATTCTCTACAGTTGTTGATCCACATTGAGGGCAAGGTCGTATGGGGGCTCAAAAAAGGGTCTCTTGTGTTGTCTCTGATAGAAATGACCAGTAACAATGGAAAAAGGGATTTATTAGAGGTCTAGGCCCATCTTGTCTGTTTGGGAATCTCAGGACTCCCCCATTAGGTCCCCAGCTGATGGGCTGGCCTGATAGTGACTAAAGAGTCATCATTAAAGTATTCCAGTTTCTTGCGCTTATTCAACTTTTGCAGCCCGTACTTTTTACCCTAATTTATGGGTATATATGATCATATGCCTTATATCATGGGACCTGGTCTATATCTAGGTTTTGGGACTTTGTTAGGAAGTGAACCACCTGGAATGGAATTAGAGAATCCTATGAATGGAAAAGTCTCACCTGAGTAATGAGGCCGAAAGGTTGATATTCCATGCCTGACGTCTCTGGACACAGTCTGAAGTGAAGCATGCTGAGGTGGTACTCATTGCATTGATTAGTCTGAGATTAGTAGATGCAATTCATACCAATTATTTGGTATGAATTGAGAGAAGCATGCAGGAAAGTGAGCCCCACACTAGAGGTTCCAGGACTGGGGGATATATGGGCTCTATAGAGGAAGCAGGAGGTTCCTGTTGTCTTATTGTTTAAGAAGACAATAGATAATTATTGCTATAATCAAATTATTTGGCAGTTGGATTAACTTTGAAAATCCCTTTGTTAGCATTTGCTGTATCATACACAACATGACCATAATTTATGTCAATTAAGATTATTTGTATATAGCTGTGTCTTATAGAGTAATGCCATTGGTTGCTTCTGTTCTCCCTGGTCTAAGCTTTTAAGTGAGTCTCTCTCTCTCTCTCTCTCTCTCTCTATATATATATATATATATATATATATATATATATATATGTTTTTTTTAATTAAGAAAGGATAAATTAACAAAACCATAGGGTAGGAGGGGTACAACTCCACACAATTCCCACCACCCAATCTCCATATTCCACTGCCTCCCCTGATAGCTTTCCCATTCTCTATCCCTCTGGGAGCATGGACCCAGGGTCTTTGTGGGTTGCAGAAGGTGGAAGGTCTGGCTTCTGTAATTGCTTCCCCGCTGAACATGGACGTTGACTGGTCAATCCATACTCCCAGTCTGCCTCTCTCTTTCCCTGGTAGGGTGGGTCTCTGGGGAAGCAGAGCTCCAGGACACATTGGTGGTGTCTTCAGTCTAGGGAAGCCTGGCCGGCATCCTGATGACATCTGGAACCTGGTGACAGAAAAGAGAGTTAACATACAAAGCCAAACAAATTGTTGAGCAATCATGGACCCAAAGGTTGGAATAGTGGAGAGGAAGTGTTAGGGGGGTACTCACTGCAAACTCTAGTGTACTTCTGCTTTCGAAAACTACTGGAAGTTATTAGGCAATATAGCAAGGTGTCAGGCCACAAAATCAATGTACAAAAATCAGTGGCATTTCTTTATGCAAACACTAAATCTGAAGAAGAAGACATCCAGAAATCACTCCCATTTACTGTTTCAGCGAGTCATCATATCAAAGGCTCAGCCTATGGTCTGTGCATTAAAAAGCTTGAGACATTCAACCAATTTTTCCCCTCTCATATTAGTTAGAAGTGATTTATATGACTACAAATTAATAGGAATGTACATAAACACCATTCCCACCACCAAAAGACTATGTCCCATCCCACCTTCCCCTTCCCCCCCTGCTCCAGTGAAGCTGAAAATCCACTTAACTAATTTAAAATAATTTCTTCTAGCTCCATCAAAGATGGGTCAGAGAAGGTGGGTTCATTGTTCTTAATAGCTGCATAGTATTCTATTGTGTATATATACCACAGCTTTCTCAGCCATTCATCATTGTTGGGCAATGGGTTACTTCCAGGTTTTATCTACTAAGAATGGTGCTGCTATGAACATATGTGTACACATATCTTTTTTGTTGGGTGTTATTGAGTCCTTGCTGGGTAATATGGAAAGTCTGTGTCTAGCCTTGTGAGAGTTCTTCAGACTGCTCTCCACAGAGGTTGGACCAATTTACATTCCCACCAGCAGTGCAGAAGGGTTCCTTTGTCCCTATAGCTTCTACTATATTTGTTGCTGCTGTCCATTTTGATGTATGCCATTCTCACAGGGGTGAGTTGGTGTTGTTAAAATTCGTAGGCTCTAGCCGGCCAGGCTAGCTTCACGTAGCTTCACGGGTGGGTAACAGAGACGCGGAGACAACGGCTGGGCAGGGAAGCTGTATTCCTTTATTCAGGAACAACGATTTATAAACTAAGACAAACTAATCACCAAACAAAACTCTGCTGTCTCTTTGCAGCGGTGCAAGCACTCTCTCTTACTCTGCAACTCAGGAACCCTCCAACTCTGGAACTCTGAAACTCTCCAACTGTGGAACTCTCTCTTACTCTGTAACTTAGGAACTCAGGAACCCTCTCTTTTATTCTCGAACTCTAAAACTCTCGCGGGGTTCCTAGGGGCGGGGCCAAGTGGGCCGCGAAATTTAACTGGACTGATCCAATTCTCTTGGCAGGGGAGAACTAGAACCCAATGTAAAGCATACAACAAGTTGGTATCTCAATGTTGACTTTATTTGCATTTCTCTGACAACCAGTGACCTGGAACAATTTTTCATGTGTTTGTTTTGGATTTATTCTGTAGTGAATTTTCTGTTCATATCCTCTGCCCATTTTTGGATGGGGTTATTTTCTTTTTTGTTGCTAAGTTTATTTGAGCTCTTTGTATATTTTGGTTATTAGTCTCTTGTTTGATGTATGGCATGTGAAGATCTCCCATTATGTGAGGGGTCTCTTTTTTTGTGTGATAGTTTCTTTGGCTGTGCATAAGCTCTTCAATTTGATCAAGTTCCATTGTTTTGTTTTTGTTTTAGACTTCCTTGCAATAGGAATGACACCAAGAAATTGAGTGATATCCCATAGTCATGGATTGGAAGACATAATATCATCAAAATTAATGTTTTCCCCAGAGCCACATACAAATGTAATGCGGTACCCATCAAAGTTCCACCAAGCTTCTTTAAGAGAATAGAACATCCAAAACTGAACCAAGAACTACAAAATCTAAATGCACCAATCACAGACAAAGAAATTGAAACCGTTATTAAGAAACTCCCCAACAACAAAAGTCCTGGACCAGATGGCTTCACAAATGAATTCTACAAAAACTTTCAGGAAACAATTAGTACCCATACTTCTTAAGCTTTTCCATAAGATTGAATAAACAGGAATACTCCCTTCCACCTTCTATGAAGCCAACATCACCCTGATACCAAAAGCTGATAGGGACACA
The DNA here is from genome assembly GCF_950295315.1 of Erinaceus europaeus. Classification (NCBI taxonomy): domain Eukaryota; kingdom Metazoa; phylum Chordata; class Mammalia; order Eulipotyphla; family Erinaceidae; genus Erinaceus; species Erinaceus europaeus. The sequence goes on along the minus strand of NC_080174.1, from coordinate 51,372,449 downwards.
AGAAAAAAGGAAAACTACAGACCAATATCTCTGATGAACATAGATGCCAAAATATTAAACAAGATCTTGGCCAACTGGATACAGCAACATATCAAAAATATTGTTCATCACAACCAAGTGGGATTCATCCAAGGAATACAAGGCTGGTTCAACACCCATAAGTCAATTAATGTCATTCACCACATCAATAAAAGCAAAGCCAAAAACCACATTATTATCTCAATAGATGCGAGAGAAAGCCTTTGACAAAATCCAACACCCATTCAAGCTCAAAACTCTACAAAAAATAGGAATAGAGGGGAAATTCCTCAAGATAGTGGAATCTATATATAGCAAACCTACAGCCAACATCATACTCAATGGACAGAAGCTGAAAGCATTCCCCCTCAGATCGGGGACTAGACAGGGCTGTCCACTGTCACCGTTACTCTTCAACATAGTATTGGAAGTTCTTTCCATAGCAATCAGGCAAGAGAAAGAAATCAAAGGAATACAGATTGGAAGGGAAGAAGTCAAGCTCTCACTATTTGCAGATGATATGATAGTATACATAGAAAAACCTAAAGAATCCAGCAGAAAACTACTGGAAGTTATTAGGCAATATAGCAAGGTGTCAGGCTACAAAATCAATGTACAAAAATCAGTGGCATTTCTTTATGCAAACACTAAATCTGAAGAAGAAGACATCCAGAAATCACTCCCATTTACTGTTTCAGCAAAATCAATCAAATACCTAGGAATAAAGTTGACCAAAGAAGTGAAAGACTTGTATGCTGAAAACTATGAGTCGCTACTGAAGGAAACAGAAACTGATACCAAGAAATGGAAAGAAATCCCATGCTCATGATTGGAAGAATAAATATCATCAAAATGAATATTCTCCCCAGAGCCATATACAAATTTAATGCAATACCCATCAAAGTTCCACCAAGCTTTTTTAAGAGAATAGAACAAACACTACAATCATTTACCTGGAACATGAAAACACCTAGAATTGCCAAAACTGTCTTAAGGAAAAGAAACAGAAATGGAGGCATCACACTCCTAGATCTCAAACTATATTATAAAGCCATCATCATCAAAACAGCATGGTACTGGAACAAAAATAGGCACACAGACAAGTGGAACAGAATTGAGAGCCCAGAAATAAATCCCCACACCTATGGACATCTAATCTTTGATAAGGGGGTCCAAAGGATTAAATGGAAAAAGGAGGCTCTCTTCAATAAATGGTGATGGGAAAACTGGACTGTAACATGCAGAAGAATGAAATTGAATCACTTTATCTCACCAGAAACAAAAATCAACTCCAAATAGATCAAAGACCTAGATGTCAGACCAGAAACAATCAAATACTTGGAGGAAAACATTGGTAAAACAGTTTTCCACCTACACCTCAAGGACATTTTTGATAAAATAAACCCAGTTACAAGAAAGACTAAAGCAGAAACAAACCAATGGGACTACATCAGATTGAAAAGCTTCTGCACATCCAAAGAAACTATTAAGCAAACAAAGAGACCCCTCACAGAATGGGAAAAGATCTTCACATGCCATACATCAGAAAAGAAACTAATCACCAAAATATATAAAGAGCTCCACAAACTTAGCACCAAAAAAGCAAAAGACCCCATCCAAAAATGGGCAGAGGATATGAACACAACATTCACTACAGAGGAGATCCAAAAGGCTAACAAAAATATGAAAAACTGCTCCAAGTCACTGATTGTCAGAGAAATGCAAATTAAGATAACACTAAGATACTACCTCACTCCTGTAAGAATGGCATACATCAAAAAGTACAGCAGCAACAAATGCTGGAGAGGATGTGGGGACAGAGGAACCCTTTTACATTGCTGGTGGGAATGTAAATTGGTCCAGCCTCTGTGGAGAGCAGTCTGGAAAACTCTCAGAAGGCTAGACATGGACCTTCCATATGATCCAGTAATTCCTCTCCTGGGGTTATACCCCAAGTACTCCATAACACTCAACCAAAAAGAGGTGTGTACTCCTATGTTCATAGCAGCACAATTCATAATAGCAAAAACCTGGAAGCAACCCAGGTGCCCAACAACAGATGAGTGGCTGAGAAAGCTGTGGTATATATACACAATGGAATATTATGCAGCTATCAAGAACAATAAACCCACCTTCTCTGACCCATCTTGGACAGAGCTAGAAGGAATTATGTTAAGTGAGCTAAGTCAGAAAGATAAAGATGATTATGGGATTATCACACTTATCAACAGAAGTTAACTAAAAAGATCAGAAAGGGAAACTAAAAGCAAGACCTGACCAAATTGTAAGTAGGGCACCAAAGTAAAAGCCCTGTGGTGAGGGGTAGACATGCAGCTTCCTGGGCCAGTGAGGGTTGGGAGTGGGCGGAGGGATGGGTCACAATCTTTTGGTGGTGGGAATGGTGTTTATGTACACTCCTAGTAAAATGTAGTCATATAAATCACTAGTTAATTAATATGAGAGGGGGAAATTAATTGTATGCCTTGAAGTTTTTCAAAACACAAACTGAATCTTTTCAATATATAGGCTGTGTAATTGATATGCAGACTCTCTCAAAAGCCTAGACCAAGTAGAGCAGAAGCATCCAATAGCACAGCTATATACAAGATACTGGGTACTGTACAGCAAACTCTAACAAAAGGACTTTTCAAAGTTAACCCAATTACCAAATAATGTGATGATAACTTTAACTATCGATTGTCTTTTTGAACCCTAAGACAGCAGGAATCTCACATCTCCACTATAGAGGCTCTACGTCCCCCAGTCCTGGAACCATTGGATAGGGCCCACTTTCCCATATGCCTCTCCCAATCCATATCAAATAATATTGCATCTGCCAATCACAACCTAACCAACACAATGATTGCCACATCAACATGCTTCACTTCAGACTGTGTCCAGAGACTTCACGTGTGGAATGACAACCCTTCAGCTTCATTACTCGGGTGACAGCTTTCTTTTCATAGTATACTCTAATTCCATCTCAGGTGGTACACTTTCTAACAAAATCCCATAACCTATATATACACCAGTTTCTGTGAGAGAGAGCATATGTTCACACGTATCCGTAAACTACTGCAAAATATATACCTGAAAGCAGAAGTACACTAGAGTTTGCAGTGAGTACCCCCCCTAACACTTCCTCTCCACTATTCCAAGCTTTGGGTCCATGATTGTTCAACAGTTTGTTTGGCTTTGTATGTTAACTCTCTTTTCAGTCACCAGGTTCCAGATGTCATCAGGATGCCGGCCAGGCTTCCCTAGACTGAAGACCCCACCAATGCATCCTGGAGCTCTGCTTCCCCAGAGACCCACCCTACTAGGAAAGACAGAGGCAGACTGGCAGTATGGACTGATCAGTGAACGCCCATGTTCAGCGGGGAAGCAATTACAGAAGCCAGACCTTCTACCTTCTGCAACCCACAATGACCCTGGGTCCATGCTCCAGAGTGATAGAGAATGGGAAAGCTATCAGGGGAGGGGGTGGGATATGGAGATTGGGTGGTGGGAATTGTGTGGAATTGTACCCCTCCTACCCTATGGTTTTGTTAATTTATCCTTTCTTAAATAAAAAAGAAAAAAGAAAAAATAATAAAAAAAGAGAATAGAACAAAGATTACAATCATTTATCTGGAACCAGAAGACACCTAGAATTGCCAAAACAATCTTTAGGAAAAGATACAGAAATGGAGGCATCACACTCCCAGATCTCAAACTATTTTATAAGGCTATCATCATCAAAACAGCCTGGTACTAGAACAAAAACAGGTACACAGACCAGTGGAACAGAATTGAAAACCTAGAACTAACCCCCCACATTTATGGATGTCTAATCTTTGATAAGGGGGCCCAAAATATTAAATGGAGGAAGGTGGTTCTTTTTAATAAATGTTGCTTGGAAAACTGGGTAGAAACATGCAGAAGTATAAAACTGAACCACTTTATCTCACCAGAAACAAATGTCAACTCCAAATGTATCAATGACCTAGATGTTAGACCAGAAATTATCAAATACTTAGAGGAAAATATTGGTGGAACAATTTCACATCTAAACCTCAAGAACATCTTTGATGATACAAACCCTAAATCTTCATCTGTAATATTATAGCCTTTAGGTTCATGATTAATAAACAATTTCTATGGCTTTATATGTTAACTCTTTTCTACCACTAGGTTCCAGATGTTATTACAATGATGCCAACTGGACTTCCCTGGACAGATGACCCCAACAATGTGTCCTGAAACTCCACTTCCTCAGAGTCCTGCCCCACTAGGGAACAAGAGAGATAGGCTGGGAGTATGGATTGACCTGTTAACATCCATGTTCAGCCAGGAAGCAATTACAGAAGCTAGACCTTCCACCTTCTGCACCCCATAATGACCCTGGGTCTATGCTCCCCCAGGGTTAAAGAATAGGAAAGCTGTCAGGGGAGAGGATGGGATATGGAGCTCTGGTGGCAGGAATTGTACTTCTCTTATCCTACGGTCTTATCAGTGTTTCTATTTTATAAATAAATAAATGAAAATAAAAAAACTGGTTATAAAATATAGAGGATATACTTACAGAATGCACTGTAAAATTAGAACTTTACCAATAGCATGTCTAAAACTAATAATAAAGGGTTAATAAAAATGAGTCAGAGGAACTTCTGGGTTGGAGCTATGGCAACCTAATAATGGAAAGTTGGTTCTCTCCCAGAAAACAAATTTTCCAACAAAATAAGTCAACAGATTTCATCTGAGAACAGCTGAGATTTCTGGTGAAGCAAAAAAAAAAAAAAAAAAACCAACATCACAATCTGAGGAGAAAAGCACTTGTCAGGCTTGTTGTTAAGTCCACTGTCTCCTGCAGTTCCAGTGGTAATCCAAGGCTGCTACTACCTGGATACTTCTGCCCAGTGCTGCCACTGCTGCTGCAGGAGGAACCCTCAAGCCTCCCACTACACACTGACCTCCTCTGTAGTCCTCTTACAGCATTAAGAACAAGGCAGTGACTGGCCCACTGTCTTGCCTGCTCACTCCCTTCCTCAAACCCAGAGGGACTGGTGCCAGGGGTTATAGGACAATTACAGTGGTGAGTTGACTTCTCCAAGGTTCTGATCCCACCCCCAATCCCATTAATACTGACTCAGGCAGGTTTCACACAGAGCACCTGCCTAAATGCAGTCCTCAGGCATACTGAGATTCTCTCTGCAAGGGGAACTCTGACTTCAAGAGCAGTAAGGCTAGCTCCCTGAGTGACAAGCTTTTCAACTCAGTGGTGAAAAGGCACCCAAAGTCTTCTTTCATAACTTCCTGGTGGAGTGGGCCTTGTCAGCTGTTTATCCCTTAGAGAACTCTTGAGGTGGCAAGTCAGAGGAGTAACTACAGTCAGTATCTGCACCCTAAAGTGATCAACTGACTCAGTTGCAATGATCTATCTATAGCAGTCTGAGGACACTGGAGTGTACTCCCCAGAGAGAGTGTCTTTTGTTAAACCACCAGATAGCCACCCCGTGAACTGTAGCCCCACCCCACCAACTCTTAGTCACAGCAGAGATTTACAAATATAGAGACAATTGCAACATCATTAGAGCAACTCTAAGTCAAATCACAATGTGGTTGGCTCCAGAGGCACTGGGACCAACAGAAAAGAGGCCATATCACACTATATCTGAAAAACAATGCACAGGACACAAATTTCAAGATGCCAAATATAATACTCAAATAAAAAAGAACAGCCACAGCAATTAGCCAGGAAATAAGCCCAGAAAAATGGCAACAAACTAGAAACAAATAATAATAAGGAAAACATCCAAATAAATTGATGTGTTAGTCACAGGAATGAGGAAAGCTTTTTGTGGGAAATATTACCATGATGAGAAACAATAAATGAGACTCTGAAAGAAAACATTAGCTATCCTGAGATAATCAGAGCTGAAAGCTGAAATAGTGGAGTTGAGAACCCAACTGGTGGAACAAGATAATACTATAGCTGAACATGGTAACAAAATAGTTGAATTAAATAATAGAACTGAGTAAATGAAAGCAGAATACAGAATTAATAAGATTAAGGATGAATCAGAGAAAACTATGAAAGAAGTAAGAGAACTAAAAAAGAGATGAACTCGAAAGAAGTAATATAAGTGTTATTGGCTTGCCAGAGGAAGAAACAGAGGGAAGGAAAGAAAGCATACTATACAAGATAATAGAAGAAAAATTTTCCAGTCTAAACAGCAAGAAGAACATAAAGATTCAAGAATCCCAAACAGAATTGATGCCGACTTAAATACACCAAGACACATTATATTTACACTGGAAAGGAATAAGATTAAAGAAAAGATTCAGAATGCTGCAAGAGTAAAAAAAAAAAAAAGGATCACATATAGAGAAAAAACAATAAGATTATCAGATTTCTCCACACAAACTAAAAAAAAAAAAAAAAAAGACAAAAGAGAATAGCATGATATATCAAGCCCTCAATGAGAAAGGCTTTAAATCAAGACTACCTTATCCTGCTAGACTGTCAGACTAGATAGATAAAAAAGCCTTTTCAAATAAGCAACAGTTGAAATCAACTATCACCAAGCCTTCCCTGAAAGAAGTTTTGAAAGGTCTTCTATATAAAATAATAACATCACCAAAAATATTCCATATATCAGAACACTCAGACAAATTAGAATAATGGAACTGTGGTATCTTAAATCCATAATATCAATAAATGTCAATGGCCTAAACTCACCCACTAAAAGACACAGAGTAGGAATCTCACCTAATTCAACAAGAAAAACACAGACTCAAAGTGAAAGGATAGAAAACTATCATATAAGCTAAAAGGCAGGAACAGCTATTCTTATATCTGACACAATAAACTTTATAATAAATAAAGTAATAAAAGATAGGCACTATCATTATGTAATTCTCAGAGGATCAACCAACCAAGAAGACTTAACAATTATTAACATTTGTATACCCAATGAGGGACCATCTAAATACACAAACATCTACTGAAAGAGCTATAAAAATACATCAATACTTCAACACCCACCTCTTTCCTTTAGACAGAGCATCTAGGCAGGGAGTCAAGAAGGAAATAAAAGAATTAAATGAAGAGATAGACAAAGTAGATCTATTGGAAATTTTCAGATTCCCCCAACCCAAGAAACTGGAATGCACATTCTTTTTAAATCATTTTTGACACATTTTTGAGGACATTCTCAAGGACAGACCATAGTCTGCAAAGACAGTGTCAACAGATCATCCCAAGCATCTTCTCATATCACAGTGGAATCAAACTAACACTTAACATCAAACTGAAAATTGTTTTCCCTAAATATATAAACTCAACAGTACACTACTTAAGAACTACTGGGTCAAAGAGAAAATCACAGATGAAATAAAAATGTTCTTAGAATCCAATGTAAATTAAGACTAAGCTATCAAAATATTTGAGACACAGCTGAGTACCAAGAGGGAAATTCATAGCCATACAGACACACATTAGGAAATAAGAAAAATATCAAATAAACAACCTGACTACACAACTTAAAGACTTAGAAGAAGGGAAATAAAGGAACCCTAAAGCAGCCAGAAGGACTGAAATCACTAAAATTATGGCAGAAATAAATAACATTGAAAATAAGAAAACCATGCAAAATACCAATGATGTTCAATGTTGGTTCTTCAAAGGGGTAAACAAAATTGATTAATCCTTGAAAATACTCATTAAAAAAGAAAATACTCAAATAAATATGATTGTAAATGAAAAGGGAGAAGTCACAGTAGACGTCACATAAATCCAAAGTATCATATGAGGTTTCTATGAACAACTATATGTCACCAAGCTAGATAATCTGGAAGAAATGGAAGAGTTCCTAATAAGGAAGCAAAATAAAATCTGCAGAACACTGACACTTAAATACACTTAAGACAGATCTGTTCACAATGAATCATTACAGTTTTTTTCCCTTTTGTTGCCCTTGTTGTTTATCATCATCATTGTTGTTATTATCATTGTTGTTATTGCTTTGGTTGTTGTTGAGTAGGAAAGAGTAAAAAAGAGAGAGGAGAAAAAGAGAGGGGAGATAAAGATAGACACCTGCAGACCTGCTTCATCACTTGTGAAGCAACCTCCTGCAGGTGGGGAGTTGGGGACTCAAACCAGGATCCTTACACCAGTCCTTGCGCTTCACGCCATGTACCCTTAACTCTCTGCACCACTGCCTGGCTCCCCTCATTACAGATTTTTAATGAATACATACATATTTGAGGACATTTTCCAAATACAATGTAGGAAGTGTTAATGGAAAAGAACTGTTGACTGAGTTAAAGAGGAAAAATAATGAAACAAAATCTAATGAGCAGAAACTTACTAGGTAGATGCTGATTATATGTGCTGATAACGAAGGAGTATCATAAGTCTAGGCCTCTGTTTCTTCAGAGGCATAATGGGAAACTGGGAGATATATATATATAGAGAGAGAGAAGGATTGAGTCTAATTTATAAGTAGGTATAGGAGAAACTAGAGAGAAAACTGGGATGTCAAGAGCTAGGAATGAGAACCAAGAACCAGCCCTGAGATGGAAAGAAAAAAAAAAACCTATCTTTATTACTTCTTATAACATAAAGAGAGAGAAAATGAAAAAGGTTGGAAATGAATGCATTTTAAAAAGTCATGAGATAGAGAAGAAGCAGTTTAAGGATGGTAACTCAAAAGTCATACTTGTTGATTTGGAAAAGAGTTTTATGTTGGCTACACAGAGGTATTGCTGCTGCTGAATGTGAGGGATAGATTCTGTTCCTCATAACATTTTGAGTTTTAGAACAAAGGGCTTTCCAGGAAAGAATCTTTTCTCTGCACCCTACCATAATAGACTGGTCCCATGACTAAAGTCTCCTCAGACTTCTGCAGATAGTGGATTGATTGTTGAATCATCCCATGAAGACCCATGCAATGGGCCTTTATTACAGTGGAGTAAATTCAATCTCTTTCTCTAGACAGTAGATACATATGCTGAAAGATTCCTCTGTTTTAGCCCTGAGTTGCACTTATACATTTTGTTGCTTTCATAGAAGCTGGTTATCATCTACCTATAGAATTAGAGATGCGAGAATTAAATGCATTCATTATTACCCCAGAAAAAAATATATGCCTTAACAGGAAGCCTTCCCATAAGTGCTACTGATTCTGAGTAATGAATACATTAATTAGTATAGTAAGGAGTCAGACACAGAGTTTTTTTCTGTATTAGGAGTCTAAGAATAACAATGTGAACACCATCAACTTATAACAGTTGGGGACAACCTGTACATTGGATCAGACTTGCATAATCACTAGATCAGGCTCTGTTTCTAGTAGGTTGAATTTTGCAATTGAAGAGATAAAGTATCTATGAAATCAAATTTAGACCCTAAAATGTAAGGCGGGGCATCTCGTGCTTTAGGGTACCACCCAGAATGGCCCCTGGAAGTCATAGTAGAGTGGCTTTGAGAGCAACTATCCTGGCAGAGAAGCTCTTATTTTGCATTTAAGATTGTCCTCCTGAAAAGGTCATGTGTAAATCAAATTTAATAAATCAAATTCTACACTTCATACCTTGGGGAGAGTCTCTCTTCAAAGAAAGCTGTGAGTGAATCCCTTTTTAATAGAAGTAATCAGCTCTTCATTTATCTGATTTGCAAGGTAGGATTTTTTTTTATATATATCAGATTCTCTTAAAGCTATCAACAGTTTGTCTTTTGTCAGTGATAGAAAACCCAATGCAGAATGGTGTAGGTTAAAAAGAAATAATAGGAAATGAGCAAATGTTAGGCACATATAAGGAAAAACTTAAGGTCCTGAATTCAGGGACCACACAAAGCTAATATAATATTTTCACTATCTCTCACATCTTCCTTCTCTTGGCTTTATTTTGAGGCTCTACTTGGATGAAATAGCTGCAATGTCTTATCCTGCCAGGGTTAAGGCTAATAAACAAGATCACTTGTTTCTTTCCCCAGTAGTTTCATTATGTTTTTCTGATTAAGTCATCTTCCCATCCCAGAATTAGTTGGAAGTGAAGAACTGACTTGGTAGTTTTGAACACAGGGAACTCCACACAAACCATGAAGACACAGTGGACAAAAGTCACCGTTCAGAAGAAAATCAGACAGTTATCAGAAGAAACAGGGAGCAGTGTCAAAGGAGAGGAACATAGACATAACTCTTCCCATTTTTGCATACTTTCATACTAATACGAAGATTTTCTGTCCTAAGATATCACACAAAAAGTTTGTCTGCACAGAACCTGCATCAGAACCAGCTGCTTCTTTGAAGTTCCCATTTCAATGTAAGTTTTAGGATTCCATTTTAGAGGTAACACATTCCATAATCTTGGGGAGGGTCTCTGAATCTACAATTTTAGACCATTCTCCAGGAGATATATTACTTTGTTTAATTAGCTAACAAACTAACTAATTAACTAACTAATCAATTTTATGTTGCTACTGAGTTTTCACCACTCCAAGTAGACTTTTCAAATAAGAAGAGAAAGTGATACTCCAGGCCCATTCTGTTTTTATTCTTTAATTTAAGGAGAGAAAGAAATCAAGAAGGACTGAGAGACAGAGAGGATGGAGAAACGCCTTAGCACAATTCCCATGATCTTTTAATGGTGCACAAACTAGGGCCTCACATATGGAAAGACACACAGTTTATTGGGTGAGCTATTTCTGGTCCCACTGATATATAAAAACCACTCCCCAACCTATGTCAACTTTTGTTGCCAACATTTTTTCATCTGAACTCTTCCAATGTCTCTTACTTGTGTTCTCTCTTCAGTCTCCTCTCTGCATATCAGGACTTCTAAGAGGCCACAGCTCCCAAACTCTGTCACTGGTTTACCACTCCAGCCACCTGTCTTATGAAATTTCCTGACTTGTCTTGGATCCCATCCCTTTAATATACTTCTTAGCTGTTCTCTAAACATCCCAAGTAATTTTCCCACATTCAGCTCTACTGGATTTTATCTTCTTCCCTCTGTCTTTGACATTATTTCATTTAATCTTCACCTACAGAACTTCTTCATTAAGACCCAATTCAAGAGGCCTTGAAAAAAAAATCACCCAACAGAGTAGCAGCAGCTGTGTTTCTTTCCACTCCTCTCCTTTCCCCGGTCAACTAGGAATATCACAGAAGATCACCTGGAACTACAACAGGACTTTGGGAACCCACCAAATCACCAGTGAGTGCAAACATATGTGGCTCATGGACAGAGAGGAGCCCTAAGGAGAGATTCATGGGACTAAAGCCACTCTACTCCTGAGTGGCTGGTAACAGTATGCAGTTTGCCAGTTGAGGGGCACTTCCAGTCTGTTTACCAACAAAAAGACTGCTGAAGGGAGGAGAGGACTCCCACTCCCCTAAAGCTTACAAAATGCAACTGTAAGTCTCCATTGCTACTGCCCCTTGAAAACTGGAGTAGCAGCTGAACGGCCCCATGCTGACATTGGGGGACAGAGAACCAGCCAGGAAACTCAGGAGAAGATATAAACCCTGGTGGACTAGAGATGGGGCTGTAGAGTAGGAGCCTTTCCACATTGTTCTCCTGATGAACTGGGAGACACTTTGAATAACTGATGCAGAACACACACAGTATAAACAGGATTTGTTTGGAAACTCACAGTGCTGCCAGCTTGGCTGTGGCTGCTGGCAGAGCAGATGAATTGAACCCAGGGCTTTGTATCCTCAGGGCATGGGAGTCTCTGTACATAACCACTATGTTATCTCTCTGCCACCCTGACTTATCTCTTGGTCATCAGTAAGTGATTAAGCTAAAAAGCCTACTTATAGTTAAAAATCTCTGGTTCCTATAGCCTATAGGGAAGAAAAAGAACAAAAAATGTTTTAACAAACACTGTGATTCAACTCAGGGATTGAGATAACATTGAAACAACTGTTAATTTTGACAACTGTGAACTCTTTAAGTACCTTATTTAGACACAAGTCATTCCAGGCAGCGTGGTCATGAGATTGAAAAGTATTGAGAAAGTGACCTCATAACACACTATATACAATGGGTAAACAAGAAGAAACATTGAAGAAATGAACCAAGACAAAAGCCCTGTAAAAGTTCCTCCAAAGGTAGAAGCACATAAGAATTAGGTCAATATCCAAATGCTAACTGAGGAATTAGTCATACGAGTGAGGAAAGAGTTTGAAAGTATAGTCATCAGAAATGGGGAAACAATAAATGAGACTTTGAAAGAAAACACTATCTCAAGGTAATTAGAGAGTTGAAAGCTGAAATAGCTGAGCTAAGAGCACAACTAACTTAACAAGCTAATACAATAGCAGAACAGGGTAACAAATAGCTGAATAATGAAAAACAACAGAGAGGAGAGACAATAGAATAAATGAGGCAGAAAACAGAATTAGCAAGATCGAGGGCAAATTAGAGAAAACTAAGAAAGAAGTAAGGCATCTCAAAAACAGATTAAGAGATATTGAAAAGAACAACAGAGACATTTGTGATGACTTAAAAAGAAATAATATATGCATTATTGGCTTACCAGAGGAAGAAAGAGAGGTAGAAGAAAGCATTCTACAGGACATAATAGCTGAAAACTTCTCCAGTCTAGACAACGTCAAAGACATAAAGGTTCAAGATACCCAGAAGGTCCCAAACAGAATTAACCCAAACTTAAAGACACCAAGACACATCATATTTAGAATGCAAAGGAATAAGGATAAAGAAAGTATCCTGAAGGCTGCAAGAGAATAACAAAGAGTCACCTACAGAGGAAATCCCATAAAATTAGCAGCAGATTTCTTCACACAAACACTACAGGTCAGAAGAGAATGGCAAGATATCTATTGAGTACTCAATGAGAAAGGCTTTCAGCCAAGACTACTATATCCTTGTGTGGTCCAGGAGGTGGCTCAGTGGATAAAGCGCTTGACTCTCAAGCATGAGGTCCTGAGTTCAAGCCAGCAGCACATGTACCAGAGTGATGTCTGGTTCTTTCTCTCCCTCCTTCTATCTTTCTAATCAATAAATCAGTAAAATTTTAACAACAAAAAGAAGACTACTGTATCCTGCCAGACTGTCATTCAGACTAGATGGAGCCATAAAAACCTTCTTAGACAAGCAACAGTTGAAGGAATCAACTATCACCAAGCCTGCCCTGAAAGAAGTTCTGAAAGGTCTCCTATAAATAGTCAGACCACCATAAATATGACATATAACACATCACTTTAAAAACTACAATAATGGTGTTAAAATATCTTCAATCTATGATATCAATTACTGCCAATGGCCTGAATTCATCTATTAAAAGGCACAGAGTAGGAAGATAGATAAGAAAGCACAACCAAACAATATGTTGTCTACAGGAATCCCATCTAACTCAACAAGACAAACACAGACTCAAAGTGAAAAGATGGAAAATTGTCAGACAAGTCAATGGCCCACAAAAAAGGACAGGAACAGCTATTCTCATATCTGACATGATAGACTTTAAAATAAATAAAATTAAAAGAGATAGGAAAGTACATTACTTAATGCTCAGAGGATCAGTCAAACAAGAGGACTTAACAATTATTAACATCTATGCACACAATGAGAAGCCATCTAAATACATCAAACATCCACTGAAAGAGCTAAGCAGTATATTAATAGCAGTACAGTAATAGTAGGCAACTTCAACACCCCATTCTCTCAACTTGACATATCATCCAGGCAGAAAATCAAAAATGTAATGAGGGAGCTAAATGAGGAGATAGATGAACTAGAACTATTGGACATTTTCAGAGCCATTCATCCCAAGAAACTGGAATACACATTATACTCATGAGTCATTCTCAAAGATAGACCATATGTTAGGCCACAAAGACAGCATCAGCAAATTCAAGAGCATTTAAATAATCCCAAGCATCTTCTCAGACCACAGTGGAATTAAATTAACACTTAACAATAAACAAAAAATTACTAAAAGTCCCCATATGTGGAAATTCAACAGTACATTACTTAACAACTGCTGGGCCAAAGAAGAAATTAAGGAAGAAATCAAAATGTTTCCAGAGTTCAGTGACAATGAAGACACAAGATATCAAAATATTTGGGACACAGCTAAGGCAGAACTGAGAGGAAAATTCATAGCCATACAGCACACATTTAAAAACAAGAAAATGGTCAAATAAACAACCTGATTGCACACCTTAAAGACTTAGAAGAGGAAGAATAAAGGAAAGAACTAAAATTACTAAAGTGTTGACAGAAATAAATGACATTGAAAATAAGAAAACCATACAAAAGATCAATGAAGTTGAATGTTGGTTCTTCCTAAGAGTGAAAAAATTGACAAACCATTAGCCAGACTCACAAAACAAAAAAGGGAGAAGACCCAAATAAACCAGATTGTAAAGGAAAGAGAGATATCACAACAGACACTGTAGAAATTCAATGTATCATGTGAGGACTCTATGAACAACTTTATGCCACCAAGTTAGAGAACCTGGAAGAAATTCATGATTTCCTAGATATCTACAAACTTCCAAAATTAAATAAAGAGGAAATATAAAATATTAATAGGCAATCACAACCAAATAAATTGAAATAAATATCAAAAATATTCCCAAGAATAAAATTCTTGGACCAGATGGTTTTACAATTGAATTCTACAAAACCTTCAAGGAAGAGTTAATACCTCTACTTTTAAAACTTTTCCAAAAGACTGAAGACACAGGAACACTCCTTTCCAGTTTCTATGAAGCCAACATCACTCTGATACCAAAAGCAGACAGGGATAAAACAAAAAAAGAAAACTACAGACTGATATCTCTGATGAACACAGATGCTAAAATACTGAACAAAATTCTAGCCAACCAGTTACAGCAGTATATTAAAAAAGATTGTTCATCATGACCAAGTGGGGTTTATCCCAGGAATGCAAGTTGAGTTTAATATACGTAAATTAATCAATGTGATATACCATATCAATAAATGCAAGACCTAAAGCCACATGGTTACATCAATAGATGCAGAAAAAGCCTTTGGCCAGATCCAATATCCATTTATGATCAAAACACTACAAAAATGGGAATAGTTGTAAAATTACTCAAGGAAGTGGAGTCCAAATATAACAAACCTACAGCCAACATCATACTTAATGGTGAAAAACTGGAATTATTCCTCCTTAGATCCGTAACTAGACAGGAGTGCCCACTATCACCATTACTATTTAACATAGTGCTGGAAGTTCTTGCCATAGCAATGAAGCGGGAGCAAGGAATTAAAGGGACACAGATTGAAAGAGAAGAAGTCAAACTCTCCTTATTTGCAGATATGACAGTATACATAGAAAAACCTAAATAATCCAGCAGGAAGCTTTTGGAAATTATCAGGCAACATAGTAATGTGTCAGGCTACAAAATTAACATACAAAAGTCAGTGGCATTCCTCTATGCAAACACTAAGTTGGAAGAAGAAGAAACCAATTCCTTTTACAATAGCAACAGAAACAATAAAATATCTAGGAATACACCTAACCAATGATGTGAAAGACTTGTATACTAAAAATTATAAGTCACTACTCAAGGAAATAGAAAAAGACACAAAGAAGTGGAAAGATATCATACACCTCAAGGACATCTTTGATGAATCAAACCCAATTGCAAGGAAGACTAAAGGAGAAACAAATCAATGGGACTACATCAAATTGAAAAGCTTCTGCACATCCAAAGAAACTATTAAACAAACAGAGAGACCCCTCACAGAATGGGAGAAGATCTTCACATGCCAGACATCAGACAAGAAACTAATCACCAAAATATATAAAGAGCTCAGCAAACTTAGCACCAAAAAAGCAAATGACCCCATCCAAAAATGGGCAGAGGAAATGAACAAAACATTCACCTCAGAGGAGATCCAAAAGGCTAACAAACATATGAAAAACTGCTCTAGGTCACTGATTGTCAGAGAAATGCAAATTAAGACAACACCAAGATACCACCTCACTCCTGTAAGAATGGCATACATCAAAAAGGACAGCAGTAACAAATGCTGGAGAGGATGTGGGGACAGAGGAACCCTTTTACATTGCTGGTGGGAATGTAAATTGGTACAGCCTCTGTGGAGAGTAGTCTGGAAAACTCTCAGAAGGCTAGACATGGACCTTCCATATGATCCAGTAATTCCTCTCCTGGGGTTATACCCCAAGGACTCCATCACACCCAACCAAAAAGAGGTGTGTACTCCTATGTTCATAGCAGCACAATTCATAATAGCTAAAACCTGGAAGCAACCCAGGTGCCCAACAACAGATGAGTGGCTGAGAAAGCTGTGGTATATATACACAATGGAATACTATGCAGCTATCAAAAACAATGAACCCACCTTCTCTGACCCATCTTGGACAGAGCTAGAAGGAATTATGTTAAGTGAACTAAGTCAGAAAGATAAAGATGAGTATGGGATGATCCCACTCATCAACAGAAGCTGACTAAGAAGATCTGAAAGGGAAACTAAAAGCAGGACCTGATCAAATTGTAAGTAGGGCACCAAAGTAAAAACCCAGTGGTGAGGGGTAGACATGCAGCTTCCTGGGCCAGTGGGGGGTGGGAGTGGGCGGGAGGGATGGGTCACAGTCCTTTGGTGGTGGGAATGGTGTTAATGTACACTCCTAGCAAAATGTAGACATATAAATCAGTAGTTAATTAATATGAGAGGGGGAAAATCAATTGTATGTCTCAAAGTTTCTCAAAACACAAACTGAATCTTTTTAATATATAGGCTATGTCTTTGATATGCGGACTCTCTCAAAAGCCTAGACCAAGTAGAGCAGAAGCATCCAATAGCACAGCTATATACAAGATACTGGATACTGTACAGCAAACCATAACAAAGGGACTTTTCAAAGTTAACCCAATTAACAAATAATGTGATGATAATATTAACTATCGATTGTCTTTTTGAACCCTAAGACAGCAGGAACCTCACATCTCCACTATAGAGCCCCCACTTCCCCCAGTCCTGGAACCCTTGGATAGGGCCCACTTTCCCGTATGCATCTCCCAATCCAAACCAAATAATATTGCATCCGCCGATCACAACCTAAGCGACGCAACGATTGCCACCTCAACATGCTTCACCTCAGACTGTATCCAGAGACTTCACGTGTGGAATGACAACCCTTCAGCTTCATTACTCGGGTGAGACCTTTCCTTATGTAGTACACTCTAATTTCATCTCAGGTGGTTCACTTTCTAACAAAGTCCCATAACCTAGATATACACCAGTTTCTGTGAGGGAGAGCTTATGTGCACACGTATCCATAAACTACTGCAAAATATATACCTGAAAGCAGAAGTACACTAGAGTTTGCAGTGAGTACCTCCCTAACACTTCCTCTCCACTATTCCAAGCTTGGGATCCATGATTGCTCAACAAATTGTTTGGCTTCGTATGTTAACTCTCTTTTGAATCACCAGGTTCCAGATGCCACCAGTATGCTGGCCAGGCTTCCCTGGATTGAAGACCCCACCAATGTGTCCTGGAGCTCAGCTTCCCCAGAGACACACCTTACTAGGGAAAGAGAGAGGCAGACTGGGAGTATGGACCAACCAGTCAACGCCCATGTTCAGCGGGGAAGCAATTACAGAAGCCAGACCTTCTACCTTCTGCAATCCTCAACGACCCTGGGTCCATGCTCCCAGAGGGATAGAGAATGGGAAAGCTATCATGGGAGGGGGTGGGTTATGGGGATTGGGTGGTGGGAATTGTGTGGAGCTGTACCCCTTCTACCTTATGTTTTTGTTCATTAATCCTTTCTTAAATAAAAAATTAAAAAAAAAGAAGTGGAAAGATATTCCATGTTCATTGGCTGGAAGAATTAACATCATTAAAATGAATATACTACCCAGAGCCAAATACAAATTTAATGCAATCCCTATCAAGATCCCAACCACAGTTTTTAGGAGAATAGAAGAAAAACTACAAATATTTATCTGGAACCAGAAAAGACCTAGAATTGCCAAAACAGTCTTGAGAAGAAAGAACAGAACTGGAGACATCACACTCCCAGATATCAAATTGTATTATAGGGCCATTGTAATCAAAGCTGCTTGGTACTGGCACATGTATATACACACTGACCAGTGGAATAGAACTGAGAACCCAGAAGTAATCCCTCACACCTATGGACATCTAATCTTTTCCAAAGGTGCCCATACTATTAAATGGGGAAAGGAGAATCTCTTCAGTAAATGGTGTTGAAAAAATTGAGTTGAAACGTGCAAAAGTGTGAAAATGAACCACTGTATTTCATCAAACACAGAAGTAAATTCCAAGTGGATGTTAAACTGGAAACTATCAGAAACTTAGAGGAAAATACTGACAGAACTCTTTTCTGTCTAAATTTTAAAGACACCTTCATTTAATGGAATCCAGTTACAAAGAAGACTAAGGCAAGCAACCATAAAAAATGGGACTATATCACATTAAAAAGCATCTGCATAGCAAAAGAGACCAATACCCAAATAAATAGATGCCTCACTGAATGGGAGAAGATTTTCACATGTCACACATCAGACCAGAGACTAATAACCAAAATATATAAAGAGCTTACCAAACTCACCAACAAAAAAACAAATGACCCCATCCAAAAATGGGGAGAGGACATGGACAGAATATTCACCACAGAAGAGATCCAAAAGGCTGAGAAACATGAAAAAATGCTCCAAGTCACTGATTGTCAGAGAATTCCAAATAAAGACAACAATGAGATACCACTGCACTCTTATGAGAATGTCATACAGCAGAAAAGATAGCAGCAACAAATGCTGGAGAGGTTGTGGGGTCAAAGGAACCCTCCTGCCCCGCTGGTGGAATGTCAATTGGTCCAACCCCTGTGGAGAGCAGTCTGGAAAATTCTCAGAAGGCTAGAGGTGGACCTTCCCTATTTGCAATTCCTCTCCTGGGAGTATATCCTAAGGAACCCAACACATCCACCCAAAAATATTTCTGTATATCTATATTCATAGCAGCACAATTTGTAATAGCCAAAACCTGGACGTAACCCAGGTGTCCAACAACAGATGAGTGGCTGAGCAAGTTGTGGTATGTATAAACAATGGAATACTACTCAGCTATTAAAAATGGTGATTTCACCATTTTCAGCACATCTTGGATAGACTTTGAAGAAACCATGCTAAGTGAAATAAGTCAGAAATAGAAGGATAAATATGGGATGATCTCAATTACAGGCATAAGTTGAAAAAAAAGATCAGAAGAGAAAACACTTGCAGAACTTGAAATGGAGTTGGTGTACTGCACTAAAGTAAAAGACTCTGGGGTGGGTGGCGGGATGGGTTTGCATCCTGGAGCATGATGGCAGAGGACCCAGTGGGGGTTATATTGTTATGTGGAAAACTGGGAGCTGTTATGAATGTACAAACTATTATATTTACTGTTGTGTACAAAATATTAATCCTCCAATAAAAAATTTTAAAAAGACCCAATTCAACTACTTTCCATCTGTAAATTTCCTCTATCCTCTCCCAGAGGAAGTAGTTGGGTACTACCCACTCCTTCTTCTCCACCTAAAGGACCCTGTTGATATCTCTTCTATAACAGCTTAACACATTATCTGGAATTTATGTATTTGCATATATGTCACTCCTTCTGGTCCTACCAAGGGGATCAACAATACTTTTTTAAGCATTAAAAAGCAAATATTTGGATTAAGACCAACTGGGTTCTTATCAACTCAAGATATTTACAGGATGTGTGACTTAGGGCAAGTCACCTCATTTTCCCAAGATTTAGTCTCCTAATTTATAAATGGGAATGTTCATACCTTCTTCATGCATTTCTTGATGGATTCAGTCAAGATAACAGAAAATGAGCAGGACTCTCAGCACAGTGCCTGGCAACATAATTAGTGCCAATGAGTGCTAGATTTTAAGAAAATTAACCTTCAACTCAAGGAAGCCAAAGCCCTAGATATACACTTCAGTATGTATTTTATGGTGCTAAGTAGCTGTTTCTTAAAACCACATTACTTGAGCTAATCCTGTAGTATTGTGTGGGTCAAATCTGAAGCTGTGTGAAGAGACTCCAGGCCTCAGACGTGAGACCTATCCACTCCTCTTTATCTTCTGCTGAGCTTTGAGCAGGTTTACATCCATCCCTCTGAAATTATCACTTTCAGAGCATAGAATGCTGACATGAGAGTAATGCAGCTCTTTGCAGTGTGATTTCTCTGGACCATGGAAATGTTTTGGCTCTGTGAGAATGAGGTATCTAACTAAAGGTGCCTATTGGTGGACAACCAATTTAGAAGTGGCAGCCTTGAGCTTGCATAAATGAAAGTCATTAAAGCTTTCTGAAGTGTCAAGATTGGTCAGGAATCCGAATGAATTGATGGTAAGTGTGGGAGAGATAAACATTTCATTTAAGCAGTAGCAGGATGAATTTCAAGAAATTTAGGCCCCATCTTCTCCTGATGACTCCTCCTTGCTTGTTTTATAATCTGCCTGAAATTGGCACTCCCCTATTCAGCCCTGCATCTCACATTTGGTGTGTGTCTGGGGTTGGGAAGGAGGGGGGATATGCAAAAGGGATAGCAGACAAAGGCTGGGGAAAGCAGAGACCCTTGGAGAAAAAAAAAAATGACTGCAAGTTTGGAGTTATTTGCAATGGCTACTGCAATGAAACAGGCATAGAAAATATTTTCAGGTTACATTATTTGATGTGTGAAAAAGTACCCAGAGTGGTAGTTGGTAGTTGGTGCTTTGTAGCTACTCATTAATGTTGATTTCCTTCTTTCCTTCCGAACATAGAGTTTAGTGGTTAGGGAGTGAGGTGAGTGTGTGTGTGTGTGTGTGTGTGTGTGTGTGTGTGTGTGTGTGTGTGTGTGTGTGTGTGTATGTGTTCATGTTCTCACAAGGGGATGCAGGAAAATGAGTTCTGTGTCTGCAGATTGCTCAAAATTTATAGCATGGATCACAGCACTAACCTGATTGTGTTTATCTAGCCAACATTGTAGATGCTATTTTAAATGCAGCCTTGCTCTAGGTCCAGGGAATATGAAGTTTAACAAAAAGACACAGGACAAAATCCTTGCCTTCCGGGAACCCATGATTACAGCATAAAAATAGACAAGCAAACAAACAAAACATAAGATTAGGCTCCCTTGAGGCCAGAGATGAGGTCTTGTGCATTTTTGTTTCTCTAACTCTTCTAGGTAGCTTCATGACCTTCCTAGGCTTAAAGTTTTACTAGGTTTAAAGGCCTGACTTCTTTCAAGTTAAATATGTTATAATACCACTGCCACATTAAATGCAATTTTTTATGTAACCATGTAAGAGTTGTGTTGAAATGTAGTTGACAATATGACATAGTTATATTTTGTACACATTTATTGATTTTACTTTATAGTCTTTATACTGTGGAGATGATATTAATTATTTTCAGGTCTCAGATATTTCCATGAACCCTTGAAAAGCTGGTGGGTGGGGCTGCGTGATGGCACACCTGGCAGAGCACACACCAAGGACCTGGGTACAAGTACCTGGCACTCCCCTGCAGGGAGAAAGCTCCAGGAATGATGAAACAATGCTGCAGGTATTTCTCTCTCTTCCTCTCTCTTCCTCTTCCCTCTCAATTTCTCTCTGTCTTTATTCAAAATAATGAATAAATACATAAAATATTTTTAAGAGGAAAAGCTGTGGGTACTGGAAACAGCTCTGATAGTATCCAATAGAATGCAAAGCATTAGACACTTTGCACTGTGTATGGTACACGATGGGCACTTCATAAATATTTAATGCATGAATAAATAAATAAAGGCTATCATATTGTGAATAAATATCATGCTATGGAGTCCAGTTTAATGAAGTAAGTAATTTTTCTTGTGGCCCTGGGATCCATTCTTGATCTCTTTGAAAGTGGAGTTCTTTGGTCATTAAAGGATTATAATTGCTTGGGGTAAACATCTCCTTATTGAAAAACCAGAAAAAGACTAGACTTGATGAGTTTTAGCAAAAGGCAGGGAATTATCAGATATGTTCAGAGTGAAGTTTAGCATTGTGGAAATGAGGTACTTTATTGTCTTAGTTATATAATGACAGGAGCAAGATCAGAAAAAAGAAAATCAGAGAATTTAGAGATTATAATTAAGGTATGAGCTTTGGAGTAACTTGTCTAGGTTTGAATACTGACTCCACTACTCCTACTAAGGTGTCCTTAAATTATTTAGTACATCTGGAGTTGTTGTTATTATTATTTATATATATTTTTATTAATGTGTTAGTTTGGATAGAGACAGAGAGAAATTGAGAGGGGTGGAGGAGAGAGCGAGTGAGTGAGCGAGTGCACTGAAGTACTGCTTTACTACTTGACAAGCTTCCTCTCTTCCAGGTGGAGATTGGGGGCTTGAACTAGGATCCTTGTGCATGACAATGTATGAACTCAACCAGGTGTGTCATCACCCAGCCCCTTTGTGGTTGTTATTTTTACCAGGGTTATCTTTGGGGTTCAGTGCCTGCATCACTCCACCACCTTTCCCACTGACAATTTTTCTTTCTTTTTGATAGAGGGAAGACACAGAGCAATACAGGGAGACAGAGACAGAGAAAAGGACAGATACTTGCCTAACCACTTGTGAAGTTCCCCCTGCCTTCAGGTGGAGGCCTGGGACTTGAACCCAGGTCCTCACATATTGTACCATGTGCAATCTACTGATGTGTCACCACTCAATCCCACATGTGAAGTTTTTATCATTTTCTCATCACCATCACCATCAGCACCACCATCATTTAATTTGAAGAGAGAGAATGACTGTGGAGCTGGTTTGATATTCTTGTGGTGAGAATTAAACAAATCGTGCAAAAAAATACTTTACCATAGTGTCTGACATGTGGTATACACCCTGAAATATGACCTATTATTTTTTATGGTTAACTTGTCACACTTTAACAAGATGATCTGTGTCTTTCAGTTTCCTTTCTTTAGTTCATACTGAGAAAATCCTAATGAAGCATAGCCAGGCAGTAGAGACTGGATGAGAGCACTAGAGAGTCAGTGATGCACTGAGCCAGCTCACAAAAACCTGCTGTTAAATTTTCAGGAACTTTGTAGGCCAGTTATGAAACATAGTCATTTGAAAAAGCTGCTAAGCTGTTAGATAAATGTGTAATTACTTATATTTGTAAACTGTATAAATACTTAAAGTTCACAAACTTCCAATTATTTCTAATAAAGTTATTTGCATTTTATCTAATTTCTAAGTATATGTAACACAATATTTAGAATCTTTTTTATTTATACAATTTATATATATAAAATGGAAATATTGACAAGACCAGAGGATAAGAGGGGTACAATTCCACACAATTTCCACAGACAGAATTCCTTCACCCTCCCAATAAAGTTTTCCTATTTTTTATCCCTCTGGGAGCATGGATCCAGGATCATTATGGGGTGCAGAAGGTGGAAGTCAGGCTTCTTTAATTACTTCCCCACTGAACATGGGCGTTGGCAGTGGATCTATACTTCTAGCCTGTCTCTTTCTTCCCCTAGTTGAACAGGGATCTGGGGAGGTGAGGCTACAGGACATATTGGGGGGGGGGTTCTGCCCAGGGAAGTCAGGTTGGCATCATGGTAGCATCTGGAACCTGGTGACTAAAAAAGAGTTAAGATATAAAGCAGAACAAATTGCTGACTAATCATAAACCTAATGGCAAGAATATTGCAGATGAATATTTGGGGATCTCCATTTTAGAAAAAAGCTAGTAGTTCTATTTTAGGTATATTCCAAGGGGACCATGGCATTACTAGTTTTTGCCTGAGTCTGATAGCTAACATGCAGATGGATTCAAGGTATTATCAGGGGAGGTGGTGTCAAAGTTGGAAAAAGGACTAGAAAGCTGGATCAGGGAAGAGAGTAGCTCCCAAATATGGGAAAAGTGTAGACCTAAAAACGACACCATAAAGTGCTTAATCAAATAGTTTCTGCTTAGACCTAGACATCCTCCCCATCTACTTCCTATTTCACTTCCCTCAATCACTCCAAAGCTAATCTTGTCAGACAATGTAAGGATTACAAAAGCTGGATAAGGGCAACAGACTGGCATACTTTAATGATGACTTTTTGGTCACTACCAGACCACCCCATCACCTGGGGTCCTAGTCAGGGAGTCCTGGGATTCCTACACAGACATGATGGGCCTAAACCTGTAACATATCCCTCTCTCCATGGTCCTGGTCATCTCCATCAGGAACAACATAATGAACCCCTTTGTGGGCCCCTATAGGACCTTACCCTCAATGTGTATCAATAATGGTAGAAACTGTTCCATTCTCCGAAGGGAGGTTTTGCAACATACTCTACCACTCAAAGAAATTGGGTACCAAAATTAGTACATCCTGGAATGTTCCTAGCCATGACCACAGAATGCAAGCTCAGACCTACAGGGATGCAGAGGTTACATAGGCTTCTGTGCTAAATATGGGCCCCAGTTCAAATCAATGGGGTTTACAGTTAACAAATGTTCTTTCTTTTAAAGTATTCCTTGATATACTTAGGCATTTTTTAAAAACAATACTGATTCTGGTTGTTGAATGGGGGCTCTGTGAATATCTTGAATCTCTGGCTCAATCTTTAAAAAAACAAATTTGAAAAATTGATGAACCCTTGGCCAGATTCACTAAGAAAAATGAGGGGGAGGGTTGGGGAGAGAAGACTCAAATACATAGGATGGTAAATGATACAGGATATATCACACAGATACCACAGAAATTCAAAGCATCATGTGAGGCTTCTATCATCAACTATATGCCACCAAGCTGGAGAACCTGGAATAAATGAATAAGTTCCTAGACACGAGAAGAACTAGAAAACATGCACAGGATAATTATAGCCAGAGATATTGAAACAATTATCAAAAACCTTACCAACAATAAAAGTCCTGCACCAGATGGTTTTTACAAATGAATTTTCAAAGACTTCAAGGAAGAGTTGTTACCTATACTTAAAGTTCTTCCAAAATATTGCAAGACACAGAATGCTTCCTTCCACCTTCTGTGAAGCCAACATCACCCTGAAATCAAAAGCAGACAGGGACACAACAACAACAGAAAGAAAGCTACACTTCATAGGCGGTTGTTGGATAGTATGCCAGCTCCCCCCCCCCCCGGCTTAAATACCAGTATGTCTGTATGAGATTAATTTGATCCCATTCAAAGCTGCGGTCTATTTACATAAATCACTTTTATATTTACATAAAGCACCACCTTCCCTCCAGGGCATTGGTGGTTTAGTGGTAGAATTCTCACCTGCTCTGCCCCCTCTCCTTGTCACACCCTGATCTTCCACCAGTCACTTTTCGCTCCACCCTCTCTATGTCACATCCTGTTTCCACCCTACTTGGAGAGTATAAAAACAGCTGCTCTTCTGATTAAAGATACTTGGAAATTGCTTTCCGGCTCCGAGGGTTCCAAAGTGTATCTCCTGAGAAGTTAGTGCGGCACGAGTTCCTGATCCCTCTCCCACACAGCAGCCTAGATCAGCTCCAGTTGAGTTCTCTCCAACCCAGAGAGCACAAGCTCAGGAAGAAGCACCCTCAGGCTATCCCGGCAGGTGGTGAAGCAGGTCTGCAGGTGTCTATCTTCCTCTCCCCCCTCCTTTCTCCATTTCTCTCTGTCCTATCTAACAATGATGACACCAATAACAACAACAATAATAACTACAACAACAAGGAAAAACAATGGCAACAAAAGGGCAAATAAACAAATATAAAAAAATTTTAAAAAAGAAACCTACAGACCAATTATCTCCAGTGAAAATAGATGATAAAATGTTAAACAAAATTCTAGCCAACTAGATACAGCAGTATGTTAAAAAGATTGTACATCATGACCAAGTAGGGTTTATTCCAGGGATGCAAGGTTGGTTCAATATATGCAAATCAATCAATGTGATTCACCACATCAATTAAAAAAAAAAAAAAACCACATGATTATCTCAATAGATGCAGAGAAAGCCTTTGACTAAGTCCAACATCCTTACACAGCCAAAACACTACAAAACGTGGGAATAGATGGAAAATTCCTTAACCTAATGGAATTAAACATCATAGTCAATGGTGAGAAACAGAAAACATTCCCCCTCAGATCAGGTACTAGATAGGGATGCCTGCTATCACCATTACTGTTTAACACAGTGTTGGAAGTTCTTGCCATAGCAACCAGGCAAGCAAGAGCAAGCTATTATATTTAACTCATTTTCTTTTTAATTTTATTTATTACTGGACATAGATAGTGATAAATTGAGAAAGGAGGGAGAGTTAGAGACAGAGAGATACCTGCAGCCCTGTTTCACCACTTATGAAGCTTTTCCCCATGCAGGTGAAGACCAAGGACTTGAACACTAGTCCTTGCACACCTTATTGTGTGCATTACACCAGATGTGCCACCATCTGGCCCTTAAGAGCAAGAAATTAAAGGGATACAAATAGGAAGAGAAGTCAAATTCTCACTATTTGCAGATGATATGATAGTACACATAGAATAACTTAAAGAAACCATTAGAAAGCTCCTGGAAATTATCAGGAAGTAAAGTGTCAGACT
The DNA here is from genome assembly GCF_950295315.1 of Erinaceus europaeus. Lineage (NCBI taxonomy): Eukaryota > Metazoa > Chordata > Mammalia > Eulipotyphla > Erinaceidae > Erinaceus > Erinaceus europaeus. Next base: position 51,345,845 of record NC_080174.1, on the reverse strand, counting down.
ACAAAATAAACATACAAAAGTTAGTATTACTCCTTTATGTAAACACTAAGTCAGAAGAAGAAATCCAGAAATCAGTCCCATTCACTATAGCTACAACAAAGAAAAAGTACCTGAGAATAAACCTAACAAAAAAAGTGAAACACTTGTACACTGAAATCTATGAGTCACTAATCAAGGAAATAGAAAAAGTCACAAAGAAAAGAGAAAATATTCCATGTTCATGGATTGGAAGAATTAATATCATCAAAATGAATATTCTACCCAGAGCCATATGCAAATATAATGCAATCCCAATCAAGCCCCACCCAATTTTTTTAAGTGAATAGAACAAAAGCTACACATATTAATCTGGAACCAGAAAATACCTAGAATAGCAAAAATAACCTTGAGAAAAAAAAGAATAGAACTAAAGATATCATAGTACCAGATCTCAAATGGGCTGAAAGACATTAAGCTATGAAGCAGAATAAAAATGATTAATGAATAGGAGCCAAACAGGAGCAAATGAGAATAGAGACCTTAGGGTGGAAGAAAGTGAGGAATTCTATTTTAGGTATGTTCCCCAGGGGCCCATGACTTTCGTAGTTTTTGCCTGAGTTGGATACCTAACATGGAGGTAGACAGAAATACTGTCCGGGAAGTTGGTGTCAGAGTTGAAAATAGGGCTAGAAAGTTGGATTAGGACAGAAAGTAGCTCCCAAATTTGAAGAAAATATAGGAATAAAATGAACTCTTTACCCCTTCCATCTGACCTAAAACCTGTATATATTCATATTTAGCACAAAACAAATTTGAAAAAAAAAATTAACCATGTATGTTCTCTTTCCCTGGCCTTCTGGAATGTAACTTGCATGTTTGTTAGATCATTTTAAATTAGCCCACCGAAAACCAAGACTGTTAAGTCTTTGCTCTATGTGTCTCAGTTTGGGAGATTTCAATTGACTTGATTTTAAATTCCTGCTGTCATGCCCAGTCTACTGTTAAGTATATAGGATTAACTTTTATTTTGAAATAATTTTTCAGATCAATAATTTCCACATGATCATCTTTTAGAATTTCCATGATATCCTACTTATTATACATTCTGTTAATTTTCTTCAAAGTCCCTAATATACTTATAATTATTTTAAATTTGTTAATTTATTAGAATAGACACATCCCAATAATTTGATCTCCTGTGAGTCTGCCTCTACCAACTATTGTTCTCTAGATTATGGATAATATTTTCTTGTTTTTTTATGTCTTATACTTTTTGTGTGCCAGACAACCCACACAGAACAACGGATACTAAAGTGTGTGTATATTAATAAGCATATGTATATGTTCCACAAAACACAAGTCCTTTTCTGTGTCAGACAAAATCCAGATTTCATCAAGAATTTAACTGTGCTGTAGCTTGGACATAGTTTTAATTAGATTGAGTTTAATTCTTGTTTCATTGAGTTTAATTCTTGTTTCAAGGCTAAATCTTTCTTCTCTCATAATAAGCCTTGACCTCTCAAAGGGTGGTCTTTATGATATTTCAGAATTCCAGCACAGAAAGAAAAGGAGGCTGCAACTTTGAATGGATTTAGATGACTTTTGGATTAAGTACCAGTAGGGTCTCCAAATTTGAGAACTACAAAACTAAATACAGGGAGAATGAGAAAGAAAGAGAGAGAAAGAGAGAAGAAGAAGAAGAAGAAGAAGAAGAAGAAGAAGAAGAAGAAGAAGAAGAAGAAGAAGAAGAAGGAGAAGGAGAAGGAGAAGGAGAAGGAGAAGGAGAAGGAGAAGGAGAAGGAGAAGGAGAAGGAGAAGAAGGAGAAGAAGGAGAAGAAGGAGAAGAAGGAGAAGGAGAAGGAGAAGGAGGAGGAGGAGGAGGAGGAGAAGAAGAAGAAGAAGAAGAAGAAGAAGAAGAAGAAGAAGAAGAAGAAGAAGAAGAAGAAGAAGAAGAAGAAGAAGAAGAAGAAGAAGAAGAAGAAGAAGAAGAAGAAGAAGAAGAAGAAGAAGAAGAAGAAGAAGAAGAAGAAGAAGAAGAAGAAGAAGAAGAAGAAGAAGAAGAAGAAGAAGAAGAAGAAGAAGGGGAGAGAAAGCAAATTTCTCTACTTTCCAGCTACATTTCCTCTGCTCTTCTCAACAAGATTCCTGAAAGGAACCAAATGATTTATCTTTATGTTTAGTGCTTTCCTCAGATTGCACTTTTTTTTTTTCCTGTCACACAGCTGATTTCTCTTCTTCCTTGGAAATGCTCAGTCCCCAGCAGACCTTATTCTCTATTGACTTATAATAAGAGAAGGTCTTTGCCTTTAAAAATGAAAGCCACTATTACTTTCTGTTCACCTAAGAAGTACTCGTTCCTCTCTAGAATTCAGTTTATCAAGACTTCTTTGTATTTATTATTCTTTGACAGTTTTATAGTTTATTTATTCTTGTTACCATGGACGTTATAGGCCTTTTACATGCATGTAATTTCTAACTAGGAATTACAACAGCCTCTTCCAATTCCAGAGAGTTATCTCTCTTGGCTATATACTTTTTGGTTTTCTGCTTTCAGATGGAAGGAAGACTTGTGACCCTGGATACCCAGAGAACATTCCCCATGTATCAGTCCTTTAGGAAAACTTTACCTCCTGCCCCAAATCTTCCTGAAAAGACTGATGCTACCTTGGTACTACATGCTATGAAATGAACTTGGGAAGATGCCCAGAATCCCAGTGATTTTAGAATATCTACTTTGTACACTTTTGGATAGTTCCCCAGATAGTTCCCCAGATACATTTACATAAATTTGTAATTCTCTCTTTTGTGATTGAGTTAATTGTTAAAGACCCTATGGGAGTTTTCTATTTAAAGAAAGCTTGTAGTTAATCCTCTCATAATATGAATATTGAGAGTAACAAGTCACCTCCCACTCCCACACACACAACTCCATTCCAACTGTGGAGTGTAATAGCATAAAAATTTGGACATGGAGGGTTGGGCAGTAGGGTTGAGCACACATGGCGCGAGGCTCAAGGGCCAGCATGGGGATCCTGGTTGAGCCCCCAGTTCCCCACCTGCAAGGGGGTCACTTCACAGACAGTGAAGCAGGTCTACAGGTATCTGTCTTCCCCCTACTCTGTCTTCCCCTCCTCTCTCGATTTCTTTTTGTCTTATCCAAAAACAATGACAGCAATAACTACAATAATAATGGCAGTAGTGATAAACAACAAGGGCAACAAAAGGGAAAAAAATGGCTTCCAGGAGCAATGGATTCATAGTGCAGGCACCGAGCTCCAGCAATAACCCTGGAGGCAAAAAAAAAAAAAAAAGGACATTGAGATCTGATAGGTCAGAAATCTGATCAGTCTGATATTAAACTCTATTCCAATCACATAGTATGTCTGTGTTAGTTTAACCTGCTTGCCTCTGTTTTATCACTAGTTCAAGCTGTTATTATTGCTCTGAATATTTCTTCTTTACACCTCCTGTAGATTCTGTTTCTCTTCCTGCTCTCAACTGAGTGTCCCTTTATAAGAAAAACTTCTCTGACCTTCCTTACTTGACCAATATGCCTAGTTTACATTTTCAGAGTCCAGGTACCTTTCACTTGTAGCTCTTGCTTTATATTTACTTATGCAATTATTTCTCTAATATTTTCCATCAATTTTTAATAAAAAAAATAAACTCCAGGAAGGTAGGGATATATGTGTATTCCCAGTGTTTAGCTTAATCTTTGTAAAAGAGCAAGTATTCCAATGAGAAGTTCTAACACTTAGAGTTTAGACTGTGTTTAATTCTTGTTATTCTAATGAAACTTACCTTTAAATAGTGGTTGTAAAGACTAAATGAGTTATATGAGGCATCTTACTTGGGACCACCCCAAAGCAAGGATTCAGGTACAATAGTTCATTTGGTTGTTGATCCCAGTCAGGATGGGCAAGTGAAATGGTAGAGTGGTTGAACCAACAGAGGGTAAATTTATGAATGGACTCCCGGGTGCAGACGTATGGGGGAATCTTCAAGAAACTCTGTGAAAGAAACTTGGGAATTGTTCCCACTGAGTGGTGATGTGGGTTATTTAACAACTCCTAGAGGGTATCCATGTCATTCCCTTTCCAGCCTCCAGAGAGCTTTCTAAGGTAGAAGGATGTTAGAAGCCAGAAGCTGCGTGTAAGGAAACTGTGTGCAGATGACTTTCAGAGTGACTGGGACATCTTCAGTAGCCATGATAAAGGGAAGATTGCCTGCATGTTCTCAGTATATACTGAAAGTACTTCCAAAAATTCTACCTTCCTTCCTATTTCCCACAGCTTCCTTGACTGTGGAAACAGTCTGAACACGACAGAACTGGACACAATAACAAATCTTATACTTGAGGACCTGCTTTCACCACTGACCCAAAGCATCAGGATGGACAGACAGATGTTGCCCACTCTACACTAGGGAAGCTACCCTCATGTGCTGACCTTAGGGACATTTGGGGTGCATTAGGCATGTCACCTTGGTATCAGTTATCTAGAAGAGAAAGTATTTACTCAGTGCTTGCCTAGTATGTGGTTTTATAACATGGAGCACAAGGAAGCATTATTGTTTACTCAGAGCATCCAGCCCAATTCAGTCCGGGTCTCCCTGCTGCCTCCCCCTCCCTCTGGTAGGCACATGATGTATGTCTATTAAACAAACAATGAATCCAGCCCAACTGAGGCTGTATCAGAAGCAGCACCATCACGGTAAGCAGACACCAATATTTTAAAAGGTTAGTGGCATCAGGAATGATTTACGATAATGAAAAAGCTAGTTCTCTGAGAGACAAGAGGAGATGATTCTAATTCCCAGAATATGAAATTACTGTTTCTTTATTTTAACAATGAGAGGAGGATTTCTAGAACATGTGTGCTGCCAAATTTCACCTTTGATTTAGAACACCTTTATCACAAATTCTGTATGAGCATAGCCTTTTGAGGATGTATACAGCTGATTCAGCCCTCCCTCCTAAAGAAGAGTAAAATAGAGGGAGACACACACACACACACACACACACAGAGAGAGAGAGAGAGATTTCCTTTCCCTAGCTTTGCAGACACCAGCATTGCATTTGCATAGCCATGTGTATAACTTCACTCATGCAAGGCATGAGTTCTCTTTAAACAAAAAGGAAAGGCAGGCTTCTTCTCTGGCTTCCTCTCTTTCCTTTGGTTTCTCTACCATTTTATCTTTGTGTGTCTGTGCATCCCTGACCATCTCTTTTGGATGCTTTTCTGTCACAGTGTATTTATCTACCTGCAACTCATTTTCTGCTTCTCCTTTTCTCTTCTTCCTTTGGCATTGTTTTTCTCTGCTCTCCTATCTTTAGGCATCTATCTTCCTGTGTTTTGTTTCTGTACTTCTGTTCCTCATCCTCCTCTCTCCCTGTCCCCCCTCCTCTTGTCACTTTTCTATTCTTGTGTATAAAACACACACACACACACACACACACACACACACACACACACACACACACACCTTAAGCACAAAGATACTTTAAATTTTATAGGAAACAAAGTAAACTATTTTCTTTTTTTTTTTTTTTTGCATCCAGGGTTATTGCTGGAGCTCAGTGCCTGCACTACAAATCCACTGCTCCTAGAGGCCATCCCCCATTTTTTTGTTGCTTATCTTTGTTTTTTATCATTGTTGTTACTGTTATTATTGTTGTTGCTATCATTGTTGTTGAATAGGACAGAGAGAAATGGAAAGAGGAGGGAAAGACAGAACGGGGGAGAGAAAGATAGATACCTGCACACCTGCTTCACCATTTGTGAAGCAACCTCCCTGTAGGTGGGGAACTGGGGGCTTGAACTGGGATCCTTATGCTTGTCCTTGTGCTTTGTGCCACATGCTCTTTTTTTTAAAATTTTTTATTTAAGAAAGGATTAATGAACAAAACCATAAGGTAGGAGGGGTACAACTCCACACAATTCCCACCACCCAATCTCCATAACCCACCCCCTCCCATGATAGCTTTCCCATTCTCTAGCCCTCTGGGAGCATGGACCCAGGGTCATTGAGGGTTGCAGAAGGTAGAAGGTCTGGCTTCTGTAATTGCTTCCCTGCTGAACATGGGCGTTGACTGGTCAGTCCATACTCCCAGTCTGCCTCTCTTTTTCCCTAGTAAGGTGTGTCTCTGGGGAAGCTGAGCTCCAGGACACATTGGTGGGGTCTTCAATCCAGGGAAGCCTGGCCAGCATCCTGGTGGCATCTGGAACCTGGTGATTCAAAAGAGAGTTAACATACGAAGCCAAACAATTTGTTGAGCAATCATGGATCCCAAGCTTGGAATAGTGGAGAGGAAGTGTTAGGGAGGTACTCACTGCAAACTCTAGTGTACTTCTGCTTTCAGGTATATATTTTGCAGTAGTTTATGGGTACATGTGAACATAAGCTCTCTCTCACAGAAACTGGTGTATATCTAGGTTATGGGACTTTGTTAGAAAGTGAACTACCTAGATGAAATTAGAGTGTACTATAAAAGGAAAGGTCTCACCCGAGTAATGAAGCTGAAGGGTTCCACACGTGAAGTCTCTGGACACAGTCTGAGGTGAAGCATGTTGAGGTGGCAATCGTTGCGTTGCTTAGGTTGTGATCAGCGGATGCAATATTATTTGGTTTGGATTGGGAGATGCATACGGGAAAGTGGGCCCTATCCAAGGGTTCCAGGACTGGGGGAAGTAGGGGCTCTATAGTGGAGATGTGAGGTTCCTGCTGTCTTAGGGTTCAAAAAGACAATCGATAGTTAATGTTATCATCACATTGTTTGTTAATTGGGTTAACTTTGAAAAGTCCTTTTGTTATGGTTTGCTGTACAGTATCCAGTATCTTGTATATAGCTGTGCTATTGGATGCTTCTGCTGTACTTGGTCTAGGCTTTTGAGAGAGTCCGCATATCAAATACACAGCCTATATATTAAAAAGATTCAGTTTGTGTTTTGAGAAACTTTGAGACATACAATTGATTTTCCCCCTCTCATATTAATTAACTACTGATTTATATGTCTACATTTTGCTAGGAGTGTACATAAACACCATTCCCACCACCAAAGGACTGTGACCCATCCCTCCCGCCCACTCCCACCCCCCACTGGCCCAGGAAGCTGCATGTCTACCACTCACCACTGGGTTTTTATTTTGGTGCCTTACTTACAATTTGATCAGGTCCTGCTTTTAGTTTCCCTTTCAGATCTTCTTAGTCAGCTTCTGTTGATGAGTGGGATCATCCCATACTCATCTTTATCTTTCTGACTTAGTTCACTTAACATAATTCCTTCTAGCTCTGTCCAAGATGGGTCAGAGAAGGTGGGTTTATTGTTCTTGATAGCTGCATAGTATTCCATTGTGTATATATACCACAGCTTTCTCAGCCACTCATCTGTTGTTGGGCACCTGGGTTGCTTCCAGGTTTTAGCTATTATGAATTGTGCTGCTATGAACATAGGAGTACACACCTCTTTTTGGTTGGGTGTGATGGAGTCCTTGGGGTATAACCCCAGGAGAGGAATTACTGGATCATATGGAAGGTCCATGTCTAGCCTTCTGAGAGTTTTCCAGACTGCTCTCCACAGAGGCTGTACCAATTTACATTCCCACCAGCAATGTAAAAGGGTTCCTCTGTCCCCACATCCTCTCCAACATTTGTTGCTGCTGTCCTTTTTGATGTATGCCATTCTTACAGGAGTGAGGTGGTATCTTAGTGTTGTCTTAATTTGCATTTCTCTGACAATCAGTGACCTAGAGCAGTTTTTCATATGTTTGTTAGCCTTTTGGATATCCTCTGAGGTGAATGTTTTGTTCATTTCCTCTGCCCATTTTGGATGGGGTCATTTGCTTTTTTGGTGCTAAGTTTGCTGAGCTCTTTATATATTTTGGTGATTAGTTTCTTGTCTGATGTCTGGCATGTGAAGATCTTCTCCCATTCTGTGAGGGGTCTCTCTCTTTGTTTAATAGTTTCTTTGGATTTGCAGAAGCTTTTCAATTTGATGTAGTCCCATTGGTTTGTTTCTGCTTTAGTTTTCCTTGCAATTGGGTTTGATTCATCAAAGATGTCCTTGAGGTGTAGGTGGGAAAGTGTTTTACCAATGTTTTCCTCTAAGTATTTGATTGTTTCTGGTCTGACATCTAGGTCTTTGATCCACTTGGAGTTTACTTTTGTTTCTGGTGAGATAAAGTGGTTCAATTTCATTCTTCTGCATGTTTCAACCCAGTTTTCCAAGCACATTTATTGAAGAGAGCTTCCTTTTTCCATTTAATCCTTTGGACCCCCTAATCAAAGATTAGATGCCCATAGGTGTTGGGATTTACTTCTGGGCTTTCAATTCTGTCCCACTGGTCTGTGTGCCTATTTTTGTTCCAGTACCATGCTGTTTTGATGATGATGGCTTTATAATATAGTTTAAGGTCTGGGAGTGTGATGCCTCCATTTCTGTTTCTTTTCCTTAAGATGGTGTTGGCAATTCTAGGTGTTTTCAGGTTCCAGATAAATGATTGTAGTGTTAGTTCTATTCTCTTAAAGAAGCTTGGTGGAACTTTGATGGGTATTGCATTAAATTTGTATATGGCTCTGGGGAGAATATTCATTTTGATGATATTTATTATTCCCATCCATGAGCATGGGATATCTTTCCATTTCTTGGTATTCTATTTCCTTGAGTAGCGACTCATAGTTTTCAGCATACAAGTCTTTCACTTCTTTGGTCAACTTTATTCCTAGGTATTTGATTGATTTTGCTGAAACAGTAAATGGGAGTGATTTCTGGATGTCTTCTTCTTCAGATTTAGTGTTTGCATAAAGAAATGCCACTGATTTTTGTACATTGATTTTGTAGCCTGACACCTTGCTATATTGCCTAATAACTTCCAGTAGTTTTCTGCTGGATTCTTTAGGTTTTTCTATGTATACTATCATATCATCTGCAAATAGTGAGAGCTTGACTTCTTCCCTTCCAATCTGTATTCCTTTGATTTCTTTCTCTTGCCTGATTGCTATGGAAAGAACTTCCAATACTATGTTGAAGAGTAACGGTGACAGTGGACAGACCTGTCTAGTCCCTGGTCTGAGGGGGAATGTTTTCAGCTTCTGTCCATTGAGTATGATGTTGGCTGTAGGTTTCCTATATATAGACTCCACTATCTTGAGGAATTTCCCATCTATTCCCATTTTTTGTAGAGTTTTGAGCATGAATGGGTGTTGGATTTTCTCAAAGGCTTTCTCTGCATCTATTGAGATAATCATGTGGTTTTTGGCTTTGCTTTTATTGATGTGGTGAAAGACATTGATTGACTTATGGATGTTGAACTAGCATTGCATTCCTGGGATGAATCCCACTTGGTCATGATGAACAATCTTTTTGATGTGTTGCTGTATCCGGTTGGCCAAGATCTTGTTTAATATTTTGGCATCTATGTTCATCAGAGATATTGGTCTGTAGTTTTCCTTTTTTGTTCTGTCCCTATCAGCTTTTGGTATCAGGGTGATGTTGGCTTCATCGAAGGTGGAAGGGAGTATTCCTGTTTCTTCAATCTTATGGAATAGCTTAAGAAATATGGCTATTAACTGTTTCCTGAAAGTTTTGTAGAATTCGTTTGTGAAGCCATCTGGTCCAGGACTTTTGTTGTTGGGGAGATTCTTAATAACAGTTTCAATTTCTTTGTCTGTGATTGGTGCATTTAGATTTTGTAGTTCTTCTTGGTTCAGTTTTGGAAGTGCATAGGTTTCTAGGAATTGTTCCATTTCTTCCAGATTACTAGCTTGGTGGCATATAGTTCTTTATAGAAGTTTTGCAGGATTCTCTGGATTTCTGTGGTGTCAGTTGTGATATCTCCTGCATCGTTTACAATTCTATTAATTTGCGTCTTCTCTCTTTTTTGTTTGGTGAGTCTGGCTAGGGGTTTGTCAATTTTGTTTAATATTTTAAAGAACCACCATTTGGCTTCATTGATCTTTTGTATGGTTCTTTTATTTTCAATGTTGTTTATTTGTGCTCGAACTTTAGTGATTTCTGACCATCTGGTTGCTTTAGGGTTCCTTTATTCCTCTTCCTCTAAGTCCTTGAGGTGTGTTGTAAGGTCGTTCATTTGAGCTTCTTCTTGGTGTTTAATATGTGATTGTATGGCTATAAGTTTCCCTCTCAGTACTGCTTTAGCTGTGTCCCCAATATTTTGATAAGTTGTGTCTTCATTTTCATTAGTTTCCAGGAACATTTGAATTTCCTGTTTGAGTGAGTCTCTGACCCAGTGGTTCTTAAGGAGCATGTTGTTTAGTTTCCAAATTCTGTGTCTTTTAATAATTTTCTGTTTGTTGTTAAATGTTAGTTTTACTCCACTGTGGTCTGAAAAGATACTTGGGATGATTTCAATGCTCTTGAATTTATTGATGCTGTCTTTGTGGCCTAACATGTGGTCTATCATTTAGTATGTGTTATGTGGATTTGAAAAGAAGGTGTATTCAAATTTTTTGGGGTGGAGGAGTCTGAAAATGTCCAAGAGGTCTAGTATGTTGATCTCTTCATTCAATTCTCTTGTATCTTTATTGGTTCTCTGCTTTGTTGATCTGTCTAAGTCTGAGAGTGGGGTATTGAAGTCTCCCACTATTATTGTATTACTATTGATGTAGTTTTGAAATTCTTTCAGTAGGTGCTTAATGTATTTAGATGGTCCCTTGTTGGGTGCATAGATGTTAATAATTGTTAAGTCTTCTTGGCAGATTGATCCTCTAATCATTATGTAATGTCCTTGCCTATCTTTTATTACTTTATTTAATTTAAGATCTATCGTGTCTGAGATGAGAATGGCTGTTCCTGCCCTTTTTTGTGGTTTCTTAGCCTGTATGATAGTTTTCCATCCTTTCACTTTAAATCTGTGTTTATCTTGTTGTGACAGATGGGATTCTTGCAAGCAGCATATGGTTGCGTTATGTTTTCTGATCCATCCCCCCACCCTGTGCCATTTGATGGGTGAGTTTAAGCCATTGACATTTAATGATATTATGGATTTAATGTATTGTAGTGATGTTGTTCTAAAAAAATTTGTTTGCTCTGATATATTGCAAGTATTATAGTGATGTTTTTGTTTATAAGAGGTCTTTTAGTACCTCTTTCAGGGCCGGCTTGGTGATGGTTGCCTCCTTTAACTGTTGTTTATCTAAGAAGGTTTTGATCCCTCCATCTAGTTTGAATGAAAGTCTAGCAGGATATATTATCCTTGGTTGAAACCCTCTTTCATTCAGGGCTCAATAGATATCTTGCCACTCCCTTCTGGCTTTTAGAGTTTGAGTGGAGAAATCTGCAGATAATCTTATGGGTTTTCCCTTGTATGTGACTTTTTGTTTCTCTCTTTCAGTCTTTAGGATCCTTTCTTTATCCTTACTTCTTCTCATTGTGACTATGATGTGTCTTGGTGTCTTCAGGTCTGGGTTGATTCTGTTTGGACTCTCTGGGCCTTTTGAACCTTGATATCCTTTCTGTTATTCAGGTCTGGGAAGTTTTCTTGTATTATTTCCTCTAGAATGTTTGCTTCCCCTTCCTCTCTTTCTTCCTTTGGCAGACTAATTACATGAATGTTACTTCTTTTGAGATCATCCCATATGTCTCTGTTGTTGTTTTCAGTGTCTCTCAATCTCTTTTTAAGCTCTTTCACCTCTTTCTTCGTTTTCTCTAACTCATCCTCTGTCTGACTAATTCTGTTTTCTGTTTCTGTTAGTCTGCTTTCCCTTGCCTCAGCTTCTTTTTTCATTACAGCTATTTCAGCTTTCAGTTCTCTAATTGCCTCAAGATAATCAGTATTTTCCTTGGGGGTCTCAACTGTTGTTTCCCTAATACTGCCATTCCTTTCCTCCAATGTTGTTTTCATTTCTGTGATTAATAAGTTTATTATTGCTTGCATACTTTTCTTATCTATGGTTACTTCTGGCTGATTTGTAGTTTCTTCTGGGCTCTTGTCTTCATTCATTGGGGTAGCAGTTTTATTTGTTTTTGATCTACCCATTTTTTTAATTTATGTGTTTCTTTTCTTTTTATGCTCTGTTGTTCCTCAGTTGTTGTGTCTTGAGTACAAGTAACACTGTACTAAATACCTTTATGACAATTTCACTCACCAACCTCAGGAATTACAGTAGCAACTGAAGTAAGTATTGAAGTAGTTTAATCGTTACCAGTTAGCCAAACAAGTTCTCCAGTCCATGAAAAAATAATAACCAAATCCCAGTGATGAAAGAGAAAAGAAAGAGAGGATAGCAAGAATAGACAGTTATGCAAATCTACTATCCACTGTATATTCTACGGGTAACAAGAGGGGAAAGGGAACTAGAGCAGAGATACATACATAGAAAGTCCACTCTGAGTCAGATTTCTCCCCAAAATAATTCACAAATTCAGAAAGGCAAAGAAGAAGGAAGAAGTGTATGACACGATTAAAAAAAGAGAGAGAGAGAGACAAGAGAGAGAAAAGGGAGAAGATAAGAAAAAGAGTTGTAATTAAAGAGCAGTGAAAGGAAATTCCCAAATGTGTATCAGTGAATTCAAATAAGCACCCTGTTTGGTGGTGTGGGGTATCCTGCTAGGAGCTGGTCCCCAGGGACTGCTTATGGGGGGGGGGGTAAGGAGGTATGCTTGAAAATTAAAAGGAAGAAAAAAGAATTTTTTTCCCCTACTCTAATTCTTAACCCAAATTAAATTATAGTCACCTCCTTGGTGTCACTGCTATGGCCCCTTATTGGCTGGCCTGCTAAAGGCAGAAAATCCTACTTTTTCCAGGAGATGTGTTCGGAGCTCAGCGGCTAGCAGCTTCTCAGTCGGCCATCTTCCGGGAAACCCCCCCCTCCAGACTTTTTTAAAGGATTTCTCGAAAATGAAAACTAGCTCCAAGTCCTTTGATCCAATGAGAGCTATATTTAAGAAGTCTTTGGATCCGCCCTCAGAGTCGCAGTGGTCCCTGGAGACTCCCAAGAGAAAGCCCCCGAGCTATATTGCTCCCTCTGGGTCCTCTGCCAGCCGCCCAGCAGCACTCTGCAACCAGCGGAGGAGCCGCCTTCCCGGGCGGAAGACAATGCCTGGCACACCCGCCTTGCCCGCCGCCGCCTGGGAAGTCTGGAGCAGCCCGCCCGCTAGTCCATGCCACCTTTACTCTAATTCTTAACCCAAATTAAATTATAGTCACCTCTTTGGTGTCACCACTAGGACCCCTTATTGACTGGCCTGCTAAAGGCAGAAAATCCTACCGTTTCCAGAAGATGTGATCAGAGCACACTGCTTTGCTTTCTTCTTAGGTGGCCCTGAGAAAGGGTTCCAAAATTCAGCAGAGAGAGGCTTATTGTGCCTCCTATAGCTGTGACTGGAGACTTCTGTGTGCATCTTCTAAGAATGCTCACTCCATTCTGAGCTCTGGACCAAGCTGCCAGAGGTCTCCATAGGTGCCTGCCCAGTGACCTCAGTATGCTTGGTAGGTGCTAGGAGTTGTCTCAAATGCCTAAAGATGTCTTTCCTCCATTGTGTTTTAAACAACACAAAAAACAAGTCAGAAGGGTTGGGCTTGGGCAAAAACAAACAAACAAATAAACAAAAAAACCATGAAGCTGAATAAATGAGTTGTTTTAAATTAATTGTGTTGTTTCTGCCTTCCATTTTCATAAATCCAAGTTCTAACATCTACTAGCAAGCAGAAAGCAAGTCCCTTACCCTTTGGTGCCTGGGCTTTCTCAGCTAAAAGATGGATATGAGGGATGAAACAGATTCTGAAGGGTTGTTTTTAGAAACTGGAGAGGTAGCTGATGGGTGCAAAGCGCTCAGCACATTGCTTACAGCCACCCTGCAGGTACTTATAGAAAATAATGCCACAGTCTACCATGCACAGTCCCTTCAAGTGTTAAATGAAATGACAATGGAGAGAATGTGCTTTGAAGAAAGTACCAGGCATTACATAATGTTTATAACTTTAATAGAGAATACTTATGGAGTGCTTACAATAATATGCTTAAAAAACCCTCTGAGGTGGGGTTTATCTCTGTTTTGCAGATGAGGAAATAGAGATGTAGAGAGGTGAAATAATGACCAAGCCATACATTAAAACAATAGAACTTATTTATTATGCATTTTCCATGTGCCAAGTACCAGACTAGAGCCTTTGTGTGCATTATCTTACTTTTTTCAACTTTGTGAGTCAGTTTGCTCCATTTTTTTTTTTTTTTAGGTGTGAAGATGGAAGTTCAGAGCAACTGAACAAATTGTCCATGGTCACATGACTAGAGGCAGGGAGGGTGTGTCAGGCACTAAAACTTGTTCTTGAAGCATGAAGCTGTCCCATCTCACAGCTACCCTGGCTCTAATTCACTGTCATCCCCTGGTCCTCTGAATCCTTACATTTCTTCCTCTCCGTTGCCCTCTCTCCCTCTCCCCCATGGCTCACCCCCCTTAAAAAGAAAGATATATATTTGATAGAGACAGAGAGAAGTTGAGATGGAAAGGGGAGAGGGGGAGACACCTGCAGCACCTCTCCACCAATCATGAAGCTTCACCCCCTCCAAGTGGAGATGGGAGTTTGAACTCAGGTGCTCACATAAGATGATGTGTGCATTCAACCAGCTGCATCACACCCAACATGCCAGGCTTTCTCTTTCTGAACCTTCTCTTATTTCTCCTTTTCTCTCCCTCTCTTTCCCTTTTCTGCTTCTTTCTCTCTCCCTTCATCTCGCCTCCGGATCTCTCTTCCCTTCCTGTTCTTTCATTGCCTCTTCCATCTTCCTAACCCCTTCCCTCTCCTCCTCCACCACAACTGCAGGCCTAAAGAGCAGAGCTGCCTGCTGTTGCCATGGAAACACCTCAGCTGTGTTGCAGCCTTTTTCCAGGCTCTCAGCTGGCCTAGGACCAATAACAGCAGCAAGATGGAGTGGTCCCAGCATTTCTTTCCACGCCTCTGTGCAGAGACCCTAGAACTCATCCTGACCCCTCCGTGCTTCAAGGCCTATGCCCGCAGTCCCTGAAAGTGCTAGGGACTGAAAATGACCTGGTATTAAGTGTTCAGGTGCAGGTTTGGATGTAGGCAGTAGTCCTCTTCCCCAAGACCTTCAACCCCACCCTCAAACATTACACTTGGGCAATGAAAAGTTGGTATAGCTTATGCCTGTTCCCTGCTAAGTGCCAAGCTGTGGCTAAACTTTATTTGCCAGATGCTTTGTTTTGGTGAAAGAAGTCCCAGTCAGAGTTCCAGGAGCTATGCTCAGCCCTGCTCTTCCTGGGTGATTGGAAGCTTCATTCTGTTTTTTTTTTTTGTCTCATGGGGGTGTGCCTCTTACACTTTCATACCTCCAGTCTGCCATGGGGGCCAAACCCACAAGAACCTGTACTGTCTCCCCTTTAGCTTCCAGACTGCTTAAGAAAAACCCTTTCTCCCTGTTTGCTTTTTTCCAGTGGGGAAAAGTGGCTTTGATTTGGTTTGTTCTTTCTTCTGACAAGAATTACCTACTGTCTTTCTCCCACTGAGGAAGAGAAATTCAAAAGACCTTGGCCTCTTTCTTCTTCCTATCTCACTCCCCTGAGTCCTCTGTGGCTTCATTATTTTAATTTAAAGAACATATTTAAATCACCAATTATATGCAAAAATGCAGTGGACTGCCACAAAGCCCATCTTTACAACCAAATGAATGACTATTTTACAAAGCAGTGAACTTGGATTATTCTCTCCTTTGCCTATTCCATCAGAATGGAGCTTGCCTGTTCTATTCCCCTGCCCCTGGGACTGTGTATTATCCAGCTTTTGCTGTGGCAACAGCCTCCACTCCTCCTGCCAAATCTCAATGGCTTACACAAGCAAACATTTATTTCCTGCTCCCAGTGAGGACTGCTGGTCAGTGGTAGTTATGCTGGGCTCTTATGAGCTGTGCTGGGATTGGCTCAGTTATATGGGTCTCTTTATTCCAGGACCCTAACTAAAAGGGAAGCCCCTTTCTGTAACATACTGTCCTCACGGCAGAGGATGGAGACTCAAGGGAGAAAGGGGGGAGCCAGTGAGCCCATATGGAAAAGGATTTGCTCACATTTGGGTAAGTCAGATCCACTCATATACCAGTGGGAAAAGTCACATGACTCAACCAGAAGCAGAGGCAGGAAGTGGGGGGGTCAATAAAGGGAAGTGTGGTAAGACAAGGAAGGAGTTAATGGACAAATATGAATGAAGAGATCGGGTGGTGGTGCACCTGGTTGAGCGCACAAATTACAGTGTGCAAGGACCCAGGTTCAAGGCCCCAGTCCCCACCTGCAGGGGGAAAGTTTTGCGAATAGTGAAGCAATACTACAGGTGTCTCTCGGTCCCTCCCTCTCTATCATCCCCTTCCTTCTAGATTTCTGGCTGTTTCTATCCAATAAATAAAAAAATAGAGATAATTTAAAAAAATATGAATGGAGAGCTGAAGTTACTACAGTGTCTAAGCAGTCCCACACAAGGGTTAGCCTTTTCTGAGAACTCTTCTCATTTTACTTTTGAGCTACTACCTGAAAGAACAAAAATGTGTGCAAGTTTAGAGTCAGCCATATTTCAGATGCAAGTCCAAGTTCCTTTGCTTACTGCTATGTAACCTTAGGTCTGTTGCTTGACTTCTTTGAGCCTTCATTTCTGATTGGTCCAGTAGAGATAATGGTATGGGTTTCACATGGGTGTTATGGAGATCAATAAAGATTATTCCATGCCTGGTATGTGAGTGGCATTTAGATGATAGTTACTGTCATTACTAGAACATAAAAGGAAATATTCTGTTTTCAATCAAGATAAATAACTAAAATATAACTCATTGTCTCTTGCTTTTGTCTAGTTACCAATCTGGCCCATAAGCCTAGACTAGATGTAAAAGAACACAGTAAGAGTGAATGCTGGGAGTTGGGCGGTAGTGTAGTGGGTTAAGCGCATGTGGTGCAAAGTGCAAGGACTGGCATAAGGATCCTGGTTCGAGGCCCCTGCTCCCCACCTGCAGGTGAGTCACTTCACACGTGGTGAAGCAGTTCTACAGATGTCTATCTTTCTCTTCCCCTCTGCTTTCCATTTCTCTCTGTCCTATCTAACAAAGACATCATCAATAACAACAATAATAACAATAACAATAAATACAAGAGCAATAAAAGGGAAATAAATAAATAAATAAATGAATAAAAAGAGTGAATGCTAACAGGTACATGGCACTATGTGTAAGCTACTACCTGATAGGTACATATCACTTGCCCATATTTGTCTGATGTGCCCAGTGAACAAGGGAAATTTAGCCATATGGGTGCATAAGAGTGCATTGAATGGCTGCAGCCTCGCCCCCCTGAATCCTGAGTGTAGCTGCCCTCTGTTTCCTTGTTTTCTGATTGTATCCTGGAGGTGGTTGTTTAGCTGTTCATTTAAGTTTGTTATGTCTCTATCTTATGAACTTTATGTCTTAGATATCTGACACACTATCTCCCTGACTCTCATTTTCTTCTGTTAGTCCTCATTCTTACTAATTAACCATCTCAAATGTATGATTTAGATGCCACTGAGATGACAAAAAATGCCTCCATCTAGAAAACCCTCAAGACCCCCTAGGTATTTTGTTTCATGGCTATGCCACATCTGACTACAACTCCTGGTTTTAATAGTCTGTGCTGCTAATTCTTCCCTCAAAGGCCACTCTCTCCTTCAGGGCAGTTTCTCCAAGAGAAGTATCAACAAGCTCTCCTCTCTTCTACATATATATATTTTTTAGCACTTCACGGTCATGCCCAGGCATTATTTCCTTAGATGAGACATTTCTGACTCCCAAATTGTCAAATTTAACAAGAATGAGACATCAAAAAGTACTCAGCAGACTGGAAAAAACAAACATGACTGAAAATGCTCAGGAAAGGTGTAGAGAAACAGATACTCCCAGACAGCATTTGTAGGTGTTCATTAGCACACATTTTTCCTCCTTTGGTGGACATCATATAAATATGTATCAGACTTTAACCTAACAATTTTCATTCTAGAAATTTATCAGGATGATAATTGGACAATTTTTCAAAAAAGACATATACGTAAGCAAGTGCTCCTTTTGATGTTTTCTGGTAGTAGAAAAATATGGGATTTGTTAAATAATTTGTATGATGTCCACACAAAGGGATACAGAGCAGTTATTAAAGAGCTTGTTACGGAGCAGTGTGGATTGATATGGGAAGATGGGCACATCACATTGTGGAGTAAAGCAATTTATACAGTAGCTTGTCTGAAACAATCCAAGTAAACTGACATCACACACACACACACACACACACACACACACACACACACACTTCAGGAAGCTAACAGTGTAGTAGGACTATGAGACACAAATATGGGAGTTAGGCAGTAGCGCAGTGGGTTAAGTGCATGTGGTGTGAAGCACAAGGACCGGTGTAAGGATTTGGGTTCAAGTCCCGGCCCCCCACCTACAGGGAAGTTGCTTCATAAGCAGTGAAGAAGGTCTGCAGGTGTCTATCTTTCTCTCCTCCTCTCTGTCTTTCCCTCCTCTCTCCATTTCTCTCTGTCCTATCCAACAATGAGCGACATCAATAATAACTACAACGATATAACAGCAAGGGCAACAAAAGGGAATAAATTAATTAATAAATATTAAAAAAAGAGAAACAAATATAAAAAAAACTGTATATGGAGTTGCATGATGTATGCAGTGAAATCATCAAAGGGACCTACGGAAACTTTCCCAAAGAGAATAACAGTTACCTGGGAGTTGGGGGATGAATAAAGAGGTTGGAGGGGGAAACTTTGAAATACAAGTAGAGGTAGCCAGTAAATCATAGTCATGATACAAGCCTAGTGAGTCTTCTACTTTAACCACTGACATAATTGACTGCAGTCACAGAAAATGCAGGAAACTGCATTGCAACTAGTTTTATATTGGGTTATTCTGCAAAAGGTAGACATAGATGGGAACTATGGACCAATACCTATTACTTAAGGCGTGGAAAGACCCACCATCTATAAGTGGATTTCTAAGTTCTGCTTTCCTTGCCTGCCCTGCTGTGCCCTACAGCAAAATGACACTTAGTCACACAATCCATTCCATAGTTAAACTTGTACTTTATTAAAATTGCTCTGAACAACTCTGGGGGGGAAACTGTATCCATCTCCATTCATCTTCAGTGGCTTTTACACCTCACTCGACACAACTGTCTCCTTTGATTAAACCTCCATTAAGACTCTGTTCCATATTCAGCAGCTCTATAAGCCAATTAACCTACTATTCCATAGGTTAGGACAGAAAGCAGTGCTTCTTGAGGAAGAGAGGGAGAGAGAGAGGAAGGAAAGAGAGAGGACAGGGAGGGAGAAAGAGTGAACTGGGAAAGAGAAACTTATGTCTCCCTGCTAGACCTACAACTAATCAGTGTTTATCATTATGTTCTCATTTTTCCATATTTAATCTAATGGAAACAGCAGGGATATCACCAACAAGAAGAAAAGTCAGACCTGGAAAGTCTGAGGCTGGCTGGTCAAACTGCACAAAAAGGTGCCCATGTCTAGCAAAGAAGAATTACAGAAGCCAGAACTTCCACCTTTTGCACCCATAATGATCCTGGGTCTGTACGCCTAGAGGGATAAAGAACAGAGAATCTTTGGGGAAGGTGGTGGCTCACCTGCTTGAGCACATGTTACAATGAACAAGGACCTGGGTTTGAAACCCCCAGTCTCTACCTGCAGAGGGAAAGCTTTGCGAGTGGTGAAGCAGTGCTACAGGTGTCTCTCTTCCTCTCTATTATGCCCTTCCCTCTCGATTTCTAGCTGTCTCTAGCCAATAAATAAATAAAGATAATTAAAAAAAATTTTAAAGTATAGGGAATGGAGAGGGTAGTATACAGAACTCTGGTGGTGGGAATTTGTATGTAATTGAATGTAATTGTACCCCTCTTGTCAATCACTACTAAACCAATAATAAATTTTTTTTCCAAGTAGAAAAAAGTTGTTGTTTTTTACAAGAGAATTATAAAAATAGGAAACAAAATAAAGGACCAGAGCACTACTTAACTTTGGCATGAGCTGATGCTAGGAATTAAACCTGGGACTTCAGACATGTGAGTTGATGTTCCATAAGGTTGAATGATCTCCCTGGCCTAAGATGAATTCTTTAACTTAGAATCAATTGTGTTGTTTTAAGAAAGGTAAATTTTAATAATAAATATATTATTCAAATTCAATACAAATGAACTAATTGAATTTAGCTAACAAAAAAATCACCTTGTGGTTTTCACTGATTCAAATTTTAAATGCAAAAAAAACCTCAAATGGTCATTTAGGATATCAGAATTGAAGTAATTCACTTTCTATTCTTTTGTGTTTACTATTGCTGTGCATATTTAAAAAATACCATTTAAGGACAGATATAGGACCTCAGGGGTTGAAGACATGGACTATGCTTGAAGAAAGCTGGAATGATTCCAAACTTAAAGAACTGACTCTTGAAATGAAAGCATGTAGCTGAGTTTGTATGGGTCAGGGTCAGTTTTATAATTGGGAATTCTCCACATCAGTGTCCACATGGAACCCAAAATTTAATAAAAGAGAAATAAAAGTGTGGTAAATGGAAAATTATTTTAGTGGCTGGGTAGTGGTGCACTTGGTTGAGTGCACATATTATAGTGCACAAGGACCCAGGTTCAAGCCCCCAGCCCCTACCTGCAAGAGGGAAAGCTTTGTGAATGGTGAAGCAGTGCTATAGGTTTCTCTCTCTCTCTCTCTCTCTCTCTCTCTCTCTGTCTCTCTCTCTCTCTATCTCTCTCTCTCTTTCTCTCTCTATATCCCTTACCCACCTAGATTTCTCTATGTCTCTATCTAATAAATACATATAAATAAGATGGGAAATTATTTTATATATCAGGATTATTAGAATTCATTGGCAACTATAACAATCCAAGTGTTTTTGAACAACACAAAAGCTTTTGTCAAGGAGTATTTTACCACTTAAACTGTTTAGAATTGCCAGTGAATGGTGAGAATAACAAGAAGTGGGTGTTACTAGCATCCTTGCATTTTTGTATAAACATGGTCCCTCTTACTGTCTGTGCCTGAGTACAGCATCCCCCTTGCTTCGACCTTGATAGGGTCTGATTAGTGGGAGACCCTGATGAATAAGTGTGAAGAAGAGCATTGCAACTGTCAGAACTCTCCAAGATGGAGTGGCCTGCCTCAGAAGGTAGTAAATTTCTTGTCACAAAACGTGCTCAAGCATAAGATGACCTTTAAGGTCTTTCCAACTAGGGGACTCAGTGACTCTATGAATCAGGAATGACAGAGTCTCCTTCAGTCTTTTGGCAGACTTGGGACTTTGCTGTGTTTGAGGTTTGTCTACCAATGCTTGTATCCTACATAGGCACAGCTCCAAATTCTGCAACCTCTGTTTTTGTCAGCAGTTTGTCAGTATCCAGATAAGTCCCAACTCTTGGTGGACAAGCCAGAACTTCCTGTAGGACAATCACAAAGCAGGTGGCAAGTGGAAGTGTCTACATGGGAACACTTCACTGTCTTTAAGTCCTTCCCTGTCTGGAGCACCTCCTCCCAGATTTAGCCTCAGGAGGGCTGGTGTATACCCTGCTGTTTGCTCTTAGGGGTATAAAGCAATTTTGGAGAGGGTGTATCGACCCTAGATTCCCATCATTTTCTAATCCCCCTGTGGGAGACTCCCATTATCTCTCTAGTACAAGGAACATTATTCATGGATTATGCTTTCAGCAGGTAAAGGTCATTGCTTAATGCTTTTAATGATTCCAACCTGGATTTTCTTTTCAGAGATGGTAGTCTCAGGGGTCTGGCTGTGAATATCAGCTGATAGAGAATGGATCAAAATGAGGGGAAGCGCCCGCATGTGCCTGTCTCACTCTGGGGAACACAGCCCTCTGTGTATGAACTCAGCAAGCATTTGCTGACACTGTGGTCTGGTTCACCTGCAGTTCTGGGCTTAGGAAGTCTAGAGATGCAGAAATAGCCACCAAACTCAAGGGAACTACAGCATACCTGGGGCAGTCAGATTTATAAACAAAAGACCACAGTGCAAGCTGATAAATGCACTCATGGACATGTGGGAAATACTACAAGAGCTCAGCAAATTTGGTTAAGTTGACTTTATTTTAGGAAATGAACCTGGATTCTGTAAAGAGTTGAAAGATATGGTAAACAGTTGAAAGATATTGGCAGGGCTTTTGGAAGTCAAAGAAGATCTTGATCACCTTATTGGATAAAATGTCATTGAGGAAAGTCTATAAATATTGATAACTATAAACCCCATCAATTTGAGCTAGGGCCCATATTCCACACAGGAACCTATGTAACTTCTGCATCCCTATAGGTCTGAGCTTACATTCTGTGGTCACAGCTAGGAACATTCCATGCTGCACTAATTTCAGGACCCATCTTCCTCAGGTAGTAGGTAGAGTATGTTGTCCAACCTCCCTTTGGAGAATGGAACATTCCCTACCATTGATCCACATGGAGGGCAAGGTCCCATAAGGGCCCACAAAGGGGTCTGTTATGTTGTTCCTGATGGAGATGACCAGTGACCGTAAAGAGAGTGATCTGTTAGAGGTCTAGACCCATCATGTTAAAAAAATGTCATTGAGGGACTCAACATAAGCAAAGGGAATTCATTTTGAGAATTATTTGCAACTCATGGATTCCTCCCTACTGCATACACACCAGATCCATTCTACCCAATCCTTGTGCTAAACTGCAAATACTAGGCAGAGGAATCTGACACTCCAACTGGGCTCAGATACCCTTCCTTATATTTTACAACAGTTCCAAGAGATCATGTCATCACTGTGAGCAAGGCAGTTACTACATGAGAAGAAAATAGCAATGCATGTTCCCTGCTGGATGTTGGAGTTTCTGCCATTAACAATGAATCTTGAAGAGATGATTGAAAAGGAAGAGTATATACAATGGTTTGAAAAGATTAAATATCATGGCTGATAGGTAGAACTTTTCATGGCTCTATATCAGTGGAGCTACCACAGTGCTTAAAAGTATAGACTGTGAAGTTAGACTGACTGGATTTGTATTTTGCCTTAACCTCTTACTAACTTTGAAAATGTGAATTAGTTCCTTAGCCTTAGCACCTCAATTTACCCAATTGTGAATAGGGTAACAGTATGGCTTGTTCTACTGAATAATGGTGGTGGTGAGTGAATAAAGAAATCCAAGTAAAGTTGTGGATGAGTGGCTGGTATATAGTAAGTGTACATTAGGTGGTCATTATTATTTCAGGGATGGTGCATTTTGTGGAGAGGAAGAAGGGACAGTGGGAAAGTTCAGTGAATAGATAAGACTTGATCTCTATAGTTCAGGAGTCTCCAAAGCACCATGTTACAGCTGGGATGTGGAACAAAATAGCAGAACCCTCTTTACCTCCAGTGCTATAAGTCCAATTTATTCACTAGAACAAAAATAATAAAAGGCTGAGAATTTAAAATGTTCACAGAATTTATTATATATACATAGATATGTATATATACATATATGATAGAACTTTATTTTTATTTTTGTTAGTGGTTTAATAATGACTTACAAGATTATCAGATAACAGGTTTAATTCCACATCACACCCACTACCAAACTTCTATACCATGCCCCTACTCACCTCCCTAATGATAACCATTATATTTCTCACAAGGTCTTAGAAACAGGTTGGTTACATTTTTCTTTTTTTCTTTCTTTTTTTTTTTTTTTGGCAAGTTCATGTATTTCAGTTCTCTATATTCCACATAAGAGTGAAACTATCTGGTAGTTGTTTTTCCTCCTTCCTATTTACTTCACTAAGCATAATCACCTTCAGTTTCAAAGTTTTTGTTCCGAAGGACACAATACTATTTTTTAAATTTGCAGAGTACAACTCCATCAAGTTATATGCCCCATAGTTTCTGTATCCAGTCATCTATTGAAGGGTATTACGATTGCTATCATACTTTGGCTATTGTAAATAATGCAGCTATGAACATGTGGGTGCATATATTCCTTCAAAGTAGTGTTTACATATTTTTTGGGTAAATGCCTAAGAGTATTAATTCTAGATCATAAGGTGTTTCTATTTTTGTTTCATTATCTTTGTAAGTCTTTAAAATTTTTTTTATGTTTACTTATTTTCCCTTTTGTTGCCCTTGTTGTTTTTTATTGTTGTTGTAGTTATTGTTGTTGTTATTGAAGTCATTGTTGTTGGATAGGACTGAGAGAATTGGAGAGAGGAGGGGAAGACAGAGAGGGAAAGAGAAAGATAGACACCTGCAGACCTGCTTCACTGCCTGTGAAGTGACTCCCCTGCAGGTGGGGAGCAAGGGGCTCGAACCAGGAACCTTATGCTGCTCCTTGCGCTTTGCGCCACGTGGGTTTAACCGCTGCTCTACTGCCCAACTCTGTAAGTCTTTTTTCAAAATTAGTGATTTCTTTTTTTTTTTCTTTTTTCCCCTGAGACTGAAATCTGATATGCAGGTGGATCCAAGTTGTTGTCTGGGGAGATGATGTCATGGCTGGAAAAAGGACCAGAAAGCTGGATCAGGGAAGAGAGTAGCTCCCTAATATGGGAAAAGTGTATAAATATTGTTGACTGTACACCACATCGATTTGATGTGGTCTGGGGTCCATATTCAGCTTAGAAGCCTATGTGACCTCTGCATCCCTGTAGATCTGAGGTCACATTCTGTGGTAGTAATGTGTAGTAACATTCCAAGCTGCCCCAATTTCAGGACCCATCTTCCTCAGGTGTAGCATATGGATGGCTTTATATGTTAACTCTCTTTTCAGCTACCAGGTTCCAGATGCTAGCATGATGCTGACCCGACTTCCCTGGACAGGTAACCCCACCAAGTGTCCTGGAGCTCCAATTCCCCAGAGCTCTACCCTACTAGGGAAAGAGAGAGACAGGCTGGGAGTGTATATTGACCTTTCAACGTCCATGTTCAGTGGGGAAATGATGACAGAAGCCAGATCTTCCTTATTCTGCATCCCACAATGACCCTGGGTCAATACTCCCAGAGTGTTAGGGAATGGGAAGGCTATCAGGGGATGGGATGGGATACGGATTTCTGGTGGTGGGAATTTTGTGGAGTTGTACGCCTCTTATCCTATGGTTTTGTCAGTGTTTCCTTTTTATAAATAAAAAAGGAAAAAATATTATTGATTTAATGATGATAGACAAGATTCTTAAATTCCACACAATTCCCACCAAGACTTTCACATCCCATCCCTTCCATTGGAAGCATCCCTATTTTTTATCCTTCTGGGAGTAAGGACTCAGGATCATTATGAGGTGCAGAGGTGGAAGGTCTGACTTCAGTAATTGCTTCTCTGCTGGACATAGGTGTTGACATGCCAATACATACCACCAGCCTGTTTCTATCTTTCCCTATTAGGGTAAGGCTCTGAAGAAATGGGGTTCCATGACACATTGGTGAGGTTATCTGCTGGTGGCTCATGCGGGTGGCCTCGCAACAGAGTAAGCCACTGGTTTCCCATGCTAGCTGAAGGCACTACACAAACAGAAGAAACACTAGGGGAAATTTCAGCTATGAACAATCTGATTTATTCATCAAAAGGCAGTATTTAAATAGCAGAATGGTACAAAGAACATTTTTCACATATGTCAATGCTGATAGGTTTCCAAAAGGTCAGTACCCTTATGGTGGAGGATCTAAGGAATGACGAGAATTGATGGGGGTAGAGAAGAGTTCAGGGTGATTAGTTACTATGAGGCAAGAGTTCTAATTATACGAGCAGGGTGAGGTAAACAGAGAAAGGCAGAATATTGGTGCAAAGATTAGTGATCAAAGAATGAGAAAATAGTGTGTGGGCCTTACTATTATGTTTCTGACAAGACAGGGTGATGGAGTATAGTTTGCATGTGACCAAAGATGGTGAACTTATAGTGAACTTTAAGTGAACTCTTAAGCGGGCAACCATTTGGTTTGTAGCAAGGGAATGAGTTAAGTATTAGAGGATGTAGGCCTTTGTGAAGCCTGGGAGACTGACAAGAGGTTATTGAGTCAGGAAAGCTCTTCCCTCCATGCTCCATCCCTGAAAGGGAGAGGCTGACAGATGGGGTGTCTTTTAAGACCTCTATCTTTAGGATGGGGTGTTCCCCTATGCTCTACTATGCTTTCACATTATCCTACAGTTATCTGCCCAGAGATGTCAGGTTGGCGTCATGGTAACTTCTGCAACTTGGTGGCTGAAA
Source organism: Erinaceus europaeus (assembly GCF_950295315.1). Taxonomy (NCBI): domain Eukaryota; kingdom Metazoa; phylum Chordata; class Mammalia; order Eulipotyphla; family Erinaceidae; genus Erinaceus; species Erinaceus europaeus. Next base: position 51,319,660 of record NC_080174.1, on the reverse strand, counting down.
AACATTAAGATGTAAAGCAGAACAAATTGTTTAATAATCAGGAACCTAACAGTAAGAACATAGAAGATGAGATTTGAAGTCTTCATGTTGGAAAAAGCTAGAAATTCTATTTTAAGTATATTTCAAGGGACCCATGCCTTTACTAATTTTTGGCTGAGCCCAATAGCAAACATACAGGTGTGCTGAAAGTATTGTTGGGAAGATGATTTCAGAGTTGGGAAAAGTACTAGAAAGCTGGATTAAGGCAGAAAGAAGCTCCCAAATAAGGGACAAGTATATACATACTGTTAACTGAAAACCCAACTGATCTGACCTAGGTCCCATGTCTATTCATATTTAGCACAGGAGCCTGTACAACCTCTGTATCCCTGTCAGTCTGAGCTCACAATCCATGGTCATGGATAGGAACATTCTAGGCTTCACTCATTGCAGGACCAGTCTTCCTAGACTGGCAGAGTATGTTGACCCAGCCTCCCTTCAGAGAATGGGGCAATTTCTACCACTGTTGTTCTACATTGAGGGCAGTGTCTTATAGAGGTCCACAGGGGAGTTATAATGTTGTTCCTGATGGAGATGCCCAGTGATAGTGGAGAGAGAGATATGTTAGAGGTCTAGGTCCATCATATCTGTGTGGGAATCCCAAGATTCTCTGACTAGGACCCTGGATGATGGGGTAGCCTGGCAGAGATCAAAAGGGCCATTATTAAAGTATGCTGCTCTCTTATTCTTATCCAGCTTTTGTATTCCTTAGTTTATCTGACAATGAAATAGGAAGTAGGTGAGGAGGCTATCTAGGTCTAAGTAGTAAATATTTGATTAAGTACTTTGGTTTTCTTTTTTTTTTCAGTCTTTCTACTTGCTTGTTGCATTTATTGAGTCACTGTAGACTATTGCACACTTTTACTTTAAGGTATATGTTTCCCCTAACTTATGCATACATGTGCATATGTGCCTTATCTCCTGTGCCCTGGTCTATATCTAGGTTCTCTATCTCTTTCAGGAGGTGTGCCACCTGAAGTGGAACTTAGGAATCCTATGAGCTAGGAAAGGTCTCACCAGAGTAATGTGGCTGAAGGGTTAACTTCAAAGGCCTGGTGTCTCTGGACACAATCCAAAGTGAAATATGTTGAGGTTGCCCTGGTTGCATTGATTTGGCTGAGATCAGCAAATGTAGTATCAAATGGTATGGATAAAAAGAAGTATGAAGGAAAACAAACAAAGCCCCAGAAGTTCCATATAAGATGTTACATGATTTATATCATTTAATGTTATTTACAAATGACTATATCTTATATACTGATAAGACAGGTTGCTTCTTGTCTCCCTGGCCTAAGATTATAGATGATTTAATATTTCAAAAAAAGAAAAAAGTTATTAGTAAAAATGCATTAACAATTTGAGCCCAGTGTTTAAATTCAGTCTTTTCACTAATTTGAAATCTTAGTGCTTAGATTGAAGGAATATGTACTCAAAACTGAAGTCTATGAATTAAAAAGCTAGAGATGGGAGTCAGGCTGTAGTGCAGCGGGTTAAGTGCAGGCGCAAAGCACAAGGACCGGCATAAGGATCCCGGTTCGAACCCCGGCTCCCCACCTGCAGGGGAGTCGCTTCACAGGCGGTGAAGCAGGTCTGCAGGTGTTTATCTTTCTCTCCTCCTCTCTGTCTTCCCCTCCTCTCTCCATGTCTCTCTGTCCTATCCAACAACGACAACAACAATAAAACAACAAGGCAACAAAAGGGAATAAATAAATAAAATAAATATTTTTTAAAAATAAATAAATTAAAAAAGCTAGAGATATTCAATCTATTTTCCCTCTGCTACTTAATAATTAGTGATTTATAAGACTATAAATTAATAGGATTATATATTAGGTGTTTCCATTTTAATATGAATAACAGAACCTCTATTTGATTGTAATTATTGCTTTGAAAACTGCAAAGATGTTAAGTTTTTCTAACACTTTTTAAATATTAATTTATTTATTCCCTTTTGTTGCCCTTGTTTTATTGTTGTAGTTATTATTGTTGTTATTGATGTTGTCGTTGTTGGATAGGACAGAGAGAAATGGAGAGAGATGGGGAAGACACAGAGGGTGAAAGATAGACACCTGCAGACTTGCTTCACCGCTTGTGAAGCGACTCCCCTGCAGGTGGGGAGCCAGGGGCTCAAACCGAGTTCCTCACTCGGATCCTTGCATGTGCTTAACCCGATGTGGCACCTCTGGACTCCCTTTCTAACACATAATAAGTGAAACAACATGATTACTTTCACATACACCAGATGGATGTGCATGCTCTAGGGTGAACACCATCTCCCAGAAAGGAACTGGCGTTTCCCCATGTTGAATGATGCAAAGGGTAAGGTCCTCAATCTCCTTTAGCTTTTTAAACCATATAAACGTTGATATGGGCTTGTTGCATATATTTCAGTATATAAACATGTGCATCTGGAGCCTTGTATGATGGTCACTATGATGGTCCACTTATTCATTATGTGGACCATCATAGTGGTCCACTATGATGGTCCACTTATTCATTCAGATAGAAACAGTCACCATGACATCAGGGCTTCCTCTAGCATGATAGAACCTTCTTGGGGTACAGGAGTTAGAACCTGAGCCACATACATGTCAAGGCATACACCCCAGCCGGTGAACCATATTTACAGCCCCTGTATAATGTTATAGCTTGTAATAAGGAGAGTAACCAGGGGCATGAAATGGCTCACCTGGTAGAGTACACACTTTACCATGCATGAGGACATAAGTTTGAGCCCACAGTCATATGGGGTGATCTCCAGGAGCAAGCTTAGAGAGGGGAATTGTTGGTTGGAAGGGGAATGGAAGGGGAATGTTGACTAGCTCCTTGAACTTAACAACAAAAGATGTAATTTTCTTTTACAAAAATACAAGTTTTCTAAATTTGCTGACATTTCCAGTGATGACATGTAGCTATTACTATTAAATATTTTCAAAAAGTAAACATCTGTAATCTGCCCTTTCAAGGTAAAGATGATATTTTCAGCGATGAATGAAAAAGGAACTGTTTCTTGAAAGAAGTTTACATGAAAAAAAAGAGCCTAAGAATGGATTTTTGAAGTGTTTCTACCATTATGTGATCTCATTGCCTAAAGTACTGTCAGTGTGTCAGTCATTTACAGAGACTGTCATATTGATGCTTTCTAAAAACTTGCAAACAGAAGTTTCTAGTGTTAAAATTCTTCCAAACGGGGGCTGGGTGGTGGCATGCCTGGTTGAGCGACATGTTACAGTGCAAAAGGACCCAGGTTCGAGTCCCTGGCCCCCACCTGCAGGGGGAAAGCTTTGCGAGTGATGAAGCAGGGATGCAGGCGAATCTCTGTCTATCTCCTCCTCCCCTCTCTATTTCTGGCTATTTATATCCAATAAATAAAGATAATAAAAAATTCTTCCAAACAGGTACTAGGCAAAAATGCACCTCACTGAGCAGACATGTTACTATGTTCAAGGGCCCATGTTCAAGTCCTCAGTTGCCAGCTGCAGGAGGGAAGCTTCACACGTGATGAAGCACTGATATAGTTTTCTCTCTTCCTCTCTCTTTCCCTTATTTTCCCCTCCCATCTCAATTTCTCTGTCTTATCAAATAAAATGGAAAGGGGTAAAAGGTCACTGGGAACAGTGGATTCATTATATAGGCACTAGGCTCCAGCAATAACTCCGGATTAAAAACAAACAAACAAACAAACAAAAAACACCTTGCAAACAAATGTTTCTATAGGATTTTGAATATATTTTGCTAAACAATGTAAACTCACCATATCTCCTGATTTGTTCATAAAAATAATTGATTGGAATATGAAATGTAGAAATCTACTAGTCAAATGCCTTCAATATCCTCTATATATTGGTAGATGGAATTGGAAAAAAGGCTCTAGTATGTGAAAAGAGAGCCAATAATATGCTTCCTCTATTTTGATCTTCATGTCTTTGGGATGTCTCACATCAATTCATAAATAAACATAATTTTAATTTGACTTAAACAATTATATACAAAAATTCTCAATCATGCTTTTTTTTGCCATTAGTATTATTGCTGGGGCTCCAAGCCTATCTGATTCTAGCACTCTCAGATGATTTGTTTCAGAGACAGAGGAGAGAAACAAAAAGAGAAGAGACACTGAAGCACTGCTCCACTGCTCATCTTCCAATGCTTCCATGTGGTGGTGAGGGAGGGTGCTCTAACACAGGTCCCTATGCTTTTAGCTAGTGTATTTTACCATGTGAGTCAGCTACCAGCCTCTCAATTAAACCATTACAACATGAGAAAACATTCAACAATGATATTACTCATCATTTTATTTAATGGCATAGGATAGTATACATATATAACATATTTCAACTTTAAAATGTTTTACTTTTGAAATTTTCCTGCTTGTGCAAATTTTCATAATACATTATCACACTATTATTATATAGATTTCAAAGAAAGCATTATATTCATGGTGAAATTGCATTCTCAAGAAGATTTTACTGATGGGTTATTGGATCCCCCTAGAGGCAGTTGGAGTGGTATAAATAATGACTAGCATCAGAGAGAACATGGATAAAGATACCTTCATTAATTAAGATGGGTCCTGAAATGGTGCAGCTTGAAACATTCCTACTTACAACCACAGAATGTGAGCTCAGACCTACAGGGATACAGAGGTTACCGTACTCCTAAGCTGAATATGGGCTCCATATTAAAATGATGGGGTTTACAGTCAACAGTATTTATACACCTTTCCCAAATTTGGCAGTTACTCTCTTCCCTGATCCAGCTTTCTGGTCCTTTCCCAGCATGACACCATCTCTCCAAACAATAACTTGAGTCCACCTGCATATCAGAGGTCAGGCTCAGGAAAAAATTAGTATAGTCATGGGCCTTTTGGAATATAACTAAAATAGGCCTACTGGCTATATTCAAAATGGAGACCCCAAATCTTCATAGGAAATATACCAGCCTTTAGGTTCATGATTAGTCAACAATTTGTTTGGCTTTATATATATATATATATATATATATATATATTTACTTTTATTTATAAAAAGGAAACACTGACAAAACCATAGGATAAGAAGGGTACAACTCCACACAGTTCTCACCACTAGAATTCTGTATTCCATCCCCTCCCTGACAGCTTTCCTATTCTTTATCCCTCTGGGAGTATGGACCCAGGATCATTATGGGGTGCAGAAGGTGGAAGGTCTGGCTTCTGTAATTGCTTCCCCACTGAACATGGGTGTTAACGGGTGAATCCATACTCCCAGCCTATCTCTCTCTTTCCCTAGTGGGGTGGGGCTATGGGAAAGCCAGGCTCCAGGACACATTGCTGGGGTCCTCTACCCAGGGAAGTATGATTGGCATCATGTTAGCATCTGGAACCAGGTGGCTGAAAAAAGAGTTAATATACAAAGCCAAACAAATTGTTGACTAATTATGAACCTAAAGGCTGGAATAATTCAGATGAAGAGTTTGGGGGTCTCCATTTTGTAGACAATTAGTAGTCCTATTTTAGTTATATTCCAAAGAGCCCATAACTATACTAGTTTTCTTTTATTTTTCTGAGCCTGACATCTGATATGCAGGTGGATCCAAGTATCAAAGTAGGGACTACAAAAACTGAATAAGGGTAAGAAACTGGCATACTTTAAGGAGGACTCTTTAGTCACTATCAGGGCACCCCATAAGCTGGGGCCCTAGTTGGGGAGTCCTGAGATTTCCAAACAGTTATGATGGGCCCAGACTTTGATTAAATCCCTCTCTCCATTGTTACCAGTCATCTATCAGGAAAAACACAATAGACCCCTCTGTGGGCCCCCATAGGACCTTGCCCTCAACATGGATCAACAAGGGCAGAGAATATTCCATCCTGTGTTCCACCTGAAGAAGATGGGATCTGAAATTGGAGAAGCTTGGAACCGTTCCTATGCCACAGAATGTGAGCTCATATGTACAGGAATGCAGAGGTCACATAGGCTCCTAAGCTGAATATGGGCCCCAGATCACATCAAATTGATGGGGTGTACAGTCAACAATATTTATACACCTTTCCCATATTTGGGAGCTACTCTCTTCCCTGATCCATCTTTTGGGTCCTTTCTTGCAGCCATGGTTTTATATGTTAACTCCTTTTTCAGCCACCAGGTTCCAGATGCTAACATGATGCCAACCAGACTTCCCTGGGCAGATGACCCAACCAATGTGTCCTGGAGCCTGGCTTCTCCATAGCCCCACCCCACTAGGGAAAGAGAGAGACAGGCTATGAAAATGGATTGACCTGTTAACACCCATGTTCAGCGGGAAAGCAATTACAGAAGCCAGACCTTCCAGCTCCTGCATCCCATAATGACCCTGGGTCCATGCTCCCAGAGGGATAAAGAATAGGAAATCTGTCAGGGAGAGGATGGAATACAGAGTTCTGATAGTGGGAATTTTATGGAGTTGTACCCCTCTTATCCTATGGTTTTATCAGTGTTTCCTTTTTATAAATAAAAATTAAAAAAATAATTATAATTTAAGATGATGGAGATCACAACTAATAGTGAGAAAGTGCAGTGAGAAAGATCAGATTTGGTAATTGTGTTATCTATCAGTGCATCACTACCTAGTCCCTGGACCATATTTGGAACAGCTCTTTTCCATAAGCTTTGTGTAAGTCAAAAAAAACCCCTGTCAAATATAAGTTCCTGACAGCCCTGAGCCTTTCCTGACCTATCCAGATTGACTTAGGTGCCTCTCTTCTATATCCCCATTCAACTTAGACTTTCCACAGTAAAGCTCTTTTGCACTGTTTTAGAATTGTCTCCTTAGTAGTCTGTATGCTACTCTGTCAAACATTGGTAGTCATTTCAAGAAAGAAGTTTCATGCCTGACTTTTATTTCTGAGCACTGGAATTGATGATCTACTGCTTCCTGTAACTGGAGGAGACATGTTCCAGTTCTACCCAGAACTCTGTTCATTTGAGTTACTTGTCTGACCTAATCAGACACTTGAGTTGGTGATGACTGCTTTAAAAAAAGCAGACATTTAAAAAGTGGCAATACTTAATCCAAGAAAGAAAACTACTAAATAAATGGGGCATTTCAGGTACCAGTAGAAAAAGGGACCTTTTGGCCTGTAAAATTGCACTCAAGAGAAGATCAATTGTGGAGAAGAGAAATCTGCTGATAATTGTTATCCTTGTTCTTTGCAATTAGCCCTGCCTCTCGTGGAACTTCCAAAGTAAAATTATTTCCTCCTTCTCAGAGAGAGCTACCTTTATTGAATTTCTTACTCTTTGATAAAGTGTACTGATGATTCCTTGAATCTTTATATGTATTGGATTTCTCAATTCTGGGATTTCTTTAATTCCATCCTAAAGTAAGAGAATCAAGGTTAAGGAATATGACTGTTTTCTGCATCATCCTCAGTTGTAAAAAAGTCTGTGCTCTTATATGGGTTTTACAGAAAGTCTAGCTCAACATAGACCTACTTATGATTATGAGTACTTTCTTGAGAAATATGATTCCAGGAAGCAGGAGTAAAGGATGGAAAAAAGAAAGAGTGGAAGGATAGTGAGTCAATCTGTGAGTGCATTCTTAAAAAATCACAATGGTTGACTACCTGCTGATATACCATGATTACCATTAAAATGATACACATCCTAGGAAATGTGTCCAGGAGTACAAAGGAGGAAATATCTGTATATTATGTTTTTACCACACATTGATCAAAAGTTGGTTTTATAGGACACTGCTCTGGTTGGCATGTCCATATGTCCTTGGGAAGTTCCCATAGTACCTCACACCACAGTATCAACAGGGAATGTCTAGTTGTAAGACAAAAAGTGCATAGTGTGGCCTTCAGATAAGATGCTATTACTCTAAGAAATTCAGGTTATGTAGGGTATAAGACCAAGAATCTCCAAGATAGATGGATTCCATGACAGACAGCAGAAGAATCAACATAGCACTCAGATGAGGATGTAAGCTTTTATATCTGTACACATGCGCATGTGATGGAAAGATGAGGGCACATGCAGAAGACTTGAAAGGTGCATTTGCCATGTGTCTGAAAATCTGATGAGAAAGATAGCAATTTAGCTCATAAAGGATCTTTTTGTTCTTAGTGACATATTCCCCCGCCTGAAGTCATTTAACCAGTGCAGTGAACATCAGCTTTTGTCTTCTCTTAATGCTATAGTAACTGCTTTCAGAAGCCGAGAGATACTTCAGCAGTTTTCCTCCTGCCCAACGCAATTAATGATAGTTGGGAGCAGAACCTGGATGAGGAAAATGGACAGAAGGTGGGAAGATTTCAAAACTGAACTCTTGGAACTGCATTTCCCTGCCTCCAACCATGCAGAAACTCAACAATGGTAGTGGATCACTGTTATGTTCCAAGTACAATGCTTGGTTTTGGGGTGGGGAGACAAGTAGTTTTGTGACAAAATAACAGATACAACCAGATAGGAGGTGTGAGTCTAGAACAGAGATTAGCACCATGTGCTGAACTAGAATATGTTCTTGTTTCAGCTACTGATGCATTGTAGGGCCTTAGATATAACTTTCTCTAATCAGAGCTGCAGATTTCTCATGCTCTTGCTTTTCTTTTTAGTTTTTTGTGGTATCTGAGAAATAGATTATCAACACTTACATAAAATAGAAGCCTGAAATGTTGGTAAATTATATATCCAAAAACAAGTTGGTGTCTTAGTTCAGACAGCTATAACAGAATACCAGAGATAAGGTGTCTTAAGGAACAAATATTTATTTCTCTCAGTTCTGGAAATAGTTCAAGGTCAAGGTGCTGGCAGATTCAGTGTGTTCACTCTTTCCCTAGCTTGCAGGATGCCTGTTTTCTCACTATATCTAGACACAGTGGGCCTCCATCATATCTCTTACATCTTTTCTTGTGATGGCCTAATCATTCCTTAAAGATCCCATGTCCAAATAACACCACATTGGAAATTAACTTCAATATATAAATGGTGGTGTGTGTATGGGGAGGGGTGTGCCTTTCTGAGTTCCTAAAATTGATGTCAGTCTTCAGAGAACCAAACCATATGACCTTATACCGGACTGCTATATCAGAATTTTGGAAGGTTGCTTATGATGCATTTGGGCAATGTTTCTCGATCTTTAAAAACCCACTGTCTTTTTTTCTGGTAGATGTGGAAATCTTACATCAGCCTCTAGAGATTATTTTAAGTCCCTCTAAAGTGAACTGCTGACTTGGTGAGAATAATTGGGCCAACTTATCTCTAGTGTCCACTTGAAAGCTAATAATTCAGTGATAGCCTGCATAAAGCTCATAGTCCCTGGCACATGGTGAGTGCTCAATACTTGGCAGTTTTAGTGACGTTTGCTGGATGCATCCTCAGCACCCACTTCTCTCTTCTTCTTTACACTCCCGCTCAGAGACATTTAAACACTCTTAAGCCAGAAACCAGGGTTGTCTGAAGCTTATGGCTCAATCTGTTCACATTTGTACATCACTTTCTTCCACAGTTATTTATTCAGGGGTGGGTATGCCACCCAAATTGGTCCAATCAGAGAAAAATCCTAGGACTTTGTTCAAAATCCCATCTTCATAATAGTAAGTCAGTAGATAATATGATCAAATGACTAGAGGATAGACATGTGAAAAATTAGAGGAAACATTTTCACCAAAAATGGGAGGCAATAAATCCACAAGGAAAGAACATGAACTTTGCAAATCAAATAGGAAAGAGTGATTTGGGGAATCTCTATGCTGCTATCTCCTTCTTCTTCTTCTTCTTCTAGCGTTTGCCCTTCTTCCTTAGCCAGTCAACAGCGTCAGGTTGAGCCTGATGTAAAGTTTCGAGACCTCCTTTGAATCTGGAGAGGTGGCAGTCATTGACTATGTGGGTCATAGTCTGTCTGTAGCCACAGGGGCAGTTTGGGTCGTCTCTGGCTCCCCAGCAATGGAACATAGCAACGCACCGGCCATGGCCTGTTCGATAGCGATTGAGGAGGGCCCAATCATAACGTGCTAGGTCAAAGCTGGGTTGACGCTTGCAGGGGTCTTTGATGAGGTGTTTGTTCTTTACCTCAGCTGACTGCCAGCTCTGTTTCCAAGAGACTGGAACAGAGAAGTTCAGTGTAGGATTAGGGGACCAGATTGGGTGACGAGACGTCAAGCGTTGGACAGGGTGGGCGAAGATATCCGCGTATATTGGCAGGTCCGGTAGAGCGTAGACGTGGGAAATGAACTTAGATGATGCCGCATCCCCACGAATATCTGGCGGGGCGATGTTGCTAAGAACTGGCAGCCATGGAATCGGCATGGAACGGATGGTTCCAGAAATGATCCTCATGGAGGAATATAATTTGGAATCGACCAAGTGGACATGGGGGCTATGGAACCATACTGGGGCACAGTATTCTGCAGTGGAATAGCATAATGCCAGAGATGATGATCGTAGTGTGGAAGCGCTTGCGCCCCATGAGGAGCTGGCCAGTCTTGGCAATGATGTTATTCCTCGCGCCCACCTTTGCTGCAGTTTTTATGAGATGTTTGTGAAATAACAGAGTGCGATCGAGAGTAACGCCAAGATAGACTGGCTGGGCTTCATGCTGGATTCTTGTATTGCCAAGCTGCACATTAAGCTCACGTGAGGCCGAGGCATGGTGTAGATGGAAAACAGATGATACCGTTTTTGCAGTACTAGGGATTAGTCGCCATTTTTTACAGTAATCAGATATCAGAGACATGTCTTTCGTGAATGTTTCCTCGAGGATGTCGAACTTGGATGCCTGAGTTGCACAGCAGATGTCATCGGCGTAGATGAACTTCCTTGAAGAAGTTTCTGGGAGGTCATTGATGTAAATATTAAATAGTGTAGGAGCCAGAACAGAGCCCTGGGGGAGGCCACTTGAGACAAGTCTCCATCTGCTAGACTTGTCACCCAGATGTACCCGGAATCTTCTGTTTTGGAGAAGAAATGATATAGTGTTGGCCACCCATGGAGGCAGGCATCTTGAGATCTTGACTAGGAGACCACGGTGCCAGACCATGTCACAGGCTGCTGTGAGATCAACAAAGACAGCACCTGTCTTTAAATTCTTCTGGAATCCATTTTCAATGTAAGTTGAGAGGGCCAGGGCTTGTTCGCAGGTAGATCTTCCTGGGCGGAAACCAGCCTGGGCAGGTGATAGGAATTTCTCTGTAAGAGGAGAAATACGTGACAGAAGCAGCCTCTCAAGGAGTTTGTAACACACGGAGAGGAGACAAATTGGTATATAGCTGGCGGCCAGTGTTGGGTCTTTCTTTGGTTTCAAAACCGCTATAATCTTCGCACGACGCCAAACTTTTGGCATAGACTCAGATTCCAAGATGTGGGACAGGAATGAAGCGAGCCACTTCTTTGCCGCAGGGCCCAGGTTAAGAATGAGTTCTGGGGTGATGTTATCATAGCCAGCAGCTGTTCCCGGTTTAACCCTCTTCAAAGCGTCTCCTGACTGGCCTTCATAAACCGTAATGGTGAAGTCCCCCTTCTCCCAAGGAGTTCAAACAGTCTGAGTCAAAACAGGAGACTTTAAAGGAGCATTGTGTTGTGTGCAGTCTAGAAGGGGAGTTGGAGTGAGGAACAGTGATCACTCTTACCAACTTTTAAAAAAAATTTATTTATAAAAAGGAAACACTGACAAAACCAAAAGAATAAAAGTGGTACAACTCCACATAATTCCCACCACTAGAACTCCATATCCCATCCTCTCCCTTGATAGCCTTCCTATTTTTTATTCCTCTGGGAGTATGAACACAAGATCATTATGGGGTACAGTAGGTCTGGCTTCTGAAATTGCTTCCCCACTGAATACAGGTATTGACAGGTCAATCCATACTCCCAGCCTGTCTCTCTTTCCTTAGTTGGGTGGGGCTCTGGGGAAACAGGGCTCCAGGACATCTTGGTGGGGTCATCTTCCCAGGGAAATATGGTTGGCATCATGTTAGCATCTGGAACCTGGTGGCTCAAAAAAAAAAAAAAAAGAGTTAACATATAGAGCCAAACAAATTGTTGAGTAATTATAAACCTAAAGGCTAGAAACATTCACGTGAAGACTTGGGGGGGGGTGTCTACATTTTGTATATAGTTGGTAGTACTATTTTAGTTATATTGCAAAGGGCCCATGACTATACTAGTCTTTTTTTTTCCCCCTGAGCCTGAAATCTGATATGCAGGTGAATCCATGTTATTGTATGGGGAAATGATGTCATGAATAGAAAATGGACCAGAAAGCTGGATCAGGGAAAAGAGTAGCTCCCAAATATGGGAAAGGTGTATAAATATTGTTGATTGTAAACCCCATTGATTTGATGTGATCTGAGGCCCATATTCAGCTTAGGAGCCTATGTGACCTCTGCATCCCTGTAGATCTGAGCTCACATTCTGTGGTCATGAGTAGTAACATTCCAAGATGCCCCAATTTCAGGACCCATCTTCCTTAAGTGGATGATAGAGTATGTTGTTCAACCTCCCTTTGGAGAGGATAGAACATTGTCTACCTTTGTTGATCCATGTTGAAGGCAAGGCCCTATGGGGCTTACAAAGGGGCCTATTGTGATATTCCTGATAAAGATGGCCAGAGAAAGGAGATTGTTAGAGAGAGGGAGAGAGGGATTTATTAGAGATGGAGAGAGGGATTTGTTAGAGATCTGGGCACATTAAATCTGTTTGGGAATCTCAGGACTCCTGGACTAGGGCCCCAGCTGATGGGGTAGCCTGATAGTGACTAAAGATTCATTTTTAAAGTATGCCAGTCTCTTGCTCTTATTCAGCTTTTGTAGTCCTTACTTTGATAAGGTTAGCTTTGAAGTGACTTAGGGAAGTGTAAAAGAAAGTAGGTGAGGAGGGTATCTAAGTAGACACTATTTCATCCTGAGCTTTATGTTGTCTTTTTAGTTCTTTCTAATTGCTTACTGAATATACTGACTCACTGCAGACTATTGTACACTTTTGCTTTCAGGTATATATTTTGCTCTAGTTTATGGACACATGAACATACAACCTATCTCATGGGACCTGGTATATATCTAGGTTTTGGGAATTTGTTAGGAAGTGAACCACCTGGAATGGAATTAGAGAATATTATAAAAGGAAAGCTCTCACCCGAGTAATGAGGCTGAAGGGTTGACATTCCATGCCTGATGTCTCTGGACACAATCTGAAGTGAAGCAAGCTGAGGTGGTACTCTTTACATTGATTAGGTTGGGATCAGCAGATGCAGTATCATTTGGTATGAATTGAGAGAGGCATGCATTAAAGTGAGCCCTGCCCTAGAGGTTAAAGGACTGGGGGAAATATAGGCTCTATAGAAGAAGTAGGAGGTTCCTGTTGTCTCAGGGTTTAAGAAGGCAATAGATAGTTATTGCTATAATCTAATTATTTGGCAATTTGGTTAACTTCGAAAATCCCTTTGTTAGGATTTTCTGTATCATATACCATAATTTATGTCATTTGATATTTTTATTATATTATATTTTATATTTAATTCATTTATATTTTGTATTTATTATTAATTATATGATTATTATTTATTTATTATAGATTTTATTTATTTTATATATTATTATAAATATAATATATAATAAGCTATATAATATAATATTTGTTATATTATATTATATAGCTTTTTAATTTTATTTATAGATTTTTATTTTTATATAGCTGTGTCTTATAGAGTAATGCCACCAGTTGCTTCTGTTCTCCGTGGTCTAAGCTTTTAAAAGAGTCAACATTTCAAAGATTCAGCCTTCTCTTTAGTCACTATCAGGCAACCCCATCAGCTGGGGCCTTATTCGGGAGTCTTGAGATTTCCAGACAGATGTGATGGGCCTAGACCTTGCATAAATCCCACTCCCCATTTGTACTGGCCATCTCTATCAGAAACAACACAATAGACCCCTCTGTGGGCCCCCATAGGACCTTGCCCTAGACTTCTATCAACAACGGTAGAGAATGTTCCATTCTCCGAAGGGAGGATGGAGAAAATCATCTGTGCTACTTCTGAGGAAGATGAGTTTTGATATTGGGGCAGCTTGGAATGTTCCTACTCATGACCACAGAATGTGAGCTCAGATCTACAGGGATGCAAAGTTCACAAAGGATCCCTAAGCTGAATATGGGCCCCAGATCACATCAAATCCATGGGGTCAACAATATTTATACCCCTATCCCATATTTGGGAGCTACTCTGTTCTCTGATCCAGCTTCCTAGTCCTTTTTCCAGTCATAACATCATTTCCCCAGACAATAACATGGATTCACCTGCATATCAGATTTCAGGCTCAGGGAAAAATAAAAGAAAGAAAAAACAAAAACACTAGTATAGTCAAAGCCCTTTGCAATATAATTAAAATATGCCTAATAGCTAGCTACACAAAGGAGATCCCCCCAACTCTTCATCTGCACTATTCCAGGCTTTAGGTTAATGATTAGTCAATAATTTGTTTGGATTTATATGTTAACTCTCTTTTCAGCCACCAGGTTCCAGATGCTAGCATGATGCTGACCAGACTTCTCTGGACAGACAACCCCACAAATATGTCCTGGAGCTCCAATACCCCAGAACCCTGCCCCACTATGGAAAGAGAGAGATAGGCTGGGAGTATGAATCCTCCTGTCAAGGGCCATGTTCATTGGAGAAGCAATTATAGAAGCTAGATCTTCCATCTTCTGCATCCCACAATGACCCTGGGTCCATACTCCCAAGGGTTAAAGAATAGGAAAACTATCAATGGAAGGGATGGGATATGGAGTTCTAGTGGTGGGAATTGTGTGGAGTTGTACCCCTGTTATCCTATGGTTTTGTCAGTGTTTTCTTTTTATAAATAAAATTAGAAATAAATAAATGAATAAATAAAAGACTCAGCTTTTGGTCTGTGCATTAAAAAGTTTGAGACTGTCTATGCAGTAGTGCAGCCGGTTTAGTACACATGGTGCAAAGCCATGGACTGGCGCAAGAATCCTGGTTGAGTCCCAGCTTCCCACCTGCAGGGGAGTCACTTTGCAAGCAATGAAGCAGGTCTGCAGGTATCTATCTTTTTCTACCCCTCTCTGTCTTCCCTCCTTTCTCGATTTCTCTCTGTCCTATCCAGCAACAGCCATAACAACAATAACAACCTCTCCAACGACAACAAAATGCGAAAAATAGCCTCCAGGAGCAGTGGATTTATAGTGCTGGTACTGAACCCCAGTGATAACCCTGGAGGAAAAAAAATATGTTTGAGACATTTAATCAATTTTTATGCCTCTCATATTAATTAAATAGTGATTTATATGACTAAAAATTAATAGAAGTGTACATAAACACCATTCCCATGACCAAAAGACTGTCCTACAGCCCCTAGTGAAGCCAAACTTTGGCTCTCACCTTCAACTCAGAATTTTTATTTTGGTGCCCTACTCCAAATTCAGTCAAAATCTGATTTGAGTTTCCCTTTCTGTTCTTCTTTCTCAACTTTTGTTTATGAGTGGTATCATCCCATACTCCTCTTTGTCTTTCTGACTTAGCTCACTTAGTATAATTCCTTCTAGCTCCATCCAAGATGGGTGAGAGAAGGTGGGTTCATTGTTCTTCATAGTATTCCATTGTGTATATATACCACAGCTTTCTCAGCCACTCATCTGTTGTTGGGCACCTGGGTTGCTTCCAGGTTTTAGCTATTATTAATTGTGCTGCTATGAACATAGGAGTACACACCTCTTTTTGGTTGGGTGTTATGGAGTCCTTGGGGTATATCCCTAGGAGAAGAATTACTACTGGGTCATATGGAAGGTCCATGTCTAGCCTTGTGAGAGTTCTCCAGACTGCTCTCACTGAGGTTGGACCAATTTACATTCCCACCAGCAATGCAAAAGGTTTCCTTTGCCCCTACATAATCTCCAGCATTTGTTGCTGCTGTCTTTTTTGATGTATGCCATTCTCACTGGAGTGAGGTGTTTCAATGTTGTCTTTATTTGCCTTTCTTTGACAGTCAGTGACTTGGAGCAATTTTTCATGTGTTTGTTAGCTTTTTGGATCTCCTCTGTAGTGAATGTTTTGTTCATAAACTCTGCCCATTTCTGGGTGGGGTCATATGTTTTTTGTTGCTAAGTTTGCTGAGCTCTTTGTATATTTTAGTTATTAGTTTCTTGTCTGATGTATGGCATGTGAACATCTTCTCCCCATTCTGTGAGGGGCCTCTTTGTGTGATAGTTTCTTTGGCTGTGCAGAAGCTTTTCAATTTGATGTAGTCCCATTGGTTTGTTTTTGCTTTAGTCTTCCTTGCAATTGGGCTTGTTTCATCAAAGATGCCTTGAAGTTTAGGTGTGAAGGAATTCCACCAATATTATCCTCTAAGTATTTGATTGTTTCTGGTCTAACATCCATGTCCTTGATGTATTTGGAGTTGACTTTTGATTCTGGTAAGATGAAGTGGTTCACTTTCATTTTTCTGCATATTTCAATCCAGTTTTTTCCAGCACCATTTATTGAAAGAGAGCCTCCTTTCTCATATAATATTTTGGACCTCCTTATGAATGATTAGATGTCCATATGTGTGGGGGTTTAATTATGGGATTTCAGTTCGGTTCCACTGTACTGTGCCTGCTTTTGTTCCAGTACCAGGATGTTTTTATGGCAGTATAATGTAGTTTGAGATCTGGCAGTGTGATGCCTCCATTTCTGTTTCTTTTTTTTTGTTTTTTGGAGGAATTGTTAATTTCTTTTTTTTAATTTATTTTTTATTTAAGAAAGGATAAATTAACAAAACCATAGGGGTAGGAGGGGTACAACTCCATACAATTCCCACCACCCAATCTCCATATCCCATCCCCTCCCCTAATAGCTTTCCCATTCTCTATCCCTCTGGGAGCATGGACCCAGGGTCGTTGTGGGTTGCAGAAGGTGGAAGGTCTGGCTTCTGTAATTGCTTCCCTGCTGAACACAGACGTTGACTGGTCGATCCATACTCCCAGTCTGCCTCTCTCTTTCCCTAGTAGGGTGGGTCTGTGGGGAAGTGGAGCTCCAGGACACATTGGTAGGGTCTTCAGTTCAGGAAATCCTGGCCATCATCCTGATGGCATCTGGAACCTGGTGGCTGAAAAGAGAGTTAACATACAAAGCCAAACAAATTGTTTAGCAATCATGGACCCAAATGTTGGAATAGTGGAGAGGAAGTGTTGGGGGGTGCTCACTGCAAACTCTAGTGTACTTCTGCTTTCAAGTATATATTTTGCACTTGTTTATGGGTACATGTGAACATATGCTCTCTCTCACAGAACCTGGTCTATTTCTAGGTTATGGGACTTTGTTAGAAAGTGATCCACCTGGGATGGAATTAGAGAATGCTATAAAAGGAAAAGTGTCACCCGAGTAACGAAGCTGAAGGGTTGTCATTCCACACATGAAGTCTCTGGACACAGTCTGAACTGAAGCATGTTGAGGTGGCATTTGTTGCGTTGATTAGGTTGCAATTGGCTGATGCAATATTATTTGATACGGATTGGGAGAGGCATGCGAGAAAGAGGGCCCTATCATAAGGTTCCAGGACTGGGAGAAATATAGGCTCTGTAGTGAAGATGTGAGGTTCCTGCTGTCTTAGGGTTCCAAAAGACAATGGATAGTTAATGTTATCATCACATTATTTGGTAATTGGGTTAACTTTGAAAAGTCCTTTATTAGGGTTTGCTGTATAGTATCCAGTATCTTGTAAACAGCTGTGCCACTGGCTGCCTCTGATCTAGTTGGTCTAGGCTTTTGAGAGAGTTCGCATAAAAAATACACAGCCTATATATTAAGAAGACTCAGTCTGTGTTTTAAAAACTTTGGGGCATACAATTAATTTTCCCCTTCTCATATTAATTAACTAGTGATTTATATGACTACACTTTACTAGGAGTGTACATAAACACAATCCCCACCACCAAAAGACTATATCCCATCTCACCCACCCACCCCCACCCCCCACCAGCCCAGGAAGCTGCATGTCTACCCCTCACCACAGGGTTTTTACTTTGGTGCTCTACTTTCAATTTAGTCAGATCCTGCTTTTAGTTTCCCTTTCAAATCTTCTTTCTCAACTTCTGTTGATGAGTGGGATCATTCCATACTCATCTTTATCTTTCTAACTAAGCTCACTTAACATAATTCCTTCTATCTCTCTCCAAGATGGGTCAGAGAAGGTGGGTTCATTGTTCTTGATAGCTGCATAGTATTCCATTGTGTATATATACCACAGCTTTCTCAGTCACTCATCTGTTGTTGGGCATCTGGGTTGCTTCCAGGTTTTAGCTATTATGAATTGTGCTGCTATGAACATAGGAGTACACACCTCTTTTTGGTTGGGTGTGATGGAGTCCTTGGGGTATAACCCCAGGAGAGGAATTACTAGATCATATGGAAGGTATATGTCTAGACTTGTGAGAGTTTTCCAGTCTGCTCTTCACAGATGCTGGACCAATTTACATTCCCACCAGCAATGCAAAAGGGTTCCTCTGTCCCAACAGCCTCTCCAGCATTTGTTGATGCTGTCCTTTTTGATGTATGCCATTCTTACAGGAGTGAGGTGGTATCTTAGTGTTGTCTTAATTTGCATTTCTCTGACAATCAGTGACCTAGAGCAGTTTTTCATATGTTTGTTAGCCTTTTGGATCTCCTCTGAGGTGAATGTTTTGTTCATATCCTCTGCCCATTTTTGGATGGGGTCATTGCTTTTTTGGTGCTAAGTCTGCTGAGCTCTTTATATATTTTGGTGATTAGTTTCTTGTCTGATGTATGACATGTGAAGATCTTCTCCCATTCTGTGAGGGGTCTCTTTGTTGGTTTAATATTTCTTTGGCTGTGCAGAAGCTTGTCAATTTGATGTAGTTCCATTGGTTTGTTTCTGCTTTAGTCTTTCTTACAATTGAGTTTATTACATCAAAGATGCCCTTGAGGTGTAGGTGGGAAAGTGTTTTACCAATGTTTTCCTCCAAGTATTTGATTGTTTCTGGTCTGACATCTAGGTCTTTGATCCATTTGGAGTTGATTTTTGTTTCTGGTGAGATAAAGTGGTTCAATTTCATTCTTCTGCATGTTACAACCCAGTTTTACCAGCACCAATTATTGAAGAGAGCCTCCTTTTTTCCATTTAATGCTTTCGGGCACCTTATAAAAGATTAGATGTCCATAGGTGTGGGGATTTATTTCTGGGCTTTCAATTCTGTTCCACTGGTCTGTGTGCCTATTTTTGTTCCAGTACCATGCTGTTTTGATGATGATGGCTTTATAATATAGTTTGAGATCTGGGAGTGTGATGCCTCCATTTTTGTTTCTTTTCCTCAAGATGGTTTTGGCAATTCAAGGTGTTTTCAGGTTCCAGATAAATAATTGTAGCATTTGTTCTCTTCTCTTAATGAAGCTTGGTGGAACTTTGATGGGTAGTGCATTAAATTTGTAGATGGCTCAGGGGAGAATATTCATTTTGATGATATTTATTCTTCCAATCCATGAGCATGGAATGTCTTTCCATTTCTTGGTATCAGTTTCTATTTCCTTGAGTAGTGACTCATAGCTTTCAGTATACAAGTCTTTCAATTCTTTGGTCAACTTTATTCCTAGGTATTTTATTGACTTTGCTAAAACAGTAGATGGGAGTGATTTCTGGATGTCTTCTTCACAAATTTAGTGTTTGCATAAAGAAATGCCACTGATTTTTGTACATTGATTTTGTAGCCTAATACCTTGCTATATTGCCTAATAACTTCCAGTAGTTTTCTGCTGGGTTCTTTAGGTTTTTCTAGTATACTATCATATCATCTGCAAATAGTGATAGCTTGACTTCTTCCCTTCCAATCTGTATTCCTTTGATTTCTTTCTCTTGCCTGATTACTATGGCAAAAACTTCCAATACTATGTTGAAGAGTAACGGTGACAGTGGACAGCCCTGTCTAGTCCCTGATCTGAGAGGGAATGCTTTCAGCTTCTGTCCATTGAGTATGATGTTGGCTGTAGGTTTGCTATATATGGATTCCACTATCTTGAGGAATTTCCCATCTATTCCCATTTTTTGTAGAGTTTTGAGCATGAATGGTTGTTGGATTTTCTCAAAGGCTTTCTCTGCATCTATTGAGATAATAATGTGGTTTTTGGCTTTGCTTTTATTGATGTGGTGCATGACATTGATTGACTTACGGATGTTGAACTAGCATTGCATTCCTGGGATGAATCCCACTTGGTCGTGATAAACAATCTTTTTGATGTGCAATTGTATCCGGTTGGCCAAGACCTTGTTTAATATTTTGGCATCTATGTTCATCAGAGATATTGTTCTGTAGTTTTCCTTTTTTGTTGTGTCCCAGTCTGCTTTTGGTATCAGGGTGATGTTGGTTTCATAGAAAGTGGAAGGGAGTATTCAGGTTTCTTCAATCTTATTGTAAAGCTTCAGAAGTATGGGTACTAACTGTTTCCTGAAAGTTTTGTAGAATTCATTTGTGAAGCCATCTGGTCCAGGACTTTTGTTCTTGGGGAGATTCTTAATAACGGTTTCAATTTCATTGTCTGTGATTGGTGCATTTAGGTTTTATATTTCTTCTTGGTTCAGTTTTAGAAGGGCATATGTTTCTAGGAATTATTCCATTTCTTCCAGATTCTCTAGCTTGGTGGCATTTAGTTCTTCATAGAAGTTTCGTATGATTTTCTGGATTTCTGTGGTGTTAGTTGTTATATCTCCTCCATCGTTTACAATTCTATCAATTTGAGTCTTCTCTCTTTTCTGTTTGGTGATTCTGGATAGGGGCTTGTCAATTTTGTTTAATATTTCAAAGAACCAACATTTGGCTTCATAGATCTTTTGTATGGTTCTTTTATTTTTAATGTTGTTTATTTCTGCTCTAATTTTAGTGATTTCTGTCCTGGTTGCTTTAGGGTTCCTTTGTTCCTCTTCCTCTAAGTCCTTGAGGTGTGCAGTAAGTTCGTTCATTTGAGCTTTTTCTTGGTGTTTAATATGTGATTGTATGGCTATAAGTTTCCCTCTCAATACTGCTTTAGCTGTATCCCAAATATTTTGATAGGTTGTGTCTTCATTTTCATTTGTTTCCAGGAACATTTGAATTTATTGCTTGAGTTACTTTCTGACCCAGTGGTTCTTAAGGAGTATGTTGTTTAGTTTCCAAATTCTGTGTCTTTTAATAATTTTCTGTTTGTTGTTAAATGTTAGTTTTACTCCACTGTGGTCTGAGAAGATACTTGGGATGATTTCAATGTTCTTGAATTTATTGATGCTGTCTTTGTGGCCTAACATGTGGTCTATCCTTGAGTATGTGTTATGTGGATTTGAAAAGAAGGTGTATTCCAGTTTTTGGTTGTGAAGGACTCTGAAAATGTCCAAGAGGTCTAGTCTCTCAATCTCTTCATTTAATTCTCTTGTATCTTTGTTGATTCTCTGCTTTGTTGATCTGCCTAAGTGTTAGAGTGGGGTGTTAAAGTCTCTCACTATTATTGTATTACTATTGATGTATTTTTGAAGTTCTTTCAGTAGGTGCTTGATGTATTTAGATGGTCCCTCATAGCGTGCATAGATGTTAATAATTGTTAAGTCTTCTTGGCTGATTGATCCTCTAATCATTATGTAATGTCCTTGCCTATCTTTTATTACTTTATTTAATTTAAAATCTATCGTGTCTGAGATGAGAATGGCTGTTCCTGCCCTTTTTTGTGGTCCTTTAGCCTGTATGATAGTTTTCAATCCTTTCATTTTAAGTCTTTGTTTATCTTGTTGTGTCAGACAGAATTCTTGCAAGCAGCATATGGTTGGATTATGTTTTCTGATCCATCCCCCTACTCTGTGCCTTTTGATGGGTGAGTTTAAGCCATTGACATTTATTGATATTATGGATTTAATGTATTGTAGTGCCATTGTTCAAAAAAATTTTTTTTTGTTTGCTCTGATATATTGCCAGTATTATAGTGATGTTCTTGTTTATAAGAGGTCTTTTAGAACCTCTTTCAGGGCCAGTTTGGTGATGGTTGCCTCCTTTAACTGTTGTTTGTCTAAGAAGGTTTTGATCCCTCCATCTAGTTTGAATGAAAGTCTAGCAGGATATATTATCCTTGGTTGAAACCCTTTTTCATTCAGGGCTCGATAGATATCTTGCCATTCTCTTCTGGCTTTTAGAGTTTGAGTGGAGAAGTCTGCAGATAATCTTATGGGTTTTCCCTTGTATGTGACTTTTTGTTTCTCTCTTGCAGCCTTTAGGGTCCTTTCTTTATCCTTATTTCTTCTCATTGTGACTATGATGTGTCTTGGTGTTCAGGTCTGGGTTGATTCTGTTTGGTACTCTCTGGGCCTCTTGAAACTTGATGTCCTTTCTGTTATTCAGGTCCTGGAAGTTTTCTTCTATTATTTCCTCTTGAATATTTGCTTCCCCTTCCTCTTTTTCTTCCTCTGGCAGGCCAATTATACGAATGTTACTTCTTTTGAGATCGTCCCATATGTCTCTGTTGTCATTTTCAGTGTCTCTCAATCTCTTTTTAAGCTCTTTCACCTCTTTCTTCATTTTCTCTAACTCATCCTCTGTCTGACTAATTCTGTTTTCTGCTTCTGTTAGTCTGCTTTCCCTTGCCTCAGCTTCTTTCTTCATTACAGCTATTTCAGCTTTCAGTACTCTAATTGCCTCAAGATAATCAGTATTTTCCTTGGGGGTCTCAACTGTTGTTTCCCTAATATTGCCATTCCTTTCCTTCAATGTTGTTTTCATTTCTGTGATTAACAAGTTTATTATTGCTTGCATACTTTTCTTATCTATGGTTACTTCTGGTTGATTTATAATTTCTTCTGGGCTCTTGCCTTCATTCATTGTAGTAGTAGTTTTATTTGATTTTGATATACCCATTTTGGTTTATGTGTTTCTTATTTTTATGTTCTGTTGTTCCTCAGTTATTGTGTTTTGAATAGAAGCAACACTGTTCTAAATACCTTTTTGACAAATGCAATCACCAACCCCAGAAATTACAATAGCAACTGAAGCAAGGATTGAAGCAGTTTAATCACTACCAGTTAGCCAAACAATGTCTCCAGTCCATGAAAAAATAGCAACCAAGTCCAAGTGAAGAAGAAAGAGAAAGGAAAGAAGGGCTAGCAAGAGTACACAATTATGCAAATCTACTATCCACTGTATATTTTAGGGGTAGCAAGAGGAGAAAGGGAAGTAGATCAGAGATACACACTTAGAGAGTCCACTCTGAGTCAGATTTCTTTCCCAAAATAATTCACAAATGAATATCAGTGAATTCAGAAAGCCAAAGAAGAAGGAAGGAAGGAAGAAAGACAAGATAAAAACAGAGAAACAAAAGAAAGAAAAGAAAAGAGATAAGAAAAAGAGCTGTAATGAAAGAGCAGTGAAAGGAAAGTTTTTTAATTGATTAATTTATTTTTATTTTATTTTTTTAATTAGCTAGGAGGAGGGAGAAGGGGAGAGTCTGTAGAGGATGTAGGAGTAGTGAAAGACTCCTCTCATAATGGATAAGACACCCAGTCCCCTAGCAATGAAAGATATCCTAAGAGTTAATTCTTGTCAACCTAAAGGAGAGGGGGGAAAGAGATACACCTTTATATAATGTTACTAATAAAATACAGCGTGGTAAAAAAACCTGTCCCAGATTTCCTCAAGCCTCCTGAGAAGAGGCAGCTGATTGTTAAGCAAGTTAAAAAAAAAAGAAGAAGAAGAAAAAAAATCACCTCAGTAATAGACAAGAATAGCAGGAATAGACAGTTATGCAAATCTACTATCCACTGCATATTCTAGGGGTAGCTAGAGGAGAAAGGGAAGTAGAGTAGAGATACATGCAGAGAGAGTCCACTCTGAGTCAAATTTCTTCCCCCAAATAATTCCCAAACGTGTATCAGTGAATTCAGAAAGCTGAAGGAGGAAGGAAGGGTGACAAGAATGAGAAAAAGAAGAAAAAAGAGGGAGAGAAAAAAATAAGAAAAAGAACAGTAATAAAAGAGCAGTGAAAGGAACGAGTTTTTTTATTTATTTATTTATTTTTTATTATTTGAGTAGGGGTGGTAGGAAGAGTGAAACAAGTTACTTTAACAGTGGATAAGACACTCGGTACCCTAGCAATGGAAAATACACTAAGAGTTAATTCTGGTCAACCTGAAGGAGAGGGGAAAGGGATACGCGTTTATCTTGTATTGATAATAAAATAAAACAGAGTAAAAAACTTGTCCTGTCTTCAGCTTGGATGGCTCCAGATTGCCTCAGGCCCCCTGAACAGAGGTAGCTTATTGTTGAGGAAATAAAGCCAAAAAAAAAAAAAAAAAACCCTCTGATGGTCTTTCCCTGTTTGAGTAAGACTCTGCTTGGTGGAATATCTAATTCTGGAATTGGCTACTTAGAAAGAGAAAAGGCCAATGGTTTCAGAAAGGAATAGAATTAGAATGAATGACTCCCCTTGGTGGGACAGGAATCTTGGAAAAGAAAGAAGCCCAGCAGGGGAGCCTGCTAGGAGCAGATCTCTGGCCCCCAGGGACTGGTTATGGGGGGAGGGGGGAAGGGTGCACTTCAGGAATAATAATTAAAAAAATTTTTTTTCCTTTCTTTTTACTCTATTTTCTAACCCAAATTGAGTTATTGTCATCTCCTTGGTGTCACCACTAGGACCCCTTATTGATTGTCCTGCTAATGGCAAAAAATACTACCATATCCAGTAGATGTTGTCGGAGCTCAAGCCACTGTCAGCTTCTCATTCCACCATCTTCCGGAATCTTCGCTCCATTTCTGTTTCTTTTCTTCAAGATTGTTTTGGCAATTCTACGTGTTTTCTGGTTCCAGATAAAGATTTAATTTTTGTTCTCTTCTCTTAAAGAAGCTTGGTGGAACTTTGATGGTTATCACGTTAAATTTGTATATGGCTCTGGGGAGAATATTCATTTTGATGATATTTATTCTTCCAGTCCATGAGCATAGGATGGCTTTCCATTTATTGGTGTCATTTTCTATTTCCTTGAGTATTGACTCATAGTTTTCAGTATACAAGTCTTTCACTTCTTTGGTCAGCTTTATTCTAGGTATTTTTTTGATATTCCTATAACAGTGAATGGGAATGACTTCTGGATATCCTCTTCTTCAGATTTAGTGTTTGCATAAAGAAATGCCACTGACTTTTGTACATTGATTTTGTAGCCTGATACCTTGCTATATTGCCTAATAACTTTCAGTACCTTTCTGCTGTATTCTTTAGATTTCTCTATGTATACTACCATCATCTGCAAATAGTGAGAGCCTGACTTCTTCCTTTCCACCCTCTATTCCTTTGATGCCTTTCTCTTGCCTGATTGCTATGGTGAGAACTTCCAATATTATATTGAAGATTAATAGTGACAATGGACAGCCTTGTATAGTCCCTGATCTGAGAGGGAATGCTTTCAGCTTCTTTCAGTTGAGTATGTTGTTGGCTGTAGTTTTTCTATATAGTGACTCCACTATCTTGAGGAATTTTCCATCTATTCTCATTTTTTGTAGTGTTTTGAGCATGAATGGTTGTTGGATTTTTCAGTCTTTTTCTGCATCTATTGAGATAATAATGTGGTTTTTGATTTTGCTCTTATTGATGTGGTGAATGACATTGATTGACTTATATGTGTTGAACCAGACTTGCATTCCTGGGATAAATTCCACTTGGTCCTGATGAACAATCTTTTTGATGTGCTGTTGTATCCGATTGGCCAGGATCTTGTTTAATATTTTGGCATCTATGTTTATCGGAGATATTGGTCTGTAGTTTTCCTTTTTAGTTGTGTCCCTATCTGCTTTTTGTATCAGGGTGATGTTGGCTTCACAGAAGGTAGAAGGGGGTATGCCTGTTTCTTCGATCTTTTGGAAGAGCTTTAGAAGTATAGATATTAACTGTTTCCTGAAGGTTTTGTAGAATTCGTTTGTGAAGCCATCTGGTCCAGGACTTTTGTTGTTGGAAAGATTCTTAATAACTGTTTCAATTTCTTTATTATTGGTGCATTTAGGTTCTGAAGTTGTCTCCACATATTGTTTCCATGTCACCATCTTGGCTCTGCCCACTCTTATCAACTTTTAGCTTGATTTGGAGACCCAGAGCTTACCCAAAGTCACTGAAGCTACCCATGTCACAGATAATTCCTCTGGAAACTGAAGTTTGCCATCATTGTTTACACAGTCCCCTGCCACTACAATGCCTGGCTATGCTTCAGTTCAGAGTCCATTTGATATCAGTTGCCAGGGGTTTCTCCCAGTATCATAGGCTCTAAGAAAAGACTAAGGTCTGAGACTTGTTCTTAGCTTCCTGATGATGTGTTCCTGCTTGGATATCAACAACCCCCTGCCCAGTTCTCCTGGGACATAAAAACATTACTGCATATTGTTGTCCCCTGAGCTAATTAATTTTCTACTGTCTATCTTTGAGCCCCACATCTGTGATTCCAGGGTCCCCCAAGCTTACTCCAGAGTTTTTAGTATCTCCTTGTGGGACACACACACACACACACACACACACACACACACACACACCACATGAATGATAGTGACATGTAGGACACAATCCAAAGTGGGTAAGTCTGAGAATTTGGGTGAACACAGGGAAATGGCACAGAAAGGAGTAATCCTCTTGGAAGGAAGTGATAAATGCTGGTTTGTGGGGGTAGGTGGGTGGTGTGGAAGCTAATAGCAATTTTTCTTGTTCCTCTGGCTTCCAGATGACAGAATTGAAACATGGCCTGATGCAGTGGCTGGTCAGCTGAAGTGTTTTATTTTAATTTCTTACTGGCAATCAACAATTGCATTGGTTTTATTAGCAATCAGTGCTCTGACAGCATTGCTGATGGCAAGAGGCCGACAGAGAGTAGAAGGGGTGAGCTCATCCATATAGCAAGTTAGTTGAGGTGAGAAGGAAGAGAAAATGGAAGAAAAAACTTAAGGAATGTTATTCTCTTCCAAGAGGCTGAAGACAGCAGGGGCCTGGGATAGGGGAGGGAAAGGTGCTAGGTTGGGAATCTGGTCAAGGGCCTGGTGAGTGGGATGGAGCTGAAAAACCTGTGTCCTAGGCCCAGGAATCAAGGACCATCCTGGATTCAGTGGGGATTCAGTTTTCATCAGTGTTTACAGTAGAGAGGTATTTCTGGGATGATACCCTGCTCTTCTTTCCTAACTGGCTGTATGAATATGGGCATAAATAGAGATAAGATCTTGTTTATATATTTGAAATGGAAGTGGGTGAAGAAGACATAAACTCCCTTTCAAAAACTTTGTACCCAGATTATGACCTAAATCCTTAATGGGTCTATTAACATTGTTTGGTGGTGAACAAACAAGTCTAGTTACAATCCAAGAATGGTCATCTGGGAATCTGAGTGGAAATTCACATTCCTATTTTGCTGTAAAGTGTTTGAAGGATAAATTTGGGGTCTGGCCTCCATTGGTCTGAATCATGGCTCTGCCTCTCACTAGCTGAGCAGCCTTTTGCAAATAACCTTCTGATTCTGATCCTATTCATTAGGAAAATGAAAGATTAAATGAAACCCAGGAGGCAAACTGACAAAAGCCCTGTATAGTCATACTTCAAAGATAAGTATTGTTTAGATCTCTTAGGCAAATTACTAAGTTGCTTAGAGCTCATCTGTAAAATAGGACAGGTGATTTTAATACATCCCTTCTAGGCACTTTGCAAGGATTAATGTGTATGAAGCATTTAAGATAGAGATTGTTTCATAGTAAACCCTATCAGAGTTCAACCAGATTAGTAATCTCCTAACATTTATATTTGTATATACATATTATGTTATAATGCTTTTTAGAAAACTAGAGATATATTTGCTACTGTGTATATATACATATGTATATATATATATATATTATTTTTTATATGATATACTAATGCCAAAAATATTTTTAGCCTTTGATTTAGAGCTTTAAGTCATTGACTACTAGAAATATTTCTTATAAAGAAAATCAGATTCCCAGGCTCCACTCCAGAGTTACTGAAACAGATTCTGTAATTTTAAAAGATCTCAAGTGGGGGGGTCATGTGGTAGAGCAGTGGGTTAAGCGCACATGGCGCCAAGCATAAGGACCAGAGTACCCGGTTTGAGCCCCCAGTTCCCCACCTGCATGGGAGTCGCTTCACAGGCTGTGAAGCAGGTCTGCAAGTGTCTATCTTTCCCTCCCCTTCTCTGTCTTACCCTCCTCTCTCCATTTCTCTCTGTCCTATCCAACAATGACATCAATAACAACAATAATAACTACAACAACAATAAAACAAGGGCAACAAAAGGAAAAAATAAAAAAGATCTTAAGTGATCGTAAGGCTATTAAATCTTTTGAATCCTTTAACTGGAACACACCAGAGGGACTGATAAGACCTGTCGGCTTCCTGTACCACCCCTACTCTATGATCTCATGCCTTTCTTTGTTCTCCAAGACACTTTGCCTATACATTTACCACTCTATGCTATCACTGTCTTTTTTACTTGGTTGTCTCCTCTACTAGTCTTTGGACACTTGGGAGCAAATGTATGTCCCAGTGACCATTGAGAGTGAGGAGAGTTAAGTGCTCAGGACATAGACTTTAGAACTAGATTGCTGAACCCAAATTAAGGACATTAGACATGTGAACTTGGGTGACTTATTTTGATTCTCTAATAAACAATATTCTTTTATCATTTCTGGGACTTTGTCACTCTGCAATTTTTTTTTTTTCAGATAGACACCACAGCACTGAAACTTCCTCTAGTGGCTAACTATTCCCATGTGATGTACAGTGGTGCTCAAACCTGAGTCAAATGTTTGGCAAAACAGACAAACTCCCAGGTGAGCTATCTCACTAGCTATTTAACTGTTTTAGACTTTGGATTCTGTACACACAAAAAGTGAAAAATAGTAGTCTCTGTCTCGCTGGGTTGTTGTGAAGATGAAAGGATTAGATGAGCAGGCCTGTGGTAAGCATTCAATAAGAATTAGTTCCCTTCATAATTGCTGTAGCCCTAGTACTGAGCTCAGTGCCAGGCACACAGTAGATAAGCCATAAATATCCACTGGGTGAACACGGGATCTCTGTTGGGTGCACACTAATGTATTTCACACCCTTGACATTGGAAAAGCTCTTTCAGATACTGGACATTGAACTCTGCTTCTGTTATGTGACTTGAATGCTTCTGGGAAGATGAGCGATTAGGAGCAGACTCACAGTGTCCTTTAAAAAATAACCTGCTGTATGTGCAAGACTACATTGGCTTCTGCCTCCAGAGGCAGGTCAAGAGAAGGATATTATTTTTTAAAATACGGTGACTGCGGTTTAAGGAGACTGTCCTTTAAAGCCAAGAAAATATGATCTTGGGAAAACAAATGCTACTAATTTATATTTAAGGAGCAAACAAGGGGCACAGTTTTGACCCACTCTGAACACATCTTCTTGTTCTTAAACAAGAGACTGAGTTTTCATATTCATTTTCCCCTTTTCACCCAGGATCAACAGGTAGAGGAGGAATGTAAGAGGATCTCCATGTTAAACACTTAATTCTACTTCTACTTGCCCTTCTCAGAGTGAGTCCTGCCTTCCTAGCCTGTGCCCTTGTGGTAGTTACAGAAAGATAGTGAAAGAATTTTACAGTAGGGGGAAGCATAAAAATAAGCATCTGTGCCCTTAAGTTGTCTGTACAAGTTTAATGGTAACCCTAGACCTAGTTTTCCTAAGAAGCTGGAGCTGAGGGGAGCCAGGCAGTGGCACACTCCGTTAAGCACACATAATACTATGCAGAAACATTACTTAGCTGTTAAAAATTATGATGTACCCCTCTTATCTTATGGTTTTGTTAGTGTTTCATTTTTATAATAAAATTTAAAAAATTATAACTCATCTCTTTTGGCTCATCCTGGATGGAAATTGAAGATACCATGTTAAGTGAAATAGCTCACTTAACATGGACAAGAGAAGGACAAAAGACTGAATGATGTCAATGTATAGGCAAAGCTTAGGAAATAAAGACAGAGAGGGGAAACACAAAGTGAAACATGAACTGAATGTAGTGTATTCCATCAAAGCAAAGGACTCTGAGAAAGGTGATGGAGGGAGAGGCTGAAGGGAACATTATGGCCCTCATGCACAATGCACAAGAAGGTATGTAATTGTACCGATGTGTCTACAGTTGCACTGTGAACCATTATCCCCCACCTCAATAAAAAAAGAAATATCGAGCTCTGCTTCCCCAGAGACCCACCCTACTAGGGAAAGAGAGAGGCAGACTGGGAATATGGAGCAACCAGTCAACGGCCATGTTCAGCGGGGAAGCAATTACAGAAGCCAGACCTTCCACCTTCTACAACCCACAATGACCCTGGGTCCATGCTCCCAGAGGGACAGAGAGTGGGAAAGCTATCAGGGGAGGGGGTGGGATATGGAGATTGGGTGGTGGGAACTGTGTAGAGTTGTACCCCTTCTACCCTATGGTTTTGTTAATTTATCCTTTCTTAAATAAAAAATACATAAATTAAAAAAGAAATATCACTTAAACTGTGTATTAGAAATTAAAATCAAGGAAACATGACCTGAGAGGGTAGAACCCTTGTATCTGATTGCCTGAATGTCAGACACTAGTAGAAGAAGCCTGGCTAAGGAGCTCCAGTAATTAGAAGGAGCCCTGAGTGGAGTGGGTGCCTTTGGGATATATTTCCAGTATTGAGAGGGGTGCCACAAGGGGCAAAATGGATGCTGTTGAGTAACTCTAGAAATAGAGCTTCAGTGGCCAGGGAAACAACTCAGTTGGTGAGTGCATGCCTGGAGCTCCAGGTTTAAACTCTGGAAGCACAGGGTGGTGCTCTGTCTTCTCTTTATTTTTCTTTTGAGGAATGCTCTCACATTATCTCATATGAAGTAAACTGAAAAAAATTCTTTTTTAAAAATGTGTCCCAGGGAACCTTAGATGTATCATATACCTGAAGATATCATATGCAGGAGGTGGGGAAATTTGACATCAAATAATATAGGAAACCATATCTAATATTCCCTCTTGAAGATTCATAATGTATCTGGTAAACACTCAGAGAAATCCAGCAGGAGGAATGATTAACTTTCTTAAATCTAGTGTGCTTTCCACGTTTGTTCAACTGGTGAAATTTTTTTGAATAATATTTTTAACATCCCTTTGAACTGCTCTCCCACTGAATATGTGAGGGATACTCTGCTACTGAATTTTGTCTGAAGCATACCCTGTGTGTTACTTCCTGCCCTGTAGTCCAATGACTACAGTCAATGACAGAAAATTCCCACCTAGTCAATTTGTAATGCTTTCCTAAATTGGGAAAATAACCTCATCTGAATGGCCAAGATGATAAGCTAGCAGAAGGAGAAGACAGAGGAGATAGCGCCATGCACCTGGCAGTACGTGAGCAATGCTTCACCTACCAGCAATGCAGTGCTGATAGCAATGTTTTCCTTGGGTGCTCAAATTTTTCATCCTACAATTATGTCTTAAGCCAGAGATAAAATTCACATCCACATTTCACTTAAGATAAACCTAACAAAATAATAATACAAAAAAGAAGATAAACTCTTTGGGAGAGGGAAATAGAGGTGAAAATGGACTCAGCTTAGAAAGAAGTCAATGCTCAAGACTTATAGAGGGAATTTTTTTTCCATGCCACACTCCCCACTGGTGTGGTGTATGTGTGCAGTGCTTAGCAATGCTTAGTGTGTGTGCATGGGCCACAACATGCTCCCACCATCATCATCACAGGTGTTACAGAGAGAAGTCACATATATTCATTTACTTGATAGGACAGAGAGAAATTGAGAGGTGACAACATAGAGAGGAAGAACAACAGAGTCACCTGTAGCACTTCTTCACTGCTAGCAAAACTCCCCTTTATCCCCTGCAGTTGGGGACTGCAGATTGAACCCAGGTCCTTGTACATGGTAATGTGTGTGGTCCACCAGGTGTGCCATAAGCAGGCCCCTGAAAAATCACTTCTTAAACCCCTAACTTCCACGTTAAGCTATTTAGCACTGACTGAAGTTTTTATTCTCTGAAGTCTTTTTTGACCACCCAGGCAAGAAAAAATTTTCTGATTATTTCAGAGAGTCTGTTATTGCAATAATACATATCATATCCTCACCCAATAAAACAAAACCACAGCCCAATGGAAAATGACAATAAATGCCAATCTGTAGCATGTGATGTCTTGCAGGCAAGCTGGGTGCTTGGCTTATCTAGGATGGATTTTGTTCTAGGTTGTAGGTTTGGTTCAGATCTGTTTCACTTGTTTCTTATTCTCTTGAGGCCAAGAAGTCACCTTGGGCACGTGTTTCAGGATAGGGCTTCTCTCCCACCCCCACCCCACCCCCCAGGCTTGGGCTTTGACTCAGACACTATTAACTTCTACCCATGTTCCACTGTTGAAGCGTGTTTCATGACTGAACCCAGGATCTGCAGGGCAGGGGATTGTATTTCTCCAATGAAGGTCAGAGGGAAGGCAGCCAGTGTTTAAAGAATACCATGTGTATGTCAGAGGGGTGTGTGTTCATATCCCTGATTTAAGCACTTGTTTATGTGTTCTGTACTCTTGGGGATCATATCTTTCTTAGACATCTCCACAGTATCTTATATCTCCCACCCCCAGCTGTACGTACCGCCCAGTTGTACAGTAGGAAGGATTGTAATGAAATGTGAAGTGCATGGGCAGCTGGTAGACATAGTCATGCTTCCTGCCTCTGTTGTCTTTATGAAAGGTGATCTCTGCAAGCCCTTTATTACCTCTTCATGGTGGAGACTGTAAGAGTCATAGTTAATTATACTCCTTTATCCTCAAAGTTCTGAACCAATTCAGAATTATAAATGGGAGTTAAAGGGGGTGAAAATAATTACTTTATAATGACAAAGTCAAATTTCAGAATAATTTTAACCTGAAACTGAAATAATTTTCTCAAGACTTTCCTCTACATTTGAACTTTAGTGTTCACGTGAGGGCAGTTAGGGGTCATAGAAATCTTTTAGCTAGATGCAGGAGAGAAGTCACAGTTGTGAGTGGGATTTACACATTATGCCATTGGGGATTTACACATTACACCATGGGTGTCTTTTGCCATCTTAAAAATCATGCCATGGCTGGGTTTTGGCTCATCCAGTAAAGTTAGCACATTACCATGTGAACTGCAAGAGCCATGATCAGGTCCTAGGGCTTCATATGTGAGGGGGTGGGGACAAAGCTTCTCAAGTGGTCAAACAATGCTGCTTCTGTCTCTCTTCTCTCTCCCATATTTATCTCTTTGTCCCTCACCCTTATGAAAAAGATAAAGAAAAGAAAATGGAAGATAAATGAAAAGAAAAGGGATCAAAATGACCTCTGAGACTGGTGGATCCATGCATTCACTTAGCCCAATTGACAGCTCTGACAGAAAAAGAAAAAAATTCACATCAGTCTTCCGTCCACATAAAGGAGTGTGTGAATGGTAGAGGGAAATCTCAAACCAGCTCTCCTCCTTCTCATCACACCTGAGTAGAGAAAGCAACTTCTGTTGTGTGAGGTAGCAGGAGGTGGGGAGAAAAAAAAAAAGACTGTTTCAGTGACCCTTGAAATAGGAAAGATGTTATCTAGAAGTAGCCCTTTCCAGAGCATTCACCACAGATGAATTCAACCATCAATCAACCATCTCTTGATTTCTAGCATGCCTGCAACAATCCTCTTGCTGCCATGATCCTATGGAGAAACATCCTAACATCATTCCAACTTCTAATCCCAGTTTAGCTATTTCTAGCAGAACAAAGCCACTAGTGTTTGGATGAGTTGATCTGCATGTGGTCACCACCTCCTGAAATAGAACCTACATGGGTAAGGAGATTTGTGTTCACTTTGCTGAACCACTGACTTATTTATCTATTTATTTATTTTAAAAAAGGAGACATTAACAAAACCATAGGATAAGAAGGGTCCAACTCCACACAAGTCCCACCACCAGATCTCTGTATCCCATCCCCTCCCCTGATAGCTTTCCTATTCTTTATCCCTCTGGGAGTATGGACCCAAGATCATTGTGGGATGCAGAAGGTGGAAAGTCTGGCTTCCATAATTGCTTCCCAGCTGAACATAGGAGTTGACTGGTCTATCCATACTCCCAGCCTGCCTCTCTCTTCCCTACTAGGGTGGTGATTATAACAATAACTATCTATTTTCTTCTTGAAACCTAAGACAGCAGGAACCTCACATTTCCACTATAGAGCCTATATTTCCCCCAGTCCTGGAACCTTAGGGTGGGGTGCACTTTCCTGCATGCTTCTCTTAATTCATACCAAATAATATTGCATCAGCCAATCCCAACCTAATCAACACAATGAGTACCACCATGCTTCACTTCAGACTGTGTCCAGAGACTTCAGCCACCAGGTTCCAGATGCCAGTATGATGCCAACCAGACTTCCCTGGACAATTGACCTCACCAATGTGTCCTGGAGCTCCACTACCCCAGAGCCCCACTGACTCTTTTATAATCCCCCTTCTCATCTTCACTGCTAGTTCATTCTGCACAAATTTAGAAATAAAGTCTGGTGAATAATCGCAGCTAAAGTGGTATAGTTAGGTCGAAGTTAAGTGTCCAGAGCATATAAGTAGCTTTCTGCTCAGCTGAGGGCTTTCACTCACTCACTAACTCTTCCAGGGCAAGATACTGAATAAGGTGAAGTTGGAGGCAGAGGTTAGGGAAAGAAGCTTATGATCACAAGGGCCACAGTGCCACTATTTACAGTCCTGATTTACATTTGATCCTCCCTCAGTTTCACTGATTAAGAGGTAACTTCCTGGCTATTTCATATATCAGTTGTACAAATTTAGGATGATTTCTGCATGCCAGTCTCCTCATCTAGAGACTAGTAATATAGAAGGATATTAATATCTTTCACATAGTGATGCTCTGAGAATAAAGGACCATAGCTCATCTGGAGGGAAGCCTCTGAGGTGACTCCCGATCTCTTCCTCTGTGTGAGGTGGATCTAGTGACTTTCTTCTAATAAGAGAATATGGGGGAGTCAGGCAGTAGCGCTGCGGGTTAAGCGCATGTGGCGCAAAGCGCAAAGACCAGCATAAGGATCCCGGTTCGAGCCCCCGGCTCCCCACCTGCAGGGGAGTCGCTTCACAGGTGGTGAAGTAGGTCTGCACGTGTCTTTCTTTCCCCCTCTATGTCTTCCCACCCCTCTCCATTTCTCTTTGTCCTACCCAACAACGATGACATCAATAACAACAATAAAAAAAAGAGAATATGGCAAATTGTAGGGTGTCGCTTCAATATTAGGGTAAAAGAATCTGTGGTTTTGATCTTGCTTCTTTCATGCTCTTGTTTATTCTGATGGAAATCAGCTCCAGGTGTGAGATACCCAGTGTGGAAGTCCACATGGGGAGGAAATGTGGGTAGTATCTGATCAGTAGCCAACTCAGTGAGAATCTCTGTCCATCAACCCATGAGGAACTAAATCCTGCCAACAGCCCCCTAGAAACAGCCCCTCCTCCAACTGAGCTTGAAGATTACTCCTGTTCCACTACACCTTAGTGATAGCCTGTATGAGACCCTAAGTAAGAGTATCTAGGGGAGTCACAACTCTATTCCTGACACATAGGAGTTATAATGTAGTACGTACATGGGGGTTTAAGTCATTAAGTACAAGGCAATTTGCTAGATAGCAATAGATAATAGTACCTACCACATAGTAAACATTAAGTAGATATTAGCTAACTTTTCTGTTAATCTCCCCATTTCATAGATAGAAAAATGAGGTTCAGAAAGGTTTTCCAAGAGTCACAAAAGTAACATGTAGCAGTGTCGGGTCTCCATGCTTGTTCTTTTTA
This sequence comes from Erinaceus europaeus, assembly GCF_950295315.1. NCBI lineage: Eukaryota > Metazoa > Chordata > Mammalia > Eulipotyphla > Erinaceidae > Erinaceus > Erinaceus europaeus. The sequence goes on along the minus strand of NC_080174.1, from coordinate 51,283,820 downwards.
TCTGCCTTTGAAGTCCATGCTCTCAAAATATCACTGTTTGGGACACCTTAACTACTAGAGTGCTGGTCCCTGATCAAGAGCTACTACAGAAGAAAAGCAGGGTCAGATCAATGGACTTAATAGTTAATGGTATTTATATATTCTTCTCATATTTGGGAGCTACTTTTTGTCCTAATCCAGCTTTCTAGTCCTATTCCCAACTCCAATACCATCTTCCCAGATAATACGTTTAGTCCACCTACATGCTAACTATCAGGCTCAAGCAAAAATTACTAGTCATGGGCCACATGCAACATATCTAAAGAAAGACTTCTCATCTTCCTCCCACATGAAGACCCCTAGTTTCATTTGCCATATTCCTACCTTTGGGTGCCTATTTATTGAACAATTTGCTTTATATCATACCACATTTCTGCCACCAAGTTTCAGATGCTACCATGATGCCATCCTGACCTCCCTGACAGACAACCTCACCAATGTTTCCTAGAACCATACCTCTTCAGAGCCCTACCCCTCTAGAGAAAGATAGAATAGGCTTGGAGTACAGGTTAATTTTCCAATGTCCATGTTCAGTGGAGAAGCAATTTTAGAAGTCAGACCTTCCACCTTCTGAACCCCATAAAGAATTTTAGTCCATACTCCCAGAGAGGGATAAAACACAGGGAAACTTCCATTATAGGGGATGGGACACATAACTCTGATGTTGGGAACTGTGTAGAATTGTACTGCTGTTATCTTAAAATCTTGTTAATCATTGTTAAGTAACTAATAAAAACTAAAAATAAGTAAATAAAATTAGCATCATCTTCTGAAAAAAAAAAAAAGAAGAAAAGCAAGTGTGGTGGGAAGTATTAAGAAGGATAACCCTCTAAGTCTGCAGATGAGTGGCTCTGTGCTGGAAAACCATAGTCAGTCTTTTAGAGAGGGACTAACTCTTAATCCAGACCTGTGCAGAAACAAACCCCGCACAACCCATTACTTAATCTATCCCAACTATGTATAATATACTGTGGACTGGGGAATAGAGCTCTAGTTTCTCCTTGCCTTCTATATTCCATGTAGGAACTCATGAAGCCAGTGCTTGAGATGCACTCCTCTTTGGGAAGCCTCATCAAGACAAAGATACAGATTTTCATTGCCAACTTTGCATAGAATGAACAATGATGATGAATCATCTTAGTCAATTAGAAGGTAGTCACTACCACTTGAGACAGCATGTTCTCTGAACACAATGACTGTTGAAAATATCAGTGAGATCTTTTATTATGGAAGGCAGCTATACTCACCACTATACCACCAATACACAGGAGATCCCTTATTATGTATGAGCAGACAACACAGGGAACCCATGGGTAGGTGAGTGAAGCAGCTGAAATTCCAGAAAGTGGTTTGCATGAAGGGTGTTGATTCAAGCCTTGCCAAACAGACAAAGAATCAGTCAGATACACAGAAACATATACAGATACCTACTTTAACACAGATATACACCCAGGCAATCAATACTATTCACACACACACACACACACACACACACACACACACACACACTCAGAGCAAAAGACAGAAATGTCCAGATTGTAGAGAGGAATATTCATATCCTACAAGTTTTGTTTCCATGGAAGAGAAGACATATTTATTTCACTACTTAGTAAGGAAATACTTGGAAGGAACTCTTCTTACTTTAAGTCAGCCCCTCACCCACAGATTCCAAAAGAAGTGACTTATCTGTTTGGTGAGTTTGAAAGAACTAAGCATGTTCAGTTTAGTCTTCTTATGGCTGAAAATTGTTTTTCTTTCCATGTGTTTCCCATAGTGACTGTACCAGTTTAAGTCCCCACCAACAGTGCATGAGGATTCATTTTTCTCCACACACTCCCAATACTTATTACTATTAGTAGCAGTACTGGTAGTAGTAGTAGTAGTAATAGCTATTCCAACAGGCAAAAGGTGAAAAATTATTATAATTTTGGTTTGTGTTTCCCTAATGAAAGTGGCAATAAATATATTCTTATATACTAGTTGTATATTTTCTATAGTTAAATGCAAAATAGATTGTGCTTATTTATTTGCATGAGTTATTTATAATGTTTTGAATATTTAGCATTACTTTTGTTGCAAGTATGGCTCTTAAATAAATATCTCTCCCATCTAGTGGACTATCTTTCATTTTATTGATGGTGTCTTTTACTTTGCAGAAGCCTGTTTGCTGTAGTCAATTTGTTTGTATTCTTTTAGGCTTGCCTTGCTATTGGAAATAAATTCACAAGGAGATCAATATAGCTGAAGTCAAAGAGCATATTGCTTATGTTTTCTTCTATGTATTTTATAAGTTTACATCACATATACAAGTACTTACTCTATTCCGAATTAATTTTGGCATATGGTGTAAGATAGTGCTCTGCTTTTACTCTTTCTGCATGGCTGCCTAGTTTTCCCAACACCATTCATTGAAGAAGTTCCCCTTACTCTTTTAGTTGTTCATATATGTGGGAATTTGTCCCTAGATTCTCTATTCCATTCCATTGGCCTATGTGCCTGCTTTTATTCTAATACCATACTTGTTTTAATTATTGCAGCTTTGTAGTATAGCTTAAAGTTTGAGAACAGTAAGCCCACATATTTTAAATCTTTTATTCCCAGGATTCCTTTGACTATTCAAGCTCTTTTGTGGCTTCATACAAATGTTAGGACTTTTGTTGTTGTTATTGTTCTATTTTTGTGAAGAATGTCAGTGGAATTTCAGTAACTATCACATTAAATTTGTATATTGTTTTAGGTTACAATATCAATGCCTCTGATCCATAAACACTGAAAGTCTCTATACTTCTTTGTAACTTTGTGTATTGGAAAAGTAATTTTTGACCCTGTGTGGGCATTAGAATCACCTGGGAAATGTTACAAATACATACTGATGCAAAAGTTCAACCTCAGAGAAATGGAATCAGAATTTATTGGGGCTGACATCTGAGTAAGAATATTTTTTTTTTTAGTTTCAAAATTACGCTAACAGGCAAGTACCAAATGGTCAGAGGCTCACACAAACTTTTGTCCCCAGGGAGAGACTTCAAAGTCCCCATGATTCAGTCTGTCTGCTATAGATCTCTCTGATATCACTTACTTCTAGGTGCAGCTCCGACTCCTCCTCCCAGAGACACCTTTTAAGATTCTGGTGGCAGCTGAGTGCAGTCTAGAAAGCAGGCGAACACTATTTGTAGCTGCTGCCCTTGCAGCTCTTGTTATTTTTCTGATGGACCATGAAGATTTTCTCATCACTTTTTAAATAGAGGTCTCCCCAAGTCCCCAGGATGTCCAGCTGCTTGAGAAAATCTGGCTCCATGGTACTTTGCCTCTTGCTTCAGTCTTACTTTCTGCCAGTGCAGGTGTGTGAGATGCTGAGCAGAGAATGGACCCTAGTGAAAATGTTTCAGCAAATGCTGTTCTTTCTGTAGCCAATGGCACTTTCTTTGTGATGGAGGGAGGCCAAACTTCTCTACCAGCAGCAGAGAGGGAAAGCTTGGGTTGATGGCTGCAAAACAGGAAGCTTCATTGGTTCTGAATCTAAAGCTGTCCAGATTCCTTCTCTATCTCTTTATGCATCAGAGGAAACCATTGGCATCCCAACCAGGAGTTTGGGCTTCTCTACCAACCCCCAGCTCTGACCACAAAACTCTTATGTTTGTGTGCACTAGAATAAATCTGGGAAGCTCATTAGCATATAGGTTTCTGGATCCCATCTTCAGTTTCAGATTCACTGTTTTTTTGGGGGTTGATAATTTATATTTCTTTTTTTTAATTTTATTTATAAAAAGGAAACACTGACAAAACCATAGGATAAGAGGGATACAACTCCACACAATTCCCACTACCAGAACTCTTTATCCCATCCCCTCCCTCCCTTGATAGTTTTCCTATTCTTTGAGCCTCTGGGAGTATGGACCCAAGGTCATTGTGTGGTGCAGAAGGTGGAAGGTCTGGCTTCTGTAATTGCTTTCCCACTGAACATGGGCATTGACAGGTTGATCCATAGTCTCAGCCTGCCTCTCTCTTTCCCTTGTGGGGTGGAGTTCTGGGGAATCAGAGCTCCAGGACACATTGGTGGGGTTGTCTGTCCAGGGAAGTCTGGTTTGCATGATGGTAGCACCTTGAAGCCTGGTGGTTAAAAAGAGAATTAACATATAAAGCCAAACAAATTCTTGACTAATCATGAACCTAAAGGCTGGAATAGTGCAGATGAAGAGTTGTGTGTGTGTGTGTGGGGGGGAATCCTCTGTTTTGTAGCTAGATAGTAGACCTATTTTAGTTATATTTCAAAGGACTCATGACTATACTAGTTTGTTTGTTTTTTTCCCTGAGCCTGAAATCTGATATGCAGGTGGATCTAAGCTATTGTCTGGGGAGATTATGTCATGGATGGAAAAAGGACCAGGAGGCTGGATCAGGGAAAAGAGTATCTTCCAAATATGGGAAAGGTATATAAATATTGTTGACTATAAACTCCATGGATTTGATGTGATCTGGGGCCTATATTCAGCTTAGGAGCCTATGCGACCTCTGAAGAAAATGGGTTCTGAAATCGGGGCAGTTTGGAACATTCCTACTCATGAACCAGAATGTGAGCTCAAATCTACAGGGATAGAGAATTTATGTTTCTGACAAGTGCCTGGTTGATACTGAAGTAGCTGATCTAGGGACAACATTTTAAGGACCACTACTCTACGCTGCTTCTCTTCCCACTCTCTGAGCCTGCTCAATATTTCTTTCTCCCGTCACCAATATTTCTGTCTCCCAGGGCATGTAGGTGACTTCAGCTACAGTGGTGGCCATGATAAAACTACCCTCACTGACCCCTTTTGAATGAACAGGTACATGAAGTGTGCTTTGTATGCTCTATCCTACTAATTTTCCCAGCCTATAAGAACAACACCAGTATCTCCTCTGGCTTTATTCGTGAAAGTCAAAGTTATGTAACTGTTCCAAGATAGCATTGTAAGTGCTTGAACTGGCACTGAAACACAAGTCAGTTACATTCATTTATTTGTTGATACACACATAACAAATATACTAAATATTCTCTGTTACTGACACTGTTCTAATTCCTAATGAGGTAAAAGGGATAAGAGAGAGAGATGAAGTTGAAATAATGAAAGTGAATTTTGGTCAAGTATTTCTCTGACCCACAGTATGGGAAGGCCTGACTCAGAGCACAGCCAGTCTTTGAGGAAGGTTTTTGGGGGCTGGGGGCAGGTAGGGTATGTCACCTCAATGCTCCTAGCAGGCCCTTAGAAGCAGCAGGCCCAGAGAGGGCTGGGTGGTGACACATCTGGTTGAGTGCACATGTGCCATGTTCAAGGACTGGGGCTCAAGCTCTTGGTTCCTATCTTCAAGGACAAAACTTTGTAAGTGATGAAACAATTCTGCAAGTGTCTATTTCTCTCTCCCTCTCTATCTCACCCTTCCCTCTTGATCTTTATGTCTCTGTCCAATAAATAAATAAGCAAAATATTTTTAAGAGAAAGAGGGGGAGAGGAGGAGGAATAAAAGGAGGCAGAGGGAGGAGGGGGGCCCAGGCTGAGCAAAGAGTATGGCCAGCTTTGGGATTAGCCCATTATCAAAAGCCCTTTCTACACACCGTCACCCCTTCAGACTGCCACTCAGCTCCTTCCAGACCTCTAGACTTTGTTCTTGGGAAAGCTATGGTCCAGATCACTGTGGCAAAGCTCAGCCTGGGAAAAGATTATCTGATTCTCTGTGTAAGGAGAAAGAGCTTATGGAGCCACTTCCCTGAGCTCATTCTAGGGGTGAACAGATGAAGAGCCTGACATGCAATTTATTTTAGAAAGCAACCATCAGTCTAATCACTCCATAACCCATATTGAATGAATACCTATGCAGCTGGCATGCTAAATGGTTCCTGAGTGGTGACGTACGGCCTCATCACATCCCCCACCTAACCCTCCTCATTGCTTATCAATACATGTCCTCCGGCTTGCTGCGCAGTCGATTAATCCCAGTGCCAGCCCTGTGCTGCTAGGGTAGATCTTAAAGTCCTTCATCTTTGCATTCCCCACAGGGTGCCAGCTATTTAAAAGTCACTAAATATTGTTTGGTGGCTGAGTGAATGAATGAGATGCCCTCCACTCCCAGCTGACTCTGCTGGCCCCAGGTCTTAGCCTCCCACACTCAGCCAGGCTGCATGAGAGGAGCCAGTTACCACAGAGTGGCATCTAGGGCCAGTTCTATGTGGTAGAGCTACTGCTCTGAAGTACCCATGAACCCTGAGCTGCTGCTCACTTCTTTGTCCATTGTGCATGCTCTCCCCACATAAGTATGTTTGAATGCCTGCCTCAGCTGCCCGCTACATGCCTGTAATACCCTCCTACCATTCTAGAGTCCTACTTACCTTGCCAAGCTCTGTCCAGCCTCCTCTTTCAGGGGTTAAACCTTGTTCCCTTCTGAAATGCCAGTTTCTGCCTGCTTACACTCTTGGGAATCACAAGGCTCCCATTGCTTTCCTCTGTGCATTACACTGGGACAGTGCACTGAATCCTACTAAACCACTGAGAGAGAGAGAGAGAACCCAGAGTACCACTCCAGTACATTTGGTGCCAGGGATCAATTTAGCAGCCCCCAGGTATGCAAGTCCTGCTCTCTAGCAGTTCAACTCTTTCCTCAGTTATGCACCACAGTGGATAGGGCCTATGGTAATACCTCTAACCTATGTCTGCCAGGCTCCTTTAGGTTCTGACAGTTCTGGGACTCACCTTCACGGTAGGCTTGCTAGATAAGGTATCCCAGATAGCCACACAGCCTCATGCTTCTCTTCTTTTCCCACTGAGGCATCAGCCTCTCTGGGTATGAAACTTACACAGGTCAGGATCTCTCCACTGCTCAACTCTCTGTCATCAGTCTCTTCCTGTGTGAGCTCCCCATTCTCTCTCCTTGCTCAGTCTGGATCAAGCCTGTTGCCTGCTGCCCAGGCCATCTGAACCCTAAGACTGTGCACCAAAACATCCCTCTCCTGCCCAAGGGAGCTTCTAGTTCAGACTCCAGTACCACCCAGCACAATAAACTGCTTTAGGTATCAATGCTATTTTCCTAGCACCTAATTTATTTTTATTTATTTATTATTTCTTTACTGTGGGATTAATGGTTTATAGTCATCAGTAAAACACAGAAGTTTGTACATGTATAACATTGCCACAAAATAATACAGTTCCCACTAGGTCCTCCTCTGCCATGATGTTCCAGGACCTGAACCCTTCTTCCCCACTCACCCCAGAGTCTTTTAATTTGGTGCAGTACAACAACTCCATTTCAAGTTCTGCTTAATGTATTAGTTTCTGATCTTGTTTTTCAACTTCTGTCTATGAGTGAGATCATCCCATATTCAACATTAAGTTTGTGACTTATTTCACTTGATATCATCAAACTCCATCCAAGATTGGGTAAAGAAGGTGAATTCACCATTTTTGATAGCTGAGTAGTATTCCATTGTGTATATATACCACAACTTACTCAGCCACTCATCTGTTGTTGGACACATGGGTTACAGATTTTGGCTATTACAAATTGTGCTTCAATGAACTTAGGCATACACAGATCTTTTTGGATGGGTGTGTTTGGTTCCTTAGAATATGTCCCTTAGGAGAGGTATTGCAGGATCATAGGGTAGGTCCACCTCTAGCCATGTGAGTGTTCTCCACACTGCTCTCCACAGAGGTTGGACGAATTGACATTCCCACCAGCAGTGCAGGAGGGTTCCTTTGACTCCACGACCTCTCAAGCATTTGTTGCTGCTATGTTTTCTGATGTATGATATTCTCACAGGAGTGAAGTGGTATCTCATTGCTGTCTTTATTTGCATTTCTCTGACAGTCAACGACTTGAAGCATTTTTCATTTGTTTACCGGCCTTTTGGATCTTTTCTATGGAGAATAACACCTAATGTATTCTACTTATCTACTCACAGGTGCCTTTGGCAACCCCAAAGAGAAAATTTGTCTTAAATATTTCAAGAAGCAGATAATATATTATTTAGTAGCCTAGCTTCTAGTGTCGGACTTATAGTGTTCCAGTCCTAGCTTTCCCACTTCATCTTTGTATCTCCTGTAGTAAGATATTGACTGTCTCTGGGGACAGGTTTCCCATCTGTAAAATGGGGATTTGGGGAGCTGAGTGGTGGTGCACCCAGTTGAACACACACATTACCATACACAAGGACATACAAATGCTACACAGTTCACAAAGTGTTCTATAAATGTGATCTAGTCTGTTATACCTACTAACAATGGCCCCTTGTGCATTCATTCCTGTTCTCCCTCCTCCTCCTCTTCTTTCACCTCCACCTACCCACCCTTGTCCTTTTTCTTTATGGTCCAGGGTCTCATGCATACATGAGTTCACTGCTTCAGACACTTCATTCATTCATTCAGAAAGTGACAAAGAGAGAAAGAAAAAGACACAACACCAGAGTTTCCTTTGTTGCCATAGCACTTCCTATGTGGAAACAGAGCTTGAACTTGGACTGTGCAAGTTCAAGTCCCCTGAGTCTGTGAAAAGAGACCAGGCTGGTCAGAGGCATGCTTTTCAGTGGTGGACACGTGAAGCACTTTTACTCAGGACACCAGAATCCAGAGACCCCAATGTAGTCATGGTACCTTAACTAAGAGAACATCTTGACCAGCAGCATCCTATGGGGATCATCTCACCAAAATATTTATGCTGCAAGTGGAATGGAACCTCCTAGGGCAGTGGGCATATATGCTATCCCAGAATAGGGCCTCCATCTCTCCAAGCTTTGCTTCCAAAGATCACAAACACAAAAACACATCCTCTTTTTGATTCTTGCCCTCCCAGTCCTAGCACTGGTAACATCTTTATTTTATCTGCTTCTCAGTCATTTCTTTTGAAGCTTCATGTGTCAGAGGTTTTGTGTTTTTCTTGTTTCTCTCCCACTTTAATGTAAAAGCTATGACTTTCTTGCCTCTCTATTTTGTTCCTAGTTTAAGTCAGACTCCTTTAAAAATATGATTTTTGTGGCTATTATGTGTTCTGCTTTCTACACTCAGAATCTATTTCTGTTGTCTCACCATCACCACTAGAGCATCCCCACCACTGAATTCCTTGAGTGGGCTGGCTCATTTCCAGAGGGTTCCCAAGATACACTTGGAAAATGAACTCAGCCTTGGAGTTGATGCCACTCACCCTACCAAGCAGCTTTAACTACCAATGTTAAATTGTTTCCTCCACTAATAAAGAAGGTACCCTATACTAGACCACTCTAATAAAATCAACAAACAGAAAGCAAGCATGGTGACAGGGAACTCACAGACATTTGAGGACTTTATTATCTTGAGATTTCCCTAAGAGATAGCAGACATCTGGTGGGAAACAGTACAGTAAATGAAGCCTAGAGTCATAAGTAAACCTCCTTTTCTAGAAAGTTCTTCATAGAATAAGGAGGAAAATAAGGTGATGACTTAAGAAAAAGACTTAAGAAGAGTTGGGGGTGCAGGCAGGGAACACGGGCCTATATGAGACAGAACCTAGAAGATAAAGATATGTTGACAATGCATGAGTAGAGATAAGGATAATCAGTGTGTGAGCAGGACCAGGAGAGAGTTCACACAGTAGATCTCACATTTCACCATGTGAGGATCTTGGTCGGAGCCTCCAGTTACCTCATGGGAGCACTACACAAAGGGGAAGTTCTCTCTGTTTTTTCTCCTTCTCTGTCTCCATCCCTCAATTAAATAATAGGAAGAAGTGGAAAGAGTAGGAAGAAGAAGTAGAGAAAGAGAAGGAGGAAAAAGAGAAGAAGAAAATTCCACTGGGAGTACTCAAATTGCACAAGTATGAAGCCCTGGCTGAAAAGTAGTAGAAAAAAAAACACCCCACCTCAGGTGGGTGAAGCAAATTTTCAGGTGTCTATCTTTATTTCCCTCTCTATTCTCCCCACCCCTCTCTACTTCTCTCTGTCCTATCCAAAAAATAATATTAATAAAAATGGCCACAGGAGCACTGGATTCATAGTGAAGGCACTGAGCCCCAATGATAACTCTGGAGGGGAAAATATAGAAATAAAGAGAGAAAGGAAGAAAGGAAGAAAGAAAGAAAGAAAGAAAGAAAGAAAGAAAGAAAGAGAGAGGAAGGAAGGAAGGAAGGAAGGAAGGAAGGAAGGAAGGAAGGAAGGAAGGAAGGAGGAAATGGAGGAAGTTTTGGGGATAGGAAATGGGGCCTAAGTTGCTTATGTTAAACATCAACTCTGGAGACAGGCAGGGAAGAAGGCTACCACTCTAGTTAGGAACCCTGTTGATGGAGAGTTCATCATGTCCCAGACTTCATGACTGTCATGTTCAGACACACAGTCATGTCTTCATTTTTCAAATAAGAATCTAAAGGTCAAGAAGGCTAAGTGACTTCCTCAAGGTTCCAGAGCTACAAAATAGCACAGAATTCATCTTCCTAGCACTACTTTATTTGTTTGCATAATATACTTTGTACATACTTGCATTATTCAGTACCTACCTTGCTCTGGATACTGTTTTCTGTATGTTAACTCATGCACAACTCTGCAGCTCTAGGAGGTAGAAGATATTATAATGACCCCTTTATGCACATTAAATACATTGTCTAAGGTGACATGGTTAATAAAAGGTAGCATTCACTCTTGACCTTGGTGGACTGACTCTAGAACCCTACAGTTGATCTATGATCCATACACTTGCATTTTCTTGCAAAAGGAGGGCACAGTGTAACAATGGCAACAGAGTGGGGAGTTTCACCTAGTTGACTGTCATGTTTTATTAAGATGGAGATGACAGAATCTTTTGAAAATGTCAATGACTGTTGAGAAGAAATGATGGGGTGGTGGAGGAGACAAGACTTCAGGTCTGTTGAGAATAGTCCCAGGAATTTTATAACTGAATGCCTGGGTTTCTGAGCATAATGTACTCATGATGTTCAAATTCTTAGGAGTAAGAATTGATCCTTCAGTAGAAGTCCTGATAAGAAAGGTCCAATAGTTATTAGATGACCAGAGCATCTTCCTTGTGCTTTCCAGTCTCTTTCTCTTTTGGCTTATTCTGACCTTGACTTGTACCTTTTTTTCCATCAGGGTTATCTCTGGGTTTTAGTACCAGCACTATGAATCCATAGCTCTTAGCAGTCACCCATATTTTTTCTTTTCTTTCTATCATTTTATTCAATAGGACAAAGAAATTAAAAAGGGGAGATGGAGATAGAAAGGAAAAGAGAAAGACACCTGCAGACCTGTTTCACTGTTCATGAAGCATCATCCCTAAAGGTGGGGAGCAAAGGCTTGAACCCTGGTCCTTTAATATTGTGTTATGAGCACTAAACTGAGTGCACCACCACCTGATCCCCTGTACATTGATCTTTATTCATCTCTCTGATTATTTCCTTTCATTTATCTTGGTAATTCTGCCAGCCTGTTTCTGGAATCACAAACTGATTCTGCTCAACAGTTGGTCACTTCTTGACCTGGGCCTTGCCACCCAGGCTGTGTTTCTGTCTACTCTCTGTACTGGTCATTGCACTTGGAATACACTTGCATCAATGTCTAGTATCTAGAGATACAAAGTTGGTGTGCTTAAAAAGTGGCTTGGGTAAAGTTGAGCTAATAAGAAACAATCTGTGGATGTTTTATGTGGACAGATGTGAGTATAGAAACTTTTCATTCATAGCTATATCTCTTGGGGTAAGAACCTTGGAGGTCTTGCTCTGCTCTTCCCAGCTAGGAGGAGAGCAGAGATAAGCCATATCCTTCAAAAGAATCTCAGACATAATGGCCAGAGGAAGCCATGCTCAAGGATGTATCTGGAGACCTCTGAGGACTCATTAGAACATCTTCTTATTCTAATAACTTGTTAGTTAAAAGTTTACCTGGAGGGGCTTTCATTACACCCCACTGAGAATCCCTACTCCAGTTAGAAGTGCATATTAGGAAGGAAGAATTTCATAGATGATATAAATGGCTAAGCATTCTGAGGGTTAGTTATTCAAATCTCATAATTGTGCATTTGGACCTATAAAAGCTCAACCTTGTGTTGACTGGGTGGCAATAACAAGAAGAGTATATGGTAAGAATAAAGGGGCAAACTATAGTAACTAAAAATTAAAGAAATTAAAAGAATTAAAGAAAAAAATAAAGAAAAAAATTAAAGAAATTAAAGACAGTGGGGCATGAGTTTTATTGGGATTTAAACAAATGGTAGGTTTATTATGTCACAGTACAGCAGTATGGAAAGGTATTATTTAGGTACAGCAAAATAGGCAATGGGGCAGATAAAGCTTAGTCATGATGGCCAAAGAGGAGAGTCTTCTAAGTTAAATTTTACCAGGGCTGATTTCCATGTGTACAAGTCCCTGGAGAAGTGTCCATGGCAGTCCTTGGGGATGAAAGCAGGCACCGAGAACACAAGAAGAAGAGAGCTGCAGCTGAGTTTGCAGGAACCTTTGAAAAGAGGGCATCTTCCTGCAGGCTCATGCTTAAACCATCTGATTTACCTAAGTTCATCAGCATGACATCAGCCATATGCTAATTACATTCATGTCTCCAATGTGGATATGAAACATGGAGTCTGTGTTCAGGTCCCAGCAACAATCATTGTAATGATGATAACAATAGCAATAAGAATAGCAGTAGTAATTTATGGAGCTTGTATGTGCCAGACACTCAGCTTAACACTTGCAGTTGATTGAATATAGTTTTCTCAAAACATCCAGGAACTAATTCCTGGACCTATGAATGTCATTCTATATGGCAAAAGGACTTTATAGATGTGATTAAGTATCTAGAGGGGGAGATAATCATGGATTTTCTGGGTGAGTCCTAAGAGAATGGAAAGTGGGGTTGGGCAGTGGTGCTGCTGGTAGAGTACATATGCTACAATGCACAAGGACCCAGGTGTAAGCCCTCAGTCCCCAACTGCGGGTGGGAAGCTTCAGAAGCAGTTAGGCAGTGCTATAGGTGTCTCTCTTTCTACCTGTTTCCCCAATCCCTTCCCATTTTTCTCTGTCTCTACCCAATACAGAAATGCTTCAAAAAAGAGAGAAAATCAAGTCATAGGAGATTTGGCTCACAAGGGGGAAGTCAATGTGATAGCAGGAGCAGAGATTGGAGGAATGTGACCACAAGTCAATGAAATTTCAGACACAGTGGCCAGAAACTGAAAGAGGTAAGGGGGTAGATCCTCTGTAGTTTTCAGAAGGAATCATCCCTGTTGAAACTTTGACTGAAGTCCTGTAAAACATCTCAGATTTCTGGTCTCCAGGCCTTGGAATGAATACACTTCTTTTGTTTAAGGCACTGATTTTGGAGCATTTAGTTATATTGGCAATAGGAAATGTATGCAGTGTCTTATAACACTTGGCTCATTTAATCTTCATCCAACCTTTGAGGTAGCTTTTACTATTATTTCAACTGATAGACAAGGGAAGTGTGGCTCTGACGGCCCAAGTAATTTGTATAGACTCTTAGAACCAACAAGTATAAGAGCAGGAAATCAAACCTGAGTCTATCTTTTGCTCTTTATCATAAGTCTATATGTCTTGACGTTACTAAAGGGTGACACAAAGGACTTGAATAATGTCTTTTATTTATGGATTGGAAGAAGAAATAGTACTGAAATGGCTATTCTAACAAAAGTAATCTCTATATTCAACAGAATCCCTATCAAAATGTCAACGATATTTTTCAAGGAACTCAAATGATCCAAAACTGTGTGTGGACCCACAAAACAAAACAAGGAAACAAACAAACAAAAAAACCCCATAAAACCTCCACAAATACCCAAGCACTCCTGGGGGTGAAGTGTGGGGAGGAGGGGCCATATGCCCCAACTTCAATTTATACAACAAAGACTATGTGACTAAAAGTATAGTATTGGCATGTGAACTTTCAAAAAATAAAAAACAGAAGCAATCAAGTTGTTTCTAAGACTTGTGAGAACTGTGGTGGTTATCTTTGGGAGGTAGGAGAGTAGGGATAAAGAACTTCAGTGGAGGGGGCTGGGAGGTAGTGTAGAGGGTTGAGCATGAAGTGCAAGGAAAAGCGGAAGGATCCCAGTCTGAGCCCTGCACCCCCCCTGCAGGGGGGCACTTCATGGGCAGTGAAGCAGTTCTGAAGGTGTCTTGTCTTTTTCTCCACTTATGTGTCTTCCCCTCCTCTCTCAATTTCTCTCCATCCTATCCAACAACAACAGCAATAGCAACAACAAGGGCAACAAGATGGGAAAAATGATCTTCAGGAGCAGTGGATTCTTAGTGCAGGCACTGAGTCCCAGTGATAACCCTGGAAGCAAAAAGAAAGGAAGGAGGGAAGGAAGGAAGGAAGGAAGTCGGAAAAAAGGAAGGAAAAACTCCAGTGGTGAGTGTGGTGTGGAACTATATACACTGAAATCTTACAATCATGTGACCTAATATTAATCATAAATTAAAAAAATAAGTAAAAAGTGTGGTATTTGGAACAAAAATGAACACTTAACCAATTAAACAAAGTAGAGAGCCCAGAAATAAACCTAAGCATATATGGAAACCTAATACATGACAAAGGAGGCAAAGCCATTCACTGGGGAAACCTTTTCAACAAATGATCCTAAGAAAACTGTACAGTCACATATAGGAAAATTAAACTAAACCACTATTTAACATTACACACCAACATTAACTCAAAATAGGTCAAATACCAAGATATTTAACCTAAAACCATAAAATACATGGAAAACAATATCTGTGAAACTCTTCAGGCATCTAGATACAGCAAAAAAAAAAAATGATAAGGAAATTGAACAGTTTCTTCAAATTTGGGCTGAGAAATCAGGCCTTCATGACCAAGGTTACCCAGTGAAATGTCCTTGGAGATCATCACAGTCACTAAAAACCCATGGGAAGAAGAAGAGGCAGCAGCTATAACATGTTGCAAGAGGAAATTGAATGAGTGTGACGTTCTGGGCTGAATGTAAGAGCTCAGCCCTGGGAAGATGATGTACTTGGGGTGTCAGGCAAGATGAGGCTACGGATAGAGTGGCTGATCTGGAGTTTGCTACAGAGTTGAAAGTGTCAAAATCACTGTGGCTCCTTGGTAACCAAAGCATTAATCCTAAAGAGAGACCACATGAGATGAGGGTTGGAGTGTGTGTGACTGCAGCTCTGTGTGGCATCACCTGAGGAGTGAAGGAGACAAGGTAACAGATTTACTGGCCAAGGGCTGAGTGAGGTCTCAGGACCTCCATCAAATGCTATGGGATAGGGGACAGCTCTAGCTGGAGCCCCAAGCAGGAGCCCCAAGAAAGCTAGAGTCACTGGACAGGCAGATGCCTTGGGCTCATTCCAGGCTTCAAGATGTCCCAGTGCTGAGTCAAGTTCAGCAGCAAACTGCCTGCAAGGGAAGGATTGACTACTCCTGAGGCTTCCTGAGAATTCCTTTCTATTGCTGGCACCAGCTTAGAGGAGGTTGTGGCAACAGAGTGGACAAAAAACAGGAACAGAGGGACAGGCTACCATTAGGGGCCATTTGAAAGGTCATCTTGGGTGTGGCCACCCAGCACAGTCCAGGGAACTGTCTCTCAGAGTGTGGCCCTCAAATTGGCAGCTTCAGTATCATTTGAGAGTTTGTTGCAAATGTAAAATCTCAGGCTCCATCCCTCAAACACTCTGGATTGTGACCCCTCTCCTTGCAATCTGGGATTTAATAAAGCTTTGTGTGTGGGGGGGGGGATTCTGATATATGCTCAAATTTAAGAATCAATGGCCTAGACCACCACCAAGGGTATCACTGAGTCCCCTTAGGAAGATTAGGGACATAGGCTAATGTTTTGCATTCAACCCCCTCCTCCCCCACAACGTCTCATGCCACACAACTGGCAGATTTCCAAAGCTGTTCACAGCTGTATCAAAATAAAAAATACATACACACACACACACATACACGCACGCACACACACACACACACACACACACACACACACATATATATATATATATATCCTCTGCATAAAAGGAACCTTTCCCCCTTTCACAGATGTGAATTCCTGTCAGCAGGCAAGTATCTCCTTTCACCAGGGCTTTTGAATTATACAGGACTGTGGGAGGAGTTCAGGGTATCTGATAGAACTAGATCTTGAAATATATTTTTCCAAATGGATGCATTGTCTTTATTTAAATGGAAGGCCTTTCTGGCTAAATTTGGTGGCTCATTTGTAGAAAAACCAGCAAAAATCTGACTTCTCGGAGTCCCCATGATTTAAGCCTTGTTAATATTAGCTGCTGGTTGAATCACAAGGAGAAAAATCGACAGATTCGTTCTCTTGGGGACAGGGAGGAGAGGGAACTTCCTGCTGAGCCAAGAATCTGCAAGTGTGCATCTAGGTGATTAATGGCATCAGACCTGGATGCCTCTTTAAGCTTTAGTGAGTGGCCTCAGAACCCAGTAGCAAGGGGCTTGTTTATGGGAAGCAGGTTCCGAGGCTGGAGACAGGATGTGGGGGGGTGGGGAAAGGTCAGAAAATAGAAGAAAGCTGAAGAAAGTGTCTTTGCCTTCCCTCCCCAGACAAGCCTACAGTCTGGAGCCACAGACTCCATGAAAAAATGATGACTTGACTTCATTAAAGCCTTGTCATCTTCCCCCTACTGATATCTTGAAAAGAGTGCTCTCCTCAGAGCAGAATAGGATTCCAGAGGCCACTGGGGGCACAGAAATCACAGACTGAATTTACAGAAAGAAAAATCCTTCTGCCCATGTTAAAAAAATGATGATTATGGAAATGAAGGGCATAGAGAGAATGGAATTTCCTCTGAGTTCCAGCAATTCTGGGGGTATATTCAACAGCTGTGGTGGGCATACCTAGCCCAAGGGAGTGCCATGTTATCAGGTTCCTCTCCTGCCTTGGTCACTTAGAGATCCCTTGGGCATAGTCACTGTCAGAAGCTCCCAGAAGGGAAGAAAGAGGAGGAGTTACAGGTGTCATAAGCAGCAGACATCTGACTTTGTCTTGCCAGCTTTCTGGAACTTGGCCCTGTCTTGCTTGTTTTGATCTGATTTTCTTTCAGTCCATTGATTCAAATCTTTGACAACTACTGAGCATCTAGAAGATTCCATGGGTGAGCATAGCCATGTGATTTCTTAGCTCTGGCTTATGAGGGAAGGATGAATTGAACCTGAATTTTGAAGCCTAAAGATTGAGAGTCTTTTTGCATAGTCTTTATGCTCTCTCCTCTGCCCTTAGTCATGTGACTTCTTGAGGCTCTCTTTGAAGCTATGGAAAGTGTGTGTGTGTGTGTGTGTGTGTGTGTGTGTGTGTGTGTGTGTGTGTGTGTGTGTGTGTGAGTCCGTGCGCATGTGTGTTTAGAGTAGACATAAAGTGAGAATGAAAATGGAGGTAGACCTGAAGCTCATCTTGCAGGAAGTAGGGGGCATTCCATAATCGATGATATATTCTTGATCTGGAACAGCACAGATCTGAAATTCATGAGTCCACTTCTAGGTGGATACTTTTCTATTTGTGGTTTCTGCATTCAAAGTCCACCAACCCCTGATGTCTGCCAATTTTATCTGTGACTGTAAATCCAGAGCCAACAGTAAGTTATCAGCAGATTTTTTACAGTGTGGGGGTCAGCACTCCAGCCCTGTGATATTCAATGTACTTAACATATAGGTTATAACTGCGTGAAGTGAACAGGTTTGCATAGCAACTCAGGGTTACCAGGTATATCTGGCTTTGTGTGCAGGTACCCACACTGTAAGGAAGATTCAGGCAAAGGATGGAAGCCCCAGACCAGCAGGGTCAGGGAGGGGCATGGCTGACAGTGATTTTATGAGCGCAGAGGCATGACCAACCAAAACAAATGCCCCCGGGAACCCTCAATCACTGCTCTAAACACCAGTGTTCACCTTTCTCCACATCCCTGCCTCACTAATTGCAAAATCACTGTGCTATCAAGATGCTTCACCCAAAGGGAATGTTTAAATAAATTATGGTGATATATATATATATATATATATAGAGAGAGAGAGAGAGAGAGAGAGGGAAATGAGAAATGTGACTCATCAATTACAGTGACAATGTTCACATCTCCTGATATGGAAAATGCACACAACATACTGTCGAGGTGATGGCAAGGAAGCAGGTTCTTAAACAGCAGGTACAGCACATTCTTACTTTTGTAAATGGCAGTTTGTAACCAGGATGTCTCAGTCTTTGCCAGCCTGTGAGAACACATTTTGATGAATTATCAAATATTCGAAAGATTCCAAAGCTTGGTGTTGCTTGATCAAAGGAACAGAGTCTGCCTTAAAGGGTCATCTGGTCATTTCTTTCTTTCTTTATATTTATTTTAAATATTTACTTGTTTATTCCATTTTGTTGCCCATGTTGTTTTTTATTATTGTAGTTATTATTGTTGTTGGATAGGACAGATAGAAATGGAGAGAGGAGGGAAAGACAGAGAGGGGGAAAGAAAGATAGACACCTGCAGACCTGCTTCACTGCCTGTGAAGTGACTCCCCTGCAGGTGGGGAGCTAGGGGCTCGAACCGGGATCCTTGTGCCGGTCCTTGAGCTTTGCGCCACCTGCCCTTAATCCACTGTGCTACAGCCCAACTCCCATCTGGTCATTTCTGAGAGTCCCTTAGGATATTATCTGCTTTTAGGCTCCTGCTTCTACTCCCCAGAAAATCCTTGGTTGCAGACCCAGTCTTCTGTCCATTCTAGAGCTGGTGACACCACACCAACCCAAGACATTACTTCCAGGCTGTCCTTGAGAGGACTACTACGTACTCTGCTCTTCGCCCCTCTACCTCCAACACAGAAGAGTTTTCCTAGGCATTACATGGTGTGGCTGCGTGCACACATTATGTGCCCAAGGAGCTGAGTTTAATCCCCTAATTCCCACCTGCATGAGGAAAGCTTCATAAGTGGTTAAGCAGTGCTGCAGGTGTCTCACACTCCTTTTTTTAATGTTCAACAACTTATTCACTGATTCCACTCCAAAGACAGCATGCAACTGTATTTTTCTTTTATATTACTAGGGCGTTAATGGTTTACAGTATAGCTTTGAGGCACAGGCAGAACCAGATCTAAATGTCCCTTCATCCTGTCCCCTTTCCTCCTTCACAAGAGTCCTTTAATCTTTTGGTGCCCTACATCACACCTCCTCCAAGTTTTACCTTAATTTTTCCTGAACTTTTTTGTGTGTTTGTCTAATTTTAGGTACATGTACGGATAAGAACAATTGGTATTGGTCTTTATTTTTGCTTAGTCTCACTCAACAGGGAGCATTCAAGTTGTAACAATGGTATAGAAAAGATGATGCTCATCATTTTTAAAGACTATTTAGTACTGAATTAGGATTATGTACCTCAAATTTCATAGCCCTTCATCTGCTGTTTGGAAATCTTATATTGCATCCAAATTTGGGATATTAAAAATTTCTGCTTTGAACACTGGTATGCACTGATGCTTTTATATTCTCTAAGTAAATCCCTAGGAGAGGAATGGGAAGGTGATAAGATTGGTTCACTTCTAGTGTTCACTCTCCTTTTCTATATCCTCTCCCTTCTCAATTTCTTTGTCACTATATAAAATAAGTAAATAACAATATTTTTTAAACTGTCCTTTTCTTAAATTTTTTAATATTTATTTTCCCTTTTGTTGCCCTTGTTGGTTTTTTATTGTTGTTGTAGTTATTATTGTTGTTGTTATTGATGCCATTGTTATTAGATAGGACAGAGAGAAATGGAGAGAGGAGGGGAAGACAGAGAGGGGAGAGAAAGATAGACACCTGCAGACCTGCTTCACAGCCTGTGAAGCAATTCCCCTGCAGGTAGGGAGCCAGGGGCTTGAACCAGGATCCTTACTATGTTCATTGTGCTTCGCACCACATGAGCTTAACCCACTGAGCTACCGCCCAACTCCCTTAAACTGACTTTTTAATTTTTTTTATTTGATAGAAACAGTCAGAAATCAGGAGTAAAGGGGAGGACAGAGAGGGAGAGAGATGCTTGCAACAGTACTGCTTTCCTGCTTGAGAAGTTTCCCCCTGCAGGTAGAGACCAGGGGCTTGAACCTGTGTATTCGAATGTGGTGACTTGTAGACTCAACTTAAGTATGCCACAATCTGCCCCCTAAAATTATTAATTTTTTTTAAAAGAAGAGATTTCCTGTACTCTCTCCACAGCCAAGCACACATCTCTCTCCCAGATTTCACTCCAAGAATTTATGTGCTCTTGGTTTTGGGCCTAGCGAAGTAGGTTTTTGTGGGTCCTTTTGCTAATTACTCTTATACTAAATTCAGTTTACCTTTATTTCATTCCTGTTCAGGTCATATCTATGAGGGACTTTTGTGGGGAGAAATGAGATGCTAAGTTCTAGCTGATATTAGAAACTAGATGGACTCTTGTCTCTTTGGAACAAGACTCCAGCTTAGTCTGGGAGTGGGATCCAGAGCTGCCATCCATTATAAGTGCTGTCAGAGTTCAGAGTCTTATTAAAGGGGATGGCAGGGGCAGGGTGCTTGGAAAAGGTGAAACTCTAGCATTAGTGGGTATAAACTTTGAGCAAGACAACAGACCCTCATCTTAGATACTGCTCAGAGTGCTAGCTACAGAAAAAGATATGACTAGTGGGTAAAGCTGACCCTAGGGCTTGAGGTCTGTCCAACGTGGTGAGTCCCCTGGAATTCTTGAGCTCCAAAGTTAAGGTATTAAGAGTGTTTGTAAGTTCTATGCCATGTTTGGCAATGGAGCTTCCAAACTATTTTCAGTTCTGTGAACTAGGCAGAGGTAATTCATTTATTGAATACTTGCTATGTGCTGAGCACCGCTCAGAGGGATTCACAAATATTGGTTTATGTGATTCTGCACTAATCTCATAGTAGAGAGAAAGTTATCATTCTCATTGAAACTGAGGGAGGGAGGGAGAGAGAGAGAGAGAGAAGAGAGAGAGAGAGAGAGAGAAGAATACAATTTCTTGGCAGCTGGGCAGTGGCGCCGCAGGTTAAGCCCAGGTGGTGCAAAGCGCAAGAACCAGCGTAAGGATCCTAGTTTGAGCCCCTGGCTCCCCACCTGCAGGGGAGTCGCTTCACAGGCGGTGAAGCAGGTCTGCAGGTGTCTATCTTTCTCTCCCCCTCTCTATCTTCCCCTCTTCTCTCCATTTCTCTCTGTCCTATCCAACAACAATGACAGCAATAACAACAACAATAATAACTACAACAACAATGATAAACAACAAGGGCAACAAAAGGGAAAAAATAAAAATATATAATTTCTTTCCCAAAGTAACTACTGATGGTTGGATGGTCCTACCAAGTATCTCTTAGTACCTGCCTCTCATGCCCTCAATCCCTTCTCCCCTCTCTCACCTTGTCCTCACTTTCCCTGAATGAGAAGTGGATGGATCACCTTGGGGCACAATTCATGCTTCACCCTAACCTCTTCTTCTTTTTTGTTTTATTAGTGATTTAATAATGATTAACAAGATTATAAGATAACAGGGAAACAATTCCATACAGTTCCCACTGCCAGAGTTCTGTGTCCTATCCCCTCCATTGTAAGCTTCCCTATACTTTATCCTTCTGGGGGTATGTACTAAAATTCTTTATGGAGTGCAGAAGGTAGAAGATCTGGCTTCTTTAACTGCTCCTCCACTGAATAGATGTTGCTATCGCTATAGAACAGCAATGGCAAGGACTGCCACACTCTCTTAAGGGAGGCTGAGTCAGCCTACTCTGTCACTTGAGGAAGACTTGTCCTGAAATGAGTGCAGCCTAGAATGTTCCCAGCTGTGACCATGGACTTCAACCTCAGACCGACAGGGACTCAGAGGTTACACAGGCTCCTATTCTATACTCAGAGTTTCAATGTCATCCTATACAGCTTCCTCTTTCACCAATAAGCACCAGCCTTTTTTTCTGGTAATAGTTTTTCTCCTCTCCCTGAACCCCCCCCCCCAAAAAAAAAAAAACCAGAACAAGACCTCACACAGGCATGATTTACTGCTCTGGGTTGCCTTTTTCATTCAAACAGAAACAGAATGACTGGGGAGGAGAGAGATACCACATCATCTGAGCTTCTTCCAGTGCAATAGCACCTCCCATGTGGTGCTGGAGTTCAAATCTGAACTTTGTGCATAGCAAGACAGGTGTCCTGCTCAGCAAGATATTTTGCCTGTTTTGCGAATTACTTTTTATTGGAAACACTTGATGATGCTCTTAGGCACATGCCTGGGCAGAGAGCAGAAATGGTAGGCAGTTAACAGCTCTATGAACAGCCTTCAACAAGTGACTGGAAATAGTCTCAGGCTGGGGAATCACCATAGTGGTTGAGCAAAAGACTTTCATGCTTGAGGCTCCAAGGTCTCAGGTTCAGTTCCCACCACCACCATAAGCCAGAGTTAAGCAGTGCTCTGGTCTATCTTTCTTTCTCTTTGTATCTCTCATTAACATAAATATTTTTAAAAAATAATAAAAAAGAGAAACTTAACCTGCGTATACCCAGTTTGTTCTTTCTCAGGTGTACCACCCCTTCATATCTCCCAAATTTCCCCCAAGAGATTGAATCCCACTTGCTAACTTTGAAGACAAAAGAATCACCTCCAAATAAACTTCTTTCTCTAGGGGAGAACCCAATCCTCTTCTATCTGTTCTTCATTGGGCCACCTGTAAGAACTTTTTAGATCACATTCATTTAAGTTGGCCTCTTTCTTTCCAGAAGCATTGGAGTTAGGGTGTGGAAGATGAAGGAGGCATAGTTTCTCAGGACCTGTCAGCTCTGTCCTTTAGTGAAATGAACAATGGAACATTGTGCAGTCAGAGAGATGCTGCTTTGCTCCTCAAAAGACAGATACAGCAGCAACTCCCTTCTCACTTGTCTCTTAGAAATACCAGTTCATCAACAGAAGCTGACTAAGAAGATCTGAAAGGGAAACTAAAAGCAGGACCTGATCAAATTGTAAGTAGGGCACCAAAGTAAAAACCCAGTGGTGAGGGGTAGACATGCAGCTTCCTGGGCCAGTGGGGGGTGGGAGTGGGCGGGAGGGATGGGTCACAGTCCTTTGGTGGTGGGAATGGTGTTTATGTACACTCCTAGCAAAATGTAGACATATAAATCAGTAGTTAATTAATATGAGAGGGGTAAAATCAATTGTATGTCTCAAAGTTTCTCAAAAGACAAACTGAATCTTTTTAGTATATAGGCTATGTATTTGACATGTGGACTCTCTCAAAAGCCTAGACCAAGTAGATTAGAAGCATCCAATAGCCCAGCTATATACAAGATACTGGATACTGTACAGCAAACCATAACAAAGGGACTTTTCAAAGTTAACCCAATTAACAAATAATGTGATGATAATATTAACTGTCGATTGTCTTTTTGAACCCTAAGACAGCAGGAACCTCACATCTCCACTATAGAGCCCCTACTTCCCCCAGTCCTGGAACCCTTGGATAGGGCCCACTTTCCCGTATGCATCTCCCAATCCAAACCAAATAATATTGCATCCGCCGATCACAACCTAACCAACGCAACGATTGCCACCTCAACATGCTTCACCTTAGACTGTATCCAGAGACTTCACATGTGGAATGACAACCCTTCAGCTTCATTACTCGGGTGAGATCTTTCCTTTCATAGTACACTCTAATTTCATCTCAGGTAGTTCACTTTCTAACAAAGTCCCATAACCTAGATATACACCAGTTTCTGTGAGAGAGAGCTTATGTGCACACGTATCCATAAACTACTGCAAAATATATACCTGAAAGCAGAAGTACACTAGAGTTTGCAGTGAGTACCTCCCTAACACTTCCTCTCCACTATTCCAAGCTTGGGATCCATGATTGCTCAACAAATTGTTTGGCTTCTTGTTTGTTAACTCTCTTTTGAATCACCAGGTTCCAGATGCCACCAGGATGCTGGCCAGGCTTCCCTGGATTGAAGACCCCACCAATGTGTCCTGGAGCTCCACTTCCCCAGAGACACACCTTACTAGGGAAAGAGAGAGGCAGACTGGGAGTATGGACCGACCAGTCAACGCCCATGTTCAGCAGGGAAGCAATTACAGAAGCCAGACCTTCTACCTTCTGCAACCCTCAACGACCCTGGGTCCATGCTCCCAGAGGGCCAGAGAATGAGAAAGATATCATGGGAGGGGGTGGGTTATGGGGACTGGGTGGTGGGAATTGTGTGGAGTTGTACCCCTCCTACCTTATGTTTTTGTTCATTAATCCTTTCTTAAATAAAAAATTTTAAAAAAAAAGAAATACCAGTTCATCTCTGACTGAGGTGGTCCATGAAAGATGTGTAAGGCTGAGGGCGTGAAAGGCTTGCTCTGACACTCTGCAATTTGAGAACAGCATGCCACCTCTCCACTGCACATAATTTGACAGGCAGCTCAGAAACGCAAAGCTCAGAGAAACTGGAGTCAGTATTCCTCTTTTGATCTTAATGGGAACTGCATACTAAATGGGAAGAAATAGAGTTGGACTTGCATGGCTATTTGGAGCCACAGTTTTCTCATCTTAAACATGATGTAATGGTATGGCACACAATATGTGTGTTTGGTTGTTTTTGAAAGGGTTAAACAAGACCGCCACTTTATTTTGGATGTCACTATGGGAGCTCAGTGTTAGCTGGGGTTGGGTGGGTTTGAGGCATGAGATAGGAAGGCTATGAAACCAAGATCAATGTTATTAAAAATTTCACATCTGCAGTCAGATTTCCATGAAGTTAATGTTGACCAGACATACTGAAGGCATTTACAGATTTTTCATGCTTCACTGTGGTTGTTGTTTACCAGATCAAATGAATAAGTTGGTGTCAGTGCATATGCTGGTGCTTTACGGCTGAGGAATGTGAGCCAACTCTGAGTTTCCACCCTTGAACTGTGGTAGTCCCATAAACTCTCATGTCCCTCCTTGCCTGCCCCTCCCAAGAGCCCCTGGCAGCCCATGCATTACCCTCAGTAATTGTGGAGTCTTCTCCACTGTAGCATTTATGTTTAACACACAGAACACAACTTAGCCTCAACCTCATCAACATGCTCCTCTTCTTGCTCCATGCCCTGACTTCTTCAGATGCCCATCTTGTTCACAACAGTATTTCTACTCCAGTATTTATACTTTCTACTTCAGTATTTTAGGGTTCTTTTTGCTATGAACTTGAGGAAATTCTGCCCAAGACTGAATCCGAAGACAATACATGTGGTACCATACTGGGTTCAAAATGTTCTCTGAAAATTTAGACAGAAACAATTTATTCTCTTTTGATAGGACAGAAAATTTGAGAGAAGAAGGGAGACAGAGAGGAAGAGATAGAGAGAATTGCAGCAACACTTTAGTGGTCATGAAACTTCCTTCCGGCTGGTAGGCACTGGGGTGGGGCTCTTGTTCATAGTAACATATGCATAGTAACATGTGCAAGAATTCCTGTGCATAGTAACATGTGCACTCAACCAGGTGCTCCACAATGAGCCCTAGAAATACATTTTAAATAGCTCCCTATTTGCATAATAACTCTGCAACCATTTTCAGGTATATACTTCTAAATGGTGCTAGTATCTGAACTCTTATATAAATCAAAGGCCCAATGAATAGATATTCTGTCCTATGATCTCAATTCTGTGCACAGGAAGGTGACCTAAATGGATCACAAGGGCCTTTACTTTCTGACTTCCCATTGAGTCTGACTAATGGGGGACACCTGCAGGAAATGCCAGGAAAGAGGAGCATGAGGAAGGCCTCCCCTTGAGGGGCCACCATGATCTCGCTGACATCATAAACAAAATGACAGCTCTTTCTGTCCCAGATCCCTGTAT
Organism: Erinaceus europaeus; assembly: GCF_950295315.1. Lineage (NCBI taxonomy): Eukaryota > Metazoa > Chordata > Mammalia > Eulipotyphla > Erinaceidae > Erinaceus > Erinaceus europaeus. Next base: position 51,257,989 of record NC_080174.1, on the reverse strand, counting down.
CTGTTCCCCACCCCCAACCCCCTTCCTTTTCCTTCAGGCTAAAGGTTCAGCTCTATCCTATGTGGAACCACTACACACTGCACCATCTTTATTAACTCTTCCCACTTACCCATGTTGAACTGCTACCTCCTTTGTGCTGGGGCCCTGGCTGGTACACAGAGCCCAGGTATTTGGCTCAGTCTTAGCAATGGGATGCAAATCAGAGTGTCAGTGAAGACACCATTCCTTCTATATAGTTTTCTGCTACAAAGAGGCCACAAACATCCCTATGCCCCAATACCTGAGATTGTATGAAAATGAACTTCTGGTAGGAAAATAAAGCCCTGAGATTATGTCTTTGCCATTCCATGGCCTCTGAGAACCTTCAAAAAGCAGTATTCATCATTAAGCTTTTTATTTGCACTGTCTTTCTTATAGATATCTAAGGGTCATCCTGGGTTCTCCACTTCCCTGACCCCTGGAGGTCCTGGGAGACCCTGGTGGTGAGGAAGAGTGTGCGGAGAGATACAAATCACAACTTCCTCCTCCAGGAGAAGCTTCAGAGAGACAATTTATTTATTCGGGGGTACAAGCAAGCAAATATACCCAAGGGTTAGGAAAAGGTTAAGGTAATCATTAAGCCACACACACAATACAGAGTTAAATCTTGACATATCAAGTATTTGATCACAACAGGAAAGTTATCATATAAGGTCTGGTCATGAGCTCACAATACGTAGGTAAGCTTTTACTCTAAGGGTGAATTATGAGCACCTCAGGGCAGGGGGGAAGGGGGCAGTTGAGCAAGGCCAGGATATTTGCAGTGGGTTTCAGTTGGCCATACACAGTAACTCATGGACTTTGTTCAAAAGGAATGAGGAAGCATGTGCAGGAAGTTTCCCAGTCTGGAAAAGCCCATCCATCATAAGGTCACCAGGTCAAGTGGGGACCTGTCTACCGCCCCTCTTGGAAGGAGGGGGCTCAGGGTCAACCCCGTCAGACTCTCATGGAAGTAATAGCTTGGACTTCCCAGACAGTGGACCCTTCCCCACAGATATCAGCTTTGAAAGGGGAAACATCCCAAACCCCAAAACCTGGAAAGAAGGGTGTACTTTCTGACATTTTTATAGCACTTCATAAAATGAATGACTCTCTATTAGTAATTTCTATCAATTTTATTTACATTGTTGTGTGCCTGTTAAGTTTTTCCCACCAGAAACACTGTAATCTATCACAGAGATCTAGAATCTGGCTGGAGGTTGCTCGTAAAATAGATATTTTTCTTTTTAAAATGTAACTTTAAAAAAAATCTGTAAACCCACTGTTATACCTATACTAGGTATCAGGTCAGCTTTTAAAGGAATAAATATTCATTTTACCTCAGGAACCCTACAAGTGATATTTGGATATTGGGGGGACTTAGGCTTGATATACTCTTCTGTGAAGATCCTGAAAAGTGCTGTTGGGTTCTTTGTTTTGTTGGTAAATAATGATTTGGAAAAGTGGCTCTTCAATCCATCTACAGATTTATGTCAGGCTGGGATGAAGTCTTACTTGGGATGGCACTCTTTTCTGACCTATTCCTTACTGTTCCAGATTGCAGGACACACTGGAAATAAGCTTGAAGGGTCCCTTCCTTCCTGCATCCATCATTAAGCCACATGTAAGGGAGACAGCAGGAACCTCAGTTTCCCCAACTGTATACTGACATTAAATTTTTCATCTCACAAATTACATTGCTAGTAAGGAGGCTTACTCTTATAATTTGTTCGGCACATGACCCACACTTGGTATTTCTTGAATGTTTTCTATCACTATTATTGTCTGTGTTTTTAATAAAGACCCCTAAGCTGACAAATATATAGCAAGAAAAAAAAACCTGTCACCTGACTCAGAAAGATTCTACATTATCCTATTTCTTTTTTAAAATATTTTAAAAATATTTATTTTATTTATTTATTCCATTTTGTTGCCCTTGTTTTATTGTTATAGTTATTATTGTTGTCGTTGTTGTTGGATAGAACAGAGAGAAATGGAGGAGGGGAAGACAGAGAGGGGGAGCGAAAGATAGACACCTGCAGACCTGCTTCACTGCTTGTGAAGTGACTCTCCTGCAGGTGGGGAGCCAGGGCTCAAACTGGTTTCCTTACACTGATCCTTGAGCTTTGCACCACCTGTGCTTAACCTGCCACACTACAGCCCGACTCCCTATTGTCCTATTTCTGCATACAAAAAAACATTAAAGTCTAATTTGGGGTATGTTATTCCAACTTTGTCACATTTATTCTGATGAAAGGATAACATTCAGCCTGATAAGCTATTCTTCTAGTATTGCTGCTAAAGCACTCTTCCTCAAAACTGGGAAGGTTTCTCAGTGGGAATAGGGAAGAACCCGCACACATGAGACATTAGGTTTGGTTCCTGGCACTGAATATGCTGGAACAGAGCAGTGATCTAGTTTCCCTCTTTCTTTTTAAATAAACAAATTTGGAGGCCCGGTGATGGCGCATCTGGTTGAGCACATATGTTACAGTGTACAGGGACCCAGGTTCAAATCCCCCAGTCCCCACCTGCAAGGGGAAAGTTTTGCAAGTGGTGAAGCAAGGCTGTAGGTGTTTCTCTGTCTTTCCCTTCCCTCTCAATTTCTTTCTGTCTCTATCCAACAAAGATAATAAAAAATTAACAATAAATAAAGTTTTAAAAATAAATTTTAAACCAAATGCCCTTTCTTTTATGAAACAATAATAATACTGGATTTAAAAAAAACTTGCTTCCCAAAATGAAAAAAAAAAGGAAGCCATTCTGTTTTTATCTTTTAAGTTTTTTACTTATTTACTTTTGCCACCAAGGTTATCACTGGGGTTTGCTGTCTGGATGATAAATCTACCCCTCTTGGTGGCTTTTTAAATTTTTTAATCTTTTCTTTCTTCTTTTTTTTTTTTTTTAGAAATACAAAAACAGAGAGGGGAAAGGGAAAGAGTGGGAGGAGAAGGAGAGAAAGAAAGAAACTGGGGCCAGGCAGTGGCACACCTGGTTGAGCACACACATTACAGTGCGCAAGGACCCAAGTTCAAACCCCCAGTCCCCACCTGCAGGGGAAAGCTTCATGAGTTGTAAAGCAGGGTTGCAGGTGTCTCTCTGTCTTTCTCCCTCTCTATCTTCCCCTCTCCTCTCAATTTCTCTCTGTCACTATGCAGTAAATAAATAAAAAAAAGGAAGATTGAAAGAAAGAAAGAAAGAAAGAAAGAAAGAAAGAAAGAAAGAAAGAAAGAAAGAAAGAAAGAAAGAAACCTACAGCCTGCTACACTGCTCATGAAGTTTCCCCCTTGCCGGAAGGGGCCAAGGGCTTGAACCCTGGGGGCTGGGTGGTTGAATGGTAATTGCTCACGCTAACATGTGTACTCTACCAGATGTATGATAGTGCTGTCCCCAAGCCATCATATTTCCAAATTCTGACTAGGCTTTTGCAGTTTCATAGGGAAGGTGATGGTGTACAAAGGAAATAGGGCAGCCACAAGCTGGTGTGTGTGTTCAGAAAAATCTCAGCCAAGCTTTCTGCATTGTTGGCACAGGGGACATTACAAACTGTTGTAGAACTTACCATTCACAATAGGCAGGAGAATGGAAAGGATCCAGCACTACTGCATTTGTTTATGCCACAAATATTAACTGAGCACTATGTAATCACATTCTCTTTCGACTACACCTATGAAAGTAACAGACACATTCTCTGCCCTCTTGGGGCACACATTATAGTTGGTCTTTCTGCATGAACACTTTACAATCTGATTTTCCAACAACACATGGGGAAGCTTGAAGCAGAGAGAGGCTGAATCAGCAGGAACACACAGTATCTCCAGTTTAGTGACTTGTCTCCAAAACAGGGGCTAGTGTTTTTCCAGTAACCACCACTAGGGACGCAGTCTGACATCGAGTCACATGAGGTGGGTGCTAAATCTATCTTGTGTAGCAACAGAATGATACAACAGCTCCTTCCTCCACCCATAGCCCTGCCACAAACAGCTGGGTCACCTTGAGGCCATTTTGTCCCTCCTTTTCTTTATTATAACCACAATAGTGTTCCCTTGCAGAGCTGTTCCAGCTGGTCATAAAAAAGCATATGTGGAGGCACTCAGCTTATTGCCTGGCAAATATAGTTGCTAAATAAATGTTAGTTGAATTGGAATCTGAAGAATTGAGACAGAGGCAGTGAGCCTAATTTCAGAGCCTGGAGACCTCATTTGGCTCATCGATTTGCCTTTAAGCGAATGATTTTATATGCCAGGGCATATATCAGGATGGTACAGGGAACCCAATTTAGCAAGCTGGGTTTTTATCTGATGTGGATGTGATCTGTGATTGAAATAAGGAACATTTCCACATGTAGCATCTGAAAACTCTATAAGTGAATGGCTTAGCTCATACACCTGTGGGTTGTGCGTGTCTCAGTGCTAACGTCAATGTCACTTTAGCGCCAGGTGGCCTCAGCCCACCCTTCCTCCAGGAATCACCCACCTTATCATCTCTACTGTTTCTGCCACAATTAAGATAATGACTCCATGCTATCAGTGAATAGGAAGCTTAGTACCTCAGAAGATGCCTTTGTTTGAACCAAATTTCAGGGGAGTCATGAGCAATCCCCCCTTTTGTTTTTATTTTGCTGGTTTTATTTGTTTTGCTTGTTTATTTGTTTTTTATTATTTATTGGGTTGAAACAGAAAGAAATCAAAAGGGGGTGGGGAAGGCAGAGAGGAAGAGAGAAAGAGAGACTGCCAGCACTGTTTCACTGTTTGTGAAACTTTCTCCCTGCAAGAGGGGACTGAAGGCTTGAATCCAGGTCCCTGCACATCAGTTATAAAACATGCACTCAATTGGATGCACCACCAGTAGAGAAAGAAGATAGTAAACACTCTCAATCATTCAGTCCTGCATTATAGTGGGACTGAATGATTTTAGTGACTAGAAATAGGAGATAGGGAAATGAAGTAGAGCAGAGTGGAGTGGAATAGTATGAAAAGGAATGGTACAGAATGGGATAGCACTCTCAGGTGCAACTCTGGAGACAGAACGAAAATAAGCATCAGAATAGGGTCTGTGGAAGAAAGGGTCAAGGCTAGAGACAGATGTCCACAACGAATCTTGAAGTAAGTGTGTTGGAGGCAGGTATTGGGAACAGAGGAAAAGAATTGAAAGAAGCAAGAGCAGGTAAGGATACCAGAAGGAATGGGACATGTCAGATCTGTTCTTCCTTGGGGACTAGGTGGGAAATGCTGATCTCTCCTCTGATGTGCATACAGGTTAGAATGGGCAAGGTGGCCAGCGGGCTGGAGGGTGATCTCCTAAACCAAGGCCCTAGACTCCTCTTGCTACAGCCTTACCTCCATGCTCTTCACTGGCCCCAGCTGAGGAGACAGCAGGGAGGGAGGTGAACACTTGACAGGCCAATGCTCACAACATAAACTGAGGGGGTCTCAGTGAAGGTGTGGCAACATAAGTAACCTCAGAGATGCATTCTCAGTGCCTGACTGGCAGCTAGCATGATCCAGCTCCCAGGCAGCCTCACCCTCAGCACATTTCTCGCCTTCCAATCTCAGGCTGCTGATTTGTGAACTCGAATGACTGGCATCTCATGCTGGCTGGTGGCCAGGCAGTGTGTTCTGATAGACTCTGACACCCACATGCCTGGTGGGTTCGGAAAAGTCTATAGCAAGAGCTATGTGCAGGGAAGGGGGTAGTGGTTGGTAGACTCATTTGTCTACAGACTGTAGCTGTGACAAGACAGTATCCCTTCCTCTGGCCTCTGGAGACCCAGCAGGAGGCTCCTTCTTCACTCAGCTCAGCCAAAGCTAAAGACTGACACAATTACCCAGATTATTCAGGCAAAAGTACCACAATGCAGCTACTGAGATGGGGAAAATGCAAGTGGCACCTTCCCATTCAGTTGCTTCTCTATTTCCGTGGCTTAAAGAAATAGAAAACCAAGCCCAAATGTATTGTGTTAAAGTTACTTTCAATGTCTACTCAGCTGGGATCTCATTGTGCTCCCCCCAGGACTCCACATCAGCCTCAGCCATCCCCGCCCTTCCCAGGATGATTGCTGCATTGAGTTAAAATTGGACAGATTAGTAAATAGATTTCCATCTTTGTGCTGCACAATAAACAGCATCGGGGAGAACACAGGGAAGGATTACTGGATAAAAAACCTAATCAATCCAATCAGAGGGAAGGCGTCTCTGCTATGACAGCAGAGGAGTGGCAGCCAACACCTGGAGGGGGCAAGCAACTGATGCTGCTCACATCTCTATTGGGAACCCTGGGGCCACCTCTCTACAGGCTGGAGTTCTTGTTGGTCTCTGCTTTATCCTTTTCCTAGTCAGCAGCAAAGTTGAGGACCTGCCCTCAGCAAAAAAAAAAAAAAAAAAAAAAAAAGTCCAACTCAAGTGTTACTTCATGGCCGTGGGTGAGTTCCAGTGACCTGGATTTAGGCTGTGTTCCTAACCAGTGTTCAGTGCACCTCTGCCAGGGGGGCGGGTCACACTTTCCCTTGCTCAGCCTGTGTGTGCCTGGCCCTGCCCAAATGGCCTCTACCTTGGATATTTGTAGAGCCATATGTGTATGCTTCAGTGTGTCTAGGCTGCTATTCAGCACAAAATTATTTTCTTTTATTGATGATGGAGAAGGATGCATTATCAGGGAATTCTTCTGTCTCCATGTTCAAGCCTCAGCAGAGGGTTAATCATTCCACTGATAGCAGGTGGCAGGAATGCTAGGCTTCCACATCCATCCCATGCAAACCAGATTCTGAGATACTGGAAGCTTAGTTACCCCCTGGATGCACCTACTTGTGTGGTTTTCACTCAGGTTGGGATGGAACAGAATGGACTGGACTCAGAACCTGCGTGTGCAACACCTGCAATGTTAGCTGAATTTTATAATATCTAGGAAGGCATCAGGCAGGAGGGGGCAGACAGCAGGTCTGCACATTTATTATACAAGCATGGCCCTGTGGTTCACAAGCAGGACTTTAACCAGACTCAGCAACCATGCCAACCCCACCATTTACCAGCATCAAGCTCCTGTCATATCCTCACCACACAAAGGAGCCACCCAAGACTCCTTCCTGCTTCTACTCAACAGTTTGTGTTGGTTGGATTTTATTTCCAGTCATCTTTATGTTTGCTAATTCTAGAGGTGTCCATTTCCTAATACAAAAATACAAATCCTTTTCCCAGTGTGATTAAATTTAACTCAATATGACAACCACCAGCCTGATGCAAGCTTTTCATCTCTCTAACCCATGAGGTTTCATAAGAAATTAATCTAACAGCATGTTGTTTCTCTGTTGTTGGATACTTGCCTTGCACACATGTGTCTAGGTCCCAGATGACTGCTTCTTTGACTCCACATTAGTGTAAAGGTGCTGTCCATGCACTGGATACTGGGCTGCCTAAGCCTCTTCCCTGGTGCTTTCTGCCCCTCATCCCACCCCAGCACTAGCACCAGTTCTGGGTCCTGCAATTTTGTAGCTCCTCTCATCTCTCTTTTTGTTTCAAAATCGCCTACCTTTGTTCTCAACTCTGTATCATCTTTCGCTTTTGACACTCTCTGGGGTGCTAGGTAGGAAGCACCATTTTCTTCTTGCATTTATCACAAGATAAAGACTACTTAGAGTGCTTCCTAATAGAGCTGCCAATAGCCCTCATACTTACATCTGTATAAGGTCCTTCTATGGAAGCCTTTCAAGGCACTGAAAGAGCAGAGTTGAAAGTTGAATGAGCCACACTTTAAAGCCAGGCTAGGCCTCCATATTTCCTTGGGAGTTAGGCAGAGTGGTCTCTGCTCTAGGTAACCCTACTATAGTGTTGTCAGGAGGCCTTCCTGGAGCTAGATATTCATTATTCCTTTGCCAGGTATAATGAACATCTACTGCTTTTGTTTACTTATCTTTCTTCTTTCCCACATTATAATAAATACATCTTTTTCCTCTTTTTTTTTTAATTACCACTGGGGTTATCACTAGGGTTCAATGATAGCACCACAAATCCACCATTTCCCTCAGCAATTTTCCTCCTTTTATGCTGTCCATTTAATTTGATAGGACAGAGAGAAATTGAGAAGAGAGTGGGGAAGTAAAGAGGGAGAGAGAAAGAGACACCTACAGACCTGCTTCACTGCTTATGAAGCCTTGTCCATTCAGGTGGGAAATAGGATCTCAAACCCAGGTCCTTGTGCATAAGACAATGTATGTGTTCAACTGGGTGTGCCATTACCCAGCCCCACATCATGTATTCAGTTACCAATCACTATGTAATAAATTCTCCCCAAATCTTATAACTTAAAATGGCCATTTTTCTTACCTCTCATAATTCTGTGGGTATGCAAGTATCCTTTGGATGATTCTTCTGTTCCTCTTGATATCGACTGGACTGTACTTAACTGGGATTTGGCTAATCTGGAACACACAATTCCTATCACTCACATGATAGGAATTGGTTATGACTGACAGCTGGGACTGCTGAGCTGAGTAACTCTGGTCTCTCCCATATGGCCTCTCTGCAGCCTAGGCTTCTCACTGCATGAAGGTCGAGTTGTGCTGTGTGTATTCCAAGTGCATGAAGGCAGACATTGCAGATGTCCTAAGTCCAGTTTTGGCAGTAAACAGAGCCGCATCTACTACATTCCGTTAGTCAAAATAAGTGATAAACCAGCCCAGCATCAAGTAAAATAAGAAAATTCCCACTGAATAGTGGGAAACATTGTAATGTCAATTTGATCCTTTTTAGTCTATCACACTGTCCTTTGGAAAGCTATCTCATGGGGCTGCTATTCAGACCTCTAGTCCCCAGCTCACAGAGAGAGACAATTGGTTTCTCTCCTCTCAATTTCACTCTGTCTTATCAAATTAAATGGACAGGAAAAAAAGGAGGAAAATTGCTGAGGGAAATGGTGGATTTGTGGTGCTATCATTGAACCCTAGTGATAACCCCAGTGGTAATTAAAAAAAAAAAGAGGAGAAAGGTGTATTTATTATAATGTGGGAAAGAAGAAGGATAAGTAGACAAAAGCAGTAGATGTTCATTATACCTGGCAAAGAAAATTTAAAACCCATCCATCCTAGCTCATGACAACACTATAGTAGGGTTACCTAGAGCAGAGACCACTCTGCCGAACTCCCAAGGAAATATGGAGGCCTAGCCTGGTTTTAAAGTGTGGCTCATTCAACTCTCAACTCTGCTTTTTCAGTGCCTTGAAAGGCTTCCATTTCTGACCTTTAAAATGCTCCAATTTTGAGAAAGAAGGTGGAATCAATAGAGTATGAGACCCCCACCCTGACTCTGGAGGTACTCATGAAAGCCTGTCCAAGCCCCAAGCCTCCTGCTCTGCATTCTCAGCTCTCCTGTGGAAGGCACTTCCAGTCAGTTGTTTACAAGTTATTCTGACCATTGGCAACCAGATGAATATGTAACAAGGAGTACATAGAACAGAGCAGATCAGGTCATCTTGGTATCAAAATATTTGCTAAATACCAAAACAGCTCCTCCAATGCCATCCTAAGCACTCACTCAATACCCATTACCAATGAGTTATTTTTTTTTGTTTGTTTTAACTGCCATTGGGATTGTCACTAGGGCTTGATGCCTGCACTACAAATTCACTGCTCCTGGCAGCTATTTTTTCCTTTTTTGTCTTGTTTTGTTTGTTTGTTGTTTCTTTTATTTGATAGAGCAGAAATAGATTGAAAAGGAGGAAGTGACAGAGAAAGGTAGACGCCTGCAACACTGCTTTACTACTCATGACATTTTCCTCATGTAGGAGGGAACCTGGGGTTTGAACTTCATTCCTTGCACATAATGACATGTGTGCTCAACCAAGTGCTCCACCTCCCAACTCCACAATGTGTTATCTCAAGGCCAAGATGTTAGAGCTGGGAAATAGCTGCATAAAGAGAGTCATACATTGCACTAATATTTTCTGAGCACCTGTAATATACACGGATTTCACTAACTATGAACCTTTGATGTTTGTTCTGTTAGGGATTGATCCAGAATTTGGACTGTTTGCCTCCTGGCTATAGACAAGGACTCTGCAGAGTTTGAGTAGCTTACTGATGGGAATAACCAGAGACCCTAGTAAAATAGATGATGATGATGGATGGAAGGACAGATAGATAGATAGATAGATAGATAGATAAATAGATAGATAGATAGAGATAGGGCACAGACCTAGTATAGGCCACATACCTTTTCCTGTAATTCTTGGTCCTTGGTCCTTTTTGGCCTTGGATTGTCTATACAATTTGAAGTAGGCTTTAAACATGTTCATTCTGAATCCCCAGAGATGTAATGGCTGCTTGAAAACCTCGCAGATGGGCCAGTGAAATGCTCACTTGGCATACTGCACCACTTTATTATGAATGCAACCCAAGTTCAAACCCACTTTCCACTGCATTGAAGACAGCTCCAGTGTTACTGTCTCTTTTACTCTTTCTCTTCCACCCTTCCTCCCTTCCTGCCTCTCCATACTTATCTAAAAAGCAAAAACAAACAAACATAAAACTTCACAGGCAGGAAAGGCTTCCTGTCTTTGGCAAATTTGGTCTCATCAACCCCACAGCACCCCTACTCCTCATTCTTAATTTCATGACTTAGGTCTGGACTTCATTTTCCTTACTCTAGGGTTCTTTCAAGTGTAACCAGGAAAAGCTCTTACTTGCCAAGAAATGATAAAAGTCCACCTTGTGTAAGACTCCACAGCAGTGACTGATGCAATCCTCTCCCCATTTGGATGATGGAATAGGATTAGCCTTCTCTTAAGGCCAGAACAGTTAGAGGGAAGAGCCCATGGAAGAGACATTTTCTACTATGTCAGGGACCACACTATTGACCTATGTACAACTTCTCCTGACATGCTCAGCTGCTAGCCCTGCCTCCTGTTTGCAGGAAGTATAAAGACCCTGTTGCATCACTCAGATCCATAAGGGTCCAGAATTTGCTACAGATTACAGGTACTTTTGAATCCACCTGCTGCCTCTCACCATGTCTGCATTATGCTTGCCCCAGCCTCAGCTCTCTCCTGTCCATTCATTCATTATTCATCCACTCAACAAATGCTGCACATAGATTTTTAAGTGCTGGGACTACAACAATAAGCAAGTCAAATAAGGTCCTTGCCCTCATGTAGCTTATTGACTGACTCAGAGCAGACAAGTAAGCCAGTAAAAACACAAAGGATATACACTCTGATGCAGAAAGCCAAGAATGCTCAGGGAGCACTAGCTTGCATTAATTTCTGAGACTCCTGTAAAAAATTGCCATAGTTGTTGGTTTAAAATAACAGAAATTTCTACTCTCATAGGTTAGAGGCAGAAATACAAAATTAAGGTGCTGGCTGGTCTGTGCTCTGTAGAAGACTCTAAGAGAGGATCCTGTATTTATTGTGTTGATACTGGTGATCCCTGGCTTTCCTTGGGTCTCTGCATACAACCTAGAAATCACGTGGCATTTTCCCTGGATAACTGTGCCCAAATCACCCTCTTCTTATAAGCTCAATATTCATTGGATTACAGCCAATCCTACTCCAGAATGGCTTAATTCTAACTTGTCTATGTCTACAAAGCCTTTATTTACAAATAATATCACATTTGTAAATGTACAGAGGATCTAGGGATTTGACTGTGTCTTTTGGGCAAGATACAATTCAATCACAAGACTGCCCTGAACATGAACTTGGAAGTGCAATTAAACTTCAAAAGCAAGTAGTAGTTACCCAGGCCAAGAATTAGATGGAAAAAAAAAACATGTGTGAAGTCCAGAAATTGGAGAGAGTTTGGAGCACATTCTAAAAATTTATTTATGCATTCATTTCTTTTCATGAGAAAGAGTAAGAATCAGAGTGAGCCCAGAGCTTTCACTGCTCAGCTTTGGCCTATGTTGGTGTCTGGGGATCGAGCCTGGGACATCTGGGGGCCTCAGGCACACAGATCTGGTATGCTATCACTTCACATTTCTGCAGCCCTTGTTTGGTGCATGTGAAGTGGCAAAGGACATGCAGCTTCTGACTGGGGCATTCACTGGATACAGGAATGACACGAACTGGAGCTAGACAGGGAGGATCAAGAGGTGCAGGGCCCTGTGTTGCATGTCAATGGAGCTGGAATCTATTCTTAGGGTAATGAGAGAACACTGAGGATTTTTATGTAAGAAACTTGATTTGATCATATTGAGGTTATAAAACACTACTCTTTTCTTTCTTCCATTCTTTCTTTCTCTCTTTCTTTCTTTCTTTCTTTCTTTCTTTTTCCTTCCTATGTTATTAGATAGGACAAACAGAAATTGAGAAGGCAGGTGAGACAGAGAGAGAGAAAGAAAGGGAGACATATGTAGAACTGCTTCACAGCTTGTGAAGTGTCGCCCCCTGCAAGTGGGTAGTGGGGGCTCAAGGACAGGTCCTTTATGCATGGCAATGTGTGTGCTCAACTGAGTGTGCCATGGCCCAACCCCTTCCCCCCACCTCCCATATCACTCTCACAATTATATGAATTAACAGGAGATGGGGCAGCTTGGAGAAGTTATATGGAAAGGGAAACCTTTGTCATGGTCCAAGGCAGAGAAGATATTGTCTAGGACTATGTTCATGGCAGGGGAAGTGGAGAATTGGTTTGGGGAGATATTTATGAAGTAAAATCAAATAGACTATATGATTTAAGGGTCATGGAGGGAATGCAGGAAAAAGAAAAATAAAGATTTCAGACAGGCCTGTAGCCCATGAGATTTCTAGAAAGGACAGATCACATCGCCCAGGGGAGCTTATGCCAAGAAGGAGGAGGCCCCCCACATAAGAAATGTACATAGATGTTTCAGGCTTTGATGTAAAATGCACACAGCATTTACACAGTGTGGAACAAAATGCCCAGAAGGTGAAGGTCCTGTCTTTCTTCAAAGAAAACTGCAGTTAAATTTCCACTGACATGGAAAAGCCACAAATTGTGACATTACTTGGAAGAAGCAAATCTAAAAGAAGGATCCAGAGCAGAACACTACCTTTAATGTAGGAGATGGGTTTGGGGGACCCTGTATGGGCTGGTGGGGGTCTGCAGAGGGTGAGACAAGCCTTAAAAGGGACTTGGGGGCCAAGTGGTGGTGCACTATTTAAACACACATATTATTTTGTGCAAGGACAGTGTTTGAGCCCTTGCTCCTCACCTGCGGAGGGGATGCTTCACAAGCAGTGAAGCAGGTCTGCAGGTGTTTGTATTTATCTCTACCTTTCTATGTTCTACTCTTCTCTCAATTTTTCTGTTCTAACCAATATAATAGAAAGTAGGAAAATGGAAATAATGACTGCTGGAAGTGGTGGATTCATAGTTCTGGCACTGAGTCCCCAGTGATAATCTGGGCAGCAGCAGCAACAGAAGGGGCTCTAGGGCCCATGCGGTGGTGCACTTGGTTGAATGCACATGTTACAATGCACAAGGGCCAGGGTTTGAGCTCCTGGTCCCCACCTATAGGGGGAAAGTTTTACAAGTGGTGAAGCAGTGCTGCAGTTGTCTCTCTCCCTCTCTATCACCCCCTCCTCGATTTCTGGCTGTCTTTATCCAATAAATAAATAAATAAATAAAATTTTAAAAGAAGTGGTTCTTGACTGAGAACATAGCATAATGGTTATTCAAAATACTTTATTACCTGAGACTCTGAGGTCCCAGGTTCAATCCCTAGCAACACCATAAGCCAAAGCAGAGCAATGTTCTGGTCCCTCTCTATATATATATCTGTCTTTATCTCTGTACCTCTAACTTTATAAAAAGTGAATAAATAAGGTATTTAGAGAAAGGAGAAGGAAGAAGAGGAGGAGGAAGAAGAGAAGGAGGATGAGGAGAGAAAAAAGGGGGCTCTGGCCCTCCATCCTCCTGATCTTTCTGTGGTCTCTTGAGTTTGCAGTATCCTGCCATCCCACCTCAATTCCTGTACCATACAATATTCTGAATTGACTGTCTCCACTCCCCGTATCCCTACCTCCAGATGACCTGGCCTGTCTGCCTAATAAATTACAGCTTCCATGGATGCCTGGAATTTGGGATGTTCCTTCCAGGTCCAACCTGGTCACAGGAGCTCACTGCTGTTCTGGGAGGGTTCCCAGCCTCTGAAGATCCACCACCTCCTCAAAAAAAGAACACAACTGACCAAGAAATGTGGGCATGAAGTTACTTTTTTTTTAATTTTAAGAATTCATGAGTTTTGGGGATATTGGGTGAAAAAGCTTAGGAGAATAAGAGCTACTATTTGAAGTTACACTCCTTGTTAGGTGTCTTATAGGCACTCTCTTATTTGCTCTCTATAACACTGAGTGAGTACTGTTTTCCTTTTACAGATGAGGAAATGCACTACTGGGGAGCTAGTGGTCCGTCCACAGTCACACAATTGGCCCAAGATAAATGCAGTTAGCAGTGTGGCCAAGTCAAGATTGAAATCCAGGGATGACTGTCTCTAAACCTTATGCTGATCAGCCCTCCATTCTCTGCCTCCCCCACTCCCCACTCCCCATCCCCAGCAACACGACAATCTTCTTTAGGGATCCTTGTAGAACCCTGCTCCTCAACTGTCTCATCAGCCAGGGGTATGAAGGTCCTACCTAAAAATCATCTCTACAGGCAGGCAGGTTCATTTAGGAATACAAAATGAGAAAAGTAGGAAGAAAATAAAACATCCTGCATTCAGCGGATCTACTAATCACACCCCTCCTATCACAGAGAATTATCATAAAAAGTCTAGGCAAGGCCATCCATTGTATTATGGGATTTTTCTTTTACCCTATTCTCTATCTTCACTCGTATTCCTTCTCCCCAGGTATTCACTCTAGTGTATTTGATATATGGTTTGACACACTTACAGATCCTTGTTAAAATCTAATGTTCTTTGTAATGGATATGTGTTTTTAATTTACACTAATGGTATTGCACTATAAATCTTATTCTGTTTCTTACTTTTTTTTTCACTCTGCACTATCTTTTTACAATCTATTTCTGTTGCTCTTTACATAGCTAGTTGTAACTTCAGATGCACGTGCCTTCTTTTTTGTATTCATTCCAACAGGCTTCAGTTCTTTAGTTAACCAAGAAGCATCACCAGTATGGTCATTCTGGTACACATGCCTCATGGATATATTCAGGAGTGTCTCTAGATTCTACACCCAGGAGATGATGCCTGGGGGAGAGATGCAGGAAAGAACTGACCTTGTGCAAACTTTATTTGATTACATAGATCCTTACCACTTTTCACAATGACTCACATTAAAAAATTGAAAACTTACATGGCCACCAGCAACAGTCTCTGCTTCTTTATTTGTTTTGCCAAAACTTGGTTTCATCTGCCTTTCTAATTGTGGGACTCCTTTAAGATTTATTGGAAATCATGAGAGAAGATTACAAGACCACAGGACTGGGTAAATTCCTACTATAGACTCATAGGTTTTCATTGACTGATGGCATCAAGAACTGTGTGCATGTGCACTGATCCTGCCCTGTGGCGTCATGAGTTCTCCCCATGCTATCTCTGTCTGTCTTGACTATCTACCCTCTTCAATCAGTTATCTATCAACATCAGTTGTTTTTTTCATTTTGCTGTCAGATGTTTTGTGATGGGGAATGAGGCCAGCATTATCAGTCTTCCTTTCAGCTAATTCTGATCTTCTTTGTTTCTAGAGCCAGCTCTTCAAGGCTAGACCTACCATTGCTTCAGTTTCTTTAGTCCTTCCAGTCTCAGTTATTCGCTCATGTGCATACACACACACACACACACACACACACACACACACACACACACCTACACCAAGAGAAAACCAACAGGCATAGCAGGATAATTTCTTGAGAACTTGCTTTTGGTTTTTCAGTGTCCAGGCTAGATATTTTTCCTATATCACCTAGAGGGAGATTCATCTGAATAAAAACAGTGCTCTTTCACCCTCCTGCAGCTTCACCTCCTGGAAAGAATAGAACATTCTTTCGTGTTTGCAAGATTGAGTTTCTTCCTGATTAGCCACCAAGCACAATTGGGGGACAGAGAAGTGGAACAATTCCTCTGTGTTTCAGAACACAACAAAAGTAGCTGCTTGGTGTTAAGAGATGCTCTAGAGCTGATAGGAAAATTCTGAAAACCAACTCAGACATCTATGAGGGAATCATAGATAAGAGGAAGAGAAAACAAAGAAGCTAAACTTAAAAAAAAATAGATGAAGCACAAGAGCAGAGCAAAGCAGAGAAAAAAGACTGTGAGGAATTTTAGACTAGAAACAGAAATGGGGAGCAACACTGTTTATAATTGTGTTGGTCACCTATTGTCACAAAAGCCTGCATAACAGGAAGCCACAAGATCTCATTGTCAGATGACAGCTATTTATTTAGCCCGTGTATCTTTTGGTCAGCTGATATCAACTGATCAAGGCCTGGCTGAGTTGATAAAGTCTCATTTCCATATACTTCTCATCTCCCTCCTGGGACTAATAGACTAGCCCAGCATGTGGTTCTCATAGTGACAGCAAGGTACAAGGTAGGTCTAATCATGCACACGTTTTGCAAAGCTTTAGTCACAAGGTGCAAGTCATTGACTTCATGAGTTCTCAGCAAGGCACATGGCCAAAAGCATGAGAATAAGGTAAAAGGAAAAATGCAGATTTAGGATCATTCGTGTATTTTACCATTAAAACCTTCAGTTCCTGCAAGACCTCATTTAACTTTAGCTTATTTAAATGAGTTTTCTTTTCCATACAACTAAAGAGATTGCAGTTAAGAATGTAATGTAGGGTAGGCAACAATTCAGGGTATAGCTTAGGATAGGACTAGTTTAACTTTTTCTCCAACTTCAGCCACCATTTTATTGAGGAAAATGTTGATTTACAGAATTGCTATTGTCACAATGAAGCATTTGCATTTTTCCTCAAGATACCTAGGCATCTTTTTTACTTCAGAAGACCTGAGACCCAAAGGCATACATATTTCTTGCCTGAATCACCACTTCCAAGGGACCCTGGTAGACAGTTATTCCCAGGGTTATGGAGTAGAACGTGTGTGTGTGTGTGTGTGTGTGTGTGTGTGTGTGTGTGTGTGTGTATAATTTATCATAGTACAGCAATGGAGCAGGGACAGGTAGATATAATGGAAACAAGTATTCAGAGAGCATAATATGCAGGTGAAAACTTACTCTTCCTCTATCTCCTCCCACGTTATAGGAAGACGGAGCAGTTCAGGCTGCCCCTCCCATTGCTAGTGCTTCTGTGGAGTTATTGGTTGTCCCCAGGGCCCTATGCTTCACTTACAACAACTGCTCAGGAGCCAGATTCTTGGGACTTTTATGGGTGATGAGGACGTATGAACCAGAATAACTTTGACTCTCTGACCCCCCATTGAACTAGCAACAAAGAAGTGAAATCAATTCTGGTAACCTGAACAGCAGGAGAAAGACGGCAAGAATAACGGGAGGCTGTCAAGGTCATTTTCTCACCC
Source organism: Erinaceus europaeus (assembly GCF_950295315.1). NCBI lineage: Eukaryota > Metazoa > Chordata > Mammalia > Eulipotyphla > Erinaceidae > Erinaceus > Erinaceus europaeus. The sequence goes on along the minus strand of NC_080174.1, from coordinate 51,240,516 downwards.
ACACAACAGAAAAGAGGAGGGGAAAAATGGTCCCATAACAACACAATGATTGTGTATTGATGCCTGCTAGGGCCAGCCTCTGCACTGAATGATGGGATATGAAAGTGCATGAAGTATGGTCCCTGAACTAGTTCTCGTTAGCTTATGTTGGAGGGGCACACCTGTAAACACACAAACAAACCAGGACATACTGGAAGAAAAGACAAGAGTGCTATTTAAGCCTAGAGAAGTTGAGACCAAACAGACTGGCAGGTCTCTCTGCTCCACATTATCATTCTTACTGACATCAAGTAAGAGCAGCCAGTCTTTGGAATGTGGCCATGTCACAGGGAGAAGGGGATGCTGAAAGCTTCCTGTGGCCAGCAGTTGCTCAGACCCAGCATGGACAAGCATCACTTTTACTCATGACCTATTGGCCAGAGCTAGTCACTGACATCAAACCACACAGGCTCCAGAGAAAAGTCAAATAGCCCAGATTGTTGGAAATCACTCCAGAGGAAGACAATCTTGTGGTGGGACTGAAGGAGTAGGCAGTGAAATCGAGAAGAACATTCCAGGCTCAGGTTTTGTAGAGACATAAAAATGTAAGGCATGCTCCAGGAGGCTTGAGGACATCTGTGAAATCAGAGCCCCGAGTGGTGGGTAGTAGAGGCAGACTAGGGTGGGGCAGTCTCAAAGTGAAGCTTCTTGTGAGCCTTTCATGGGAATTAGAAGTTTATCCTCCAGCAATGTGCAGACAGTAGACATCTTTCAGCAGCACAGGGCTGGGGCTGCTTAAAAGGGAAATACTCATGAGGATTTAGAGAAAGCTAAATCAGGCAGTTGGCTTCCCGGGCTGAGGCCTGCAGTCAGCTGACCTCAACCTTCATCATCTTTGTTTCCCTGGATAATGCTTTTTATAACTCCATAATACCCTCTTGCTTTTATTCTAAAGATTGTTAAAACCTGCTGTTGTGACTCTGGTGCAGTTAGACTGTCTGAGCTGGGATTCTTAGGGTGAATGAGATCTTGTTGTTTATTGGGCTTTGGAGATAACATAGACAGGATGGCTATCATTGATGCTAAGAGCTGGTGAGCTCCCGAGTGTAGCAGAAGACATTCCCAGGGACCCAGTCAGGGCTGTGCATGACAAGCTACCACATGACAAGGAAGGGCAATATAATTTTGCTATGAGACTTCCAAGGACAAATATGTCTGAATGAGATGTACAGTTGTATTTTCAAGTTGCCATCTCCCATCTCTCTGGGTAACTCCCTGTCATCATAAAGACAGGAGAGTGGACAGGAGGGAAAAATGTGAGAAGAAGTTTCAATGTGGGAACGGCTTAGCTTATACTACCTTTGTCAAAGTTGAATCTTTGGAGCCATGTTTGAAGTATTGCTTTAAAAGGACAGTGTGTTCACACATGGTGCCCCCTGCTGGAATAACCTTTATCACCTTTCCTGTCTCTGAGCACAGATGGAAAAAAAGCTACCTATCCTACCTCCCAAGAAAGAGAAGTGTTAGAAAAAAAGCTGTCTTAGTTTCTCTCATCCTGACATCACCACATCCTTTCTCTGGGTGAGCTTGACACCCACTTCCCATATTTCCTGTAGAGAAGGGTTGCTGCATTATACTTCTCCCCCCCCCCCATGTGTGTGTATGCACGCATGCCTGCATGTGCATGTGGGTGTGTGTTTACTTTCTGTGATTTATAACTTGGATACAATCGGCCTTGAAACCCTCTTTTTCCACCATACCATCAGCTCACCATGTAGATCTCCCTGCAAGGAATGTCTGAGACAGAGCCAAAGACAGAGCTACAGAAGGAGAAAAGGAAAATCACCATAGCACTTAAGCTTTTCCCAGTGCAGTGGGGACCTGGTTTGAACCTGGGTCATGCACATGACAACACAAATGCTCTTCTCTAGGTGAGCTATCATGCTGGTTGGATCAGCAGTTTTAACATTCACATGTAACATTCACCAGTTTCCTAAGACCAGCAAGCCACAGAGTTCTGTCTTCTTTATCTTGATTCTGAAACCCTTGACATGATTACTGTAAGAGTTCTAGAACTGGAAACAAGGAACACAATATTTTCGTTTTATTTAATTAATTTATTTCTGCCACCAGGATTATCTCTATGGCTCAGTGCCTGCACACCGAAGCCACTGCTCCTGGTAGCTTTTTTCCTCCTTTATTATCTCTTTCCTTCCTTCCTTTCTTCCTTCCTTCCTTCCTTCCTTCCTTCCTTCCTTCCTTCCTTATTTCTCTCTCTATATATTTATTTCTTTCTCTTTATTCATTTTTATAGATACAGAGAGAAATACAGAGGAGGAGAGAGGAGGAGAAAGAGATGCCTGCAGCACTGATGCGGGGCTCCTAAAGCTCCACCATTCCTTGCAGGTGAGGACCTGGAGTTTAACTCAGGTCCTTGCACATGGCAGCATGTGTACTTTACCAGGTATGACACCACCAGTCCCAACCTTTGTGTTTTAAAATGAATGCTTTGGCCAGTATAGAGGATAGATCAGAGCAGGAGGGCTGGAGACAAGAGCACAAGAAGAAAAGCATGGCAATAATTAAGAACAGTGTGATGCCTAGAAGAAGTTATCTGTCTCGGTTTAGCAAGAAACTTGAATCAACAGGAAAGATGGATGAAGACACTACATGAGCTTATTTCAAGGGCTTGTCTACATGACTGTGAGGGCTGGCTAGGTAAAGTCCAAGCCTGCAGAGCAGACCGTCAGGAGGGACCAAGCAGAACTCTCAGGTATGCTACCAACAGGAAGACTCTTCTTCCTCAGGAAAGCCTTGATTATTCTTAAACATCAATGGCTCAATGACTTTTCAGCCAATCTAACTGTGCCTGCTCATATTATCTGGGGTACCTTCTCTTCTGGTCAAATGACCAGAACTTGTATCATATCAGTAAAATACCTTCACATAAATACTCAGACTGAATTAAACAACTGGGAATTGTACCCTAGCTATTTTGATATCAAAAACTGACACCCCAAAAGGTTTTGTTCATTTTCCTTTAAGTTAAGATGACAAATTTTCAGAAGACTCACTAAAGAGATACACACAGGACTCTGACTTAACCTTTTCCATGTCCAGGGTGGTAATACAAACTCTTGGTTTTTGTCAATTGTAACCTGAAGTAAGGTAATGCCTGGCTGAGGGAGTAGGGACAGCTTGTTATAAATCTATTCATGGATCCAAAGAAGGGTTTGCATAGCTCCCAGGCACAAAACCTGAAGAACTGAGCTTCCTCTTTATCTTTAGAATAACACATGACTCTTGATACTTAATTCAGAGAGTATTTGAAAAGGCAATGAGCTGAAAATGACCTGTAAGATGCAATGCACTATGTAGTTGTATTATAGTTTCTCACTCAACCTATAAATTGATTCGGAGACAATAACCTCCAGTTTTCAGCATCTTCATTGATAGGACTGGTGTTCCTCACCTATCCACAATCACTCACAGTTGTATCTATATGCTTGATTCCAATAAAAGATTTAACACAGCCCAACTTCAGAAACCCAGAGCCAGTATTCCAAAAAGTTACATAAATCTATTTCAAGAAGTGTGGTAGAAATGACATTTCTGTGGCTTGTTTCATACATAATCTTGGAAAACGCCCACTTATCTTCTCACATCTAACTGAAATGTTACCTCCTTGGTGGTGGGTTGGAGTGGATGTGGAGGGAGGGGGCTGCCCAGGCCTGGTTGTGTGTTTTATCTGAGGACAACCATTGATGATGGATGCCCAAATGTGAGTGCAGTCACTTGCTGTTGTCTCCAACACCCCCACTCCCAGCCTTTTTCCCATTTGCCACTCACCTCAGTTCTTCAAGTCCAAATATCCATGCAGCATCCATAGCCCTGCCTGTTAGTGTATTTGGAGAACCACTCCTCTTGGGTGAAAGAAGCCTGAGAACCTGTTCCCACCCTGTTGGATGCCTGTTGTCCCCTGAGCAACTAGCCCCTGAGCCTCAAGAGCAAGATTGAGCTCCCTTTCTCCCTGGGATATTCTGCCAGATTTTAGGCTGAGTGATTTACATGGATTATCTCAATTATTCTTTAATACAATACTAATAGCGACTGACATTTATGTATTCGTCTACATCCTTTTATATTTTTGACACTCTTGCAAAAGCATGTGTGTATTCATTTACATAATCCTTGTAATATCTTTATGAGTAGGTAGTCTTGTAGCTTCCATTGTATTGATAATAAAACTGGACTTGGCCAAAGTCATAGATTGGTAGTAGCCTTGAATATCTAACTCCCCAGGCAATGTCCTTATTCACTACCATATGTTGACTCTGTAGGACAGCCTAGAAGTTCCATTGTCACACTCAACCTTAGTATACATACAGACATGCATACATGTGGGTGCACAGATATTATTGTTATTTTGATCTTTCTGGTAACCCAAACTTGGTGATAGGGACTTCTGAGCCCTCTCCACCAATTCGGTTAACTTTATATCCTCAGATCCTTCTATAAACGAAGTAGTAAAAGACTTTAGAAGATCTAAAGCAATAGTTGGAAAAACCCTTCTTTGGAGTATGGTGAAAACAGGACGGACCAGTGGGAGAAGATGATAGGCTGCAGGAGCATAGCTGAGCTCTCAGAACTGATGGATGACTGGGACTGTGCGACCACTAATTGTTTCCCCTAAGAGTTGGAGGGACTGAGGAACTGAAGAGTTCATATCAGGTCCCTGGCTCTTCCCAGAGTTGGGGTGGGGGGGGGGTGGTAATATGGCGCTAACAGAGCCTGCCCTTCACTTCTGTGTAAGCATGGCATACAGATTTCTCTACCATTTGCATTTATTGAAATTCACTGTTATTTCCTGGGAAAGAATGACAAAAATACAAACAGCACTACCTTAAATAGCTTGAAGAAAGAAAATGAGGGGAGGATAACTAAAGGGATGGAGGTAAGGAGGCAAGAAAAAAGGAGAGGGCAGAGATAAGACATTGAGAAAAAGCAATTAAGACAGGGGGCATTGGGAGAGGGAATATTTCAAATAAGACTTCAAACTGCTCCATGGGTTAGCTGTTCAAACCAACAATCACTGACTTCTAATTGCATCACTACCATGTATCTCCAGAGTTTCAGTTTTATTTCCCTAAGATAGGCAGTAACAGATTTTCCCCCACTCTAAATTCTTCCATGAAGAAGAATGCAAATGCAATATCAAGATGGGGTGAATCCACAAGACCTCCCTCCCCACACAAGAATATCATGATCTTGTCAAGATGTTGTATTAGCTGTATTAGAATTGTTATTCACCAGACTTCAGGGGGTGAGCACTGGAAGCCTATCAGTCTCATTACTCATAAGAAACAACTAAATCAAGGCTCAGTGGACTCCACTTTCAGGGGGCTTCATGAATGGGTGAGAGATTTTTAGCAGGAGCTGCAGCTTTGACATATATTTGGACTCAAAGAAATTCATTAGAGAAGTTCGATGTCTTTAGAATGATTGAAGATCCCCCCAAAAAAGAACTTCTATTTACATGCATTAAATCTATTGATATTTATCACATTAGAAATTCAAACTGAGAACATGTTAAGATACTAAAACAGACTAGCATACATTCCATCGACCTCAGAGCAGTGACTTCATGAGACATTATATATTTGCTGGAGAATTCCACAACACATTTCAGAATAACTGAGAGAGCAAAGGCAAATGGCAAAGGCAAGTTCCAGGGTGATTTACAAGAACTGTGACCTCAAGAGGCTGGGTGGTGGCACACCTGGTTGAGTGCACATGTTACAATGTGCAAGGACCAAGGTTCAAGCCCCCTGTCCCCATCAGCATCGGAGAAGCTTCACAAGTGGTGAAGCTGTGATGCAGGTGTCTCTCTATTTCTCTCCCTTGCTATGTTCCCCATCCCTCTCTATTTCTCTATGTTTATCCAATAAATGAATAGATTAAAAAAAGAACTGTGACACTTCAGATATTCTGGAAAGTCCTCAAGAACTCCATGGACTCTTGGATCACACTTGAAGAACTCTGAACTAGGAGATCATAAAAATGTGAGTAATATAGTTTTTGCTTTCAGGTCTAAACCTGAGTGATGGAATCATAACTGTGATTGGGCTTCTGAAGGTGTGTGTACCAGCTGATGCATAGGCAGGTCAGGATGACTCATCTAAGTGGAGAAACAAAATCAGAGGGACCCCATGAAAAGTGTAGAAGAGACAGGAATTTGAAAAGGAAAAAGGGGGAAAGGGAGGTGAAGGGAGAGAGGGAAAAGAAAAAATAGAGGCCCCTGGATCCTTATAAATATAAAATTTTGGATCTGAAGACCAATTTGTGTCAATTTTCCAGAAATAGCAAAGTTTCATATATAATCTAAATCCAAGCTTGTAGTGATGTCAAAGACAAAATGTTGAACCCTACAGCAATAACTATAAAACAGAAGTGAGGTCAGCATCTACCCTGAAGCCTGGCCCTCCCCTTTCCCAGAGTCAGAGGAAATAAGAAGCCACTGCAATCAAAATGAAATGTCAATTAAAAAAAAAAAAAACTCAAGAAATAGCTGTAATTTGCAAGGAGACAGAATGTAATTAGCATACTCTTGTCAAAATGGAAACTGGTTCTGTAAGTCCCTTGTTGCCTCATGATTTTTTTTTTTTTTTAATTCTAGGTTGACTCCTGTAATTCCCTTTCCTTTTTCCTCCCCATTAAGTGTCAAACCAGTACAACAATCACAAGGCCAGTGAAGAGCTTTCACGAGCAGAATGACATGGCTCTTGAGTGTCTTTTCGCAAAAGAAAGGAAATGAATGCCTGTTTGAGCCTTTCTTAGTAGAAACAAGGGGAACTGTGGGTCCCAGTTCAAGAGACCTCAGCCCCCTGGGCTATCAGCCTTTTTTGTGATTTTTGCTTTCTGGGCTATTATGCTTTGGGCAGGAAGGCAAGAATATCAGAACAGACAGTAAATGATAACTGTGTTAGTCTAGTAATCTAGATGTCGCCCTAGGGGCAGAGAGAGATTAGAGTTCCCAGTTAGGTTCTGGGATAGCCTTCAATATGTTCCTATTGGGACCATTGTTCTCTGCTATGTGACACTAGTCTGTTCCTACCTGACATCCAGTGCTACCTCCAGAGTAACCCCAAGCACGTTGTTTCTGCAGTATCTGGGAGCTAGGGGAATTTGACCCCCTACTCCAGGCTCACATGTGTATGAGGATGTCCTGCTGATTCCTCTCCTGAGCTCCAATAGTGAACACAGAGCCTGCATGCCTGTGAATATATCCGAAACACAGTTTTAATTTTACTCTTATTCTCCCTTTAAAATTTATTCAACAAAGACCATTTATCCCTTGCCTGAGGAGGAAATCACTATCTCAGGCAGCTCCCATAATTTTCTCCTGACTTTTTACAATAAAAATATCTCTGGCCACCTCACACCATAAACAGTCTCAATTCAGTAATTAAAGTGGACTAGTCCTAGATAACAAAATTCTGAACTGTTTTAATCCAAGTTGCCCCTTCCTCTCTCAGTATGGTTTACAAAAGCCAACTTCTGCAGTGTCCGGGAAAGGGTGGGGGATCTCCTTGCCCTTTCAAAGCCCAGCATTCTCTTTCTCTCATAACTGAATGTAATTTGCTAAAGTTCTGAAGTTTTTAAGAGTGTATTTCAGGGGCCAGAAGATAGCTCACTCAGTAAAATGCACAAATTGTAAAATGAGGACCTGAGTTTGAAGCCTGGACCACAACGTGATGGCATTTCATAGGTGAAGTTTGAGAAGAAGTGTTGTGGTCTCTCCTCTAATTTGTTATATCTCTCTGTGTCTGTCTCCCACCCTCTACCTAAAATAATGATAATGATAATTAATGATAATGAGTTTGGGGGAAAGGCATGGACTTGTTAGCAGAAGAGTAGGACCAGAAGACCCTGAACTCTAATTCCACTGGGACCTGAAGCTTTTGTGACCAGGAAGCTTGGTTTTGGCCCCATCACTGAGAGGGAAGAAAATCTGGAGAACAACTAAGGCAGTGAAGCTGGTTGCTTTCCTTATCAAGAGGGAAGAGGAAAAATGAATACTCAGATATAATAATAGGTGTAGGCGTGGCTCAGAGAAGAATAAAAGGGAAGGACTTAGAAAGTGCATGAAGGGACTGGGTGGTGGTGTACCCTACGGAGTGTACATGCTACAATGAGCAAGGACCTGGCTTCAAGCCCATGGTTCCCACCTACAGGGAGAAAGCTTTACAAGCACTGAAGTAGTGCTGCAGATGTCTTTCTTTATATCTCCCTCTCTGTCTTCCCCTTCCTCTCAATTTTTCTCTGTCTCTACCAATAAATAAATAAAAATATTTTTGTCATTGGACATACAGCTTGATTCCAAGTTTTGGTGATTACATATTGTGGTACTATTAACATGGACACACATAGATCTCTTCTGATAAATATTTCCGTTGCATAAATTGCAAGTTCTTATAGCAGGTCTATTTCTAGTGTTCTGAGAAATCTCCAGACTGTCTTCCATAAGAGTTGGATGAATTATACTCTCACTACTAGTGCAAGAGTGTCCCTTTTTTTCCACATCGTCTCCAACATTTGTTGTTACTTTTTAACACATAGCATTCTCACAGGTGTAAAGTGGTATCTTGTTGTTGTCTTTATTTGCATTTCTCTTTTTTTTTCTTGACTAGGCTGATCTCTTGTATAAATTTGGATGACTACAGGCCAGCACAGTCTCCTTAGGTGCAAAGACATATGGGGAAGCTGCTCATCTCTTTTTAACATAAGTCTTGGTGGGAGCTGACTTCTTCCCAGCTCTAAACAATGCCCTGAGCATAAATCCATCTGTCCCTCTCACCATAGATTGAACACCTAATTAATCAGAGAATGGACATGGTAAGGAAATGCTTACTATGTGTTCTGTATGTGGAAGACCAGTTCACTCAGTATAAGTGAAAAATAAAAACAAAACAAAAAGCAAGCACCCTACTTTTGTAGGACATCATTCATTTTCACCACAAATAGAGACTGTGAGATCTGGAATTATGACAGCCATTATGCTCCCACAAGATGAGTTACCAGAAGACTACCATGTGGACCTTTAAAATGGAGTCAAGCAGCAAAAAGACCAGGACATGTGTCTCTAATATGAACAAACAGGTTCCAGTGGCATGCTTTGAGTCTGTAGGGCAGCTTTCCGTAAAGCAATGTTTGTTCATTTGGGATTACCTGGAGGGGAGAGAAATTTGGCTACACAGGGGACATTTGGCAATGTCTGGAGGCAGATTTGGTTGTCACAATTTAAAAAGTACGAATAACATTCAGGGACGGGGGCCAGGATGCTGCTAAACACCCTATCATGAACAAAACAGGCCACCCATAATAAAGATTCATCTGGCCCGAATGTTAGCAGGTTTGTCAGCACAAACATCTGTTGCTTATCAAGGAAGATATGTTCTGAGAAACACTCCATTTGGTGATTTCACTATTGAACAAACAGCATAGAATATAATCACACATGTCTAGATGGTATAATCTCCCACACACCTAGGTTATGTTGGACGTTATGTCAGCACAGCCACTGAATAAGCCCGATGTTGGCTGAAACACTGTTAAGTGACAAATGACTGCACTCAGCTGAAAAACTCTGGTCTGAAGCCAAAATATGTCAGGACTTTCCAAGTATGTGAGCCAATGTGTTCCCTTTATTTTTGAATCAGCTTGAGCTGGTTTTCTTTTGATTTGAAATTAAGAGGATCTTAACTAATTGTTGTTTTCGATGGGTTAGGTTGTTTTCACCGGGCTAGCTTCACGGGCGGGTAACAGACGATCAGGGATTCATGGTTGAGCTGTAGGCAGTATCTCTTTATTCATGCAGGACGCAGCACAATCTAAGCCAAGCTAAACTAAAGTACAGTACTCTAAAACTCACAATGCTGTCTTTATATATACTTCCCAAGTAGGGTGAAAACAGGATGTGACATAGAGAGGGTGGAGAGAAAAGTGACTGGTGAAAATCAGGGTGTGACAAAGAAGGGATCAGGTTGTGACAAGGAGGGGGGGTGGAGCAAAAACATATCATGAAACAGTGGGGATTGAACCATTGCCCTGGAGGGAGGTGCTTGTTAACAGCGGTTATGTAAATAGAATGAAGTGGTTATGTAAATAGAATAGTGTTAAGCAGGGGGGATTTAAACCAAATGAGACAGAAGGGGTCTCATGCATACCAACAACTAATAGTTTTCAAAACAATATTACCTCTTCTTTCCTCCCCCAAATGCTCTCCTTTACACCTCGACTAAGCCTTGCAGATTTTTTGCTGGGTTGACTGATAACTGTTCCTTTCTGCCTCCTTGCTAGACTCACAGTCAAGAGTCCCATCTCTTCATATTGTAAAGATACTTGGGTGAAAGGCAAAGTGGTGGTGCTATAGTAGAGTATTGTAATAGTGGGACAGAGAGGTCCCAGGTTCAAACACCAAACTATGCTCAAACAAAAACATTTATAATTTTGCTTCACAACTTCATGGACACTATAAAAAAGTCATTTGAAGATATTTCACACTTACAAAATATATAATGTTTTGTAGTACATCTTCATGTACTTACCTTCTAGGACCCCTTACCCATTAGCACTTTCCTATCCTTCCTAACTTTGGTATTGATATCAACCATATTTTTTTTCCTCTCAGATTATTGTTGGGATTCAGTGCAGTCTTTAAGAATACACTGCTTCTGAAGGCCATATTTTTTTTTCCATTTCACTAGATAGGACAGAGAAAACTTGAGAGAGGAGGAGGACATAGAAGGAGAGAGAAAGACATCTGCAGAACTGCTTCACCACCTGTGAAGTGTCTTTCCTGCATCTGGGGAGCCAGGGACTGAAACCTGAATCCTTGTGCCTTGTGTGGGTCCTCTGATTGGTATTATGTGCACATAACTGGATGCACCACCACCTGGTCCCCTTAACCATAGTTTTTGTATTGTATCACCCATTTGTATATTTCTAAACAATACATATTAATAGTTTTTCTTTCAACTATTTATATTCATATGTATAAACAATATTTGCATGTTGCACATAGTGATTTGATTTCTTTGTTCTATTTCTGAGAATATTCTAGGCTGTTTCAGGTCTTTGGGGTCAATATGGTATTTCACATTCAGGTTATTTTATATATTTTTAATTTATATAATTTTTATTTATAAAATGGAAATATTGACAAGACCATAGGATAAGAGGGGTACATTTCCACACAGTTCCCACCACCAGAACTCTGTATTCCATCCCCTTCCTTGACAGCTTTCCTATTCTTTATCCCTCTGGGAGTATGGACCCAGGATCATTATGCGGTGCAGAAGGTGGAAGGTCTGGCTTCTTTAATTGCTTCCCTGCTGAACATGGGCATTGACAGGTGGATCCATATTTTCAGCCTGTCTCTTTCTTTCCCTAGTGGGGCAGAGATCTGGGAAGGTGAGGCTCCGGGACACATTGCTGTGGTCATCTGCCCAGAAAAGTCAGGCTGGCAGCATAGTAGCATCTGAAACCTAGTGGCTGAAGAAGAGTTAAGATATAAAGCAGAATAAATTGTTGACTAATTATGAACCTAAAGGCAAGAATATTGCAGATGAAGATTTGTGGTCTCCATTTTGGAAATAGCTAGTCAGTCTATTTTAGGATATTCCAAGTGATCCAGGAGTTGACCAGTTTTTGCCTGAGGCTGAAGTTTAATATGCAGGTGGACCCAGGTTATTGTCTGGGAAAATGGTGTCATAGTTGGAAAAAGGGCTGTACCAGGGAAGAGAGTAGCTCCAAAATATGAGAAAAATATATAAATATTGTTAACTGTAAACCAAATCAGTTTCATCTGGGGCCCATGTTCAGCACAGAAGCCTATGTAACCTTTGCATCCCTGTAGGTCTGAGTTTGTATTCATTCTGTGCCAAGGCTAACATTACAGTCTGTATTGATTTCAGGACCCATCTTCCTTGGGTGGTATGTAGAGTATATTACCCAGCCTCACTTTGGAGAATGAAACAGTCCCTACCATTGTTGATTCACATTGAGGGCAAGGTCATATAGGGGCCCAAAAAGGGGTTCATTATGTTGTTCCTGATGGAGATGACCAGTGACAGTGGCCAGAGAGATCTGTTAGAGGTCTAGGCTCATTATGTCTGTGTGGGAATCCCAGGACTCCCTGGCTAGAGTCCCAGGTGATGGGGTAATCTGGTAGTGACCAAAGAGTCATCATTAAAGTATGCCAGTCTCTTGCCCTTATTTAGCTTTTGCAGTCTTTACTTTGTCTGACAAGGTTAGCTTTGGAGTGATTGAGGGATGTGTAATATGAGGTAGGTGAGGAGGGTATCTACCTATCCTTTTCTTCTTTCTTAGTTCAAACAACCACCACTGTTTTCACAATGTCTAAGAGTTATTTCTATTACTGTGGTTATGACTATTAATGTGGCTATTATTATACTAAGTTTGTTTTCTGTTTTCACTTCATTCCAAATATGTTTGAAACAACCTGGAAGTTTTCATTTACTTTTCTCATTATTTCACTCAGCAAAATCACCTCATGCTCCATTCACTTTGTCCCCAATGATAAAATGTCACCTTTTAATAATGACACAGTGGTTTTCTTTTTTCTTTTTTTAAATTTATTTATAAAAAGGAAACACTGAAAAAACCATAGGATAAGAGGGGTATGACTCCACACAATTCCCACAACCAGGACTCCATATCCCATCCCCTCCCCTGATAGCTTTCCTATTCTTTAACCCTCTGGGAGTATGGACCCAAGGTCATTGTGGGATACAGAAGGTGGAAGGTCTAGCTTCTGTAATTGCTTCCCCACTGAACATGGGTGTTGACAGGTTGATCCATACTCCCAGCCTGCCTTCTCTCTTTCTCTAGTGAGTTGAGGTTCTGGTGAATCAGAGCTCCAGGACATATTGATGGGGTTGTCTGTCCAGGGAAGTCTGGTTTGCATAATGGTAGCATCTGGAACCTGGTGGCTGAAAAGAAAGTTAACATATAAAGCCAAAGAAGTTGTTGACTAATCATGAACCTAAAGGCTGGAATAGTTCAGATGAAGAGTTGGGGTGTCTCCATTTTATAGATAGCTAGGAGGCATTTTTAGTTATACTCCAAAGGGCCTGTGGCTATACTAGTTTTTTTTTTCCCCTAAGCCTGACAACTGATATGCAGATAGATCCTAGTTATTGTCTGGGAAGATGATGTCATAGGTATAAAAAGGACCAGGAATCTGGATCAGGGAAGAGAATAGCTCCCAAATATGGGAAAGGTGTAAATACTGTTAAGGTTAAATATTGTTATAAATATTGTTGACTGTAAACCCCATTGATTTGATCTGATCTGGGGCCCACATTCAACTTAGGAGCCTATGTGACCTCTGCATCCCTGTAGAAGTGAGCACATTCTGTGTTCATGTGAAGGAATGTTCCAAGCTGCCACAGTATTAGGACCCTTCTTCCTCAGGTGTAGCATAGAGTATGCTGTCCAACCTCCCTTCAGGGATGGAACATTCCCTACTGTTGTTGATCCACATTGAGGGCAAGGTTCTATGGGGGCCCACAAAGGGGTATGTTTGTTGTTCCTGATAGAGATGACTGGTAACAATGTAGAGAGGGATTTATTCGAGGTCTAAGCCCATCATGTCAACACAGTGGTATTCTGTCACCCAACATGGAGCCTTATAGTTTTATTTAGCCATCTGACAATGAGCATTTAGTATGATTCTATATTTTAGCAGTAAAAATAGTGTGGATATAAACATAGTGGTGCATATATCTTTTCAAAGTTGTGTTTTTATGTCCTCTGAATAAATGCCTAGGAATGGTATTACAGGACTGTAATATATTTCAGTTTTTATTTATTTTTTTAATAAACTGCATTTTCCTTTTTTATAATTTTTATTTTTATCATCTTTATTTATTGAATAGATGCAGGCAGAAATCTAGAGGGAAGAGGGATACAGAGAGGGAGAGAGACAGAGAGATACCTTCAGCCCTGATTCACCACTTGTGAAGATTTCCCCCCTGCAGGTGGGGATCAGGGACTTGAACCTGGGTCCTTGTGCACTGTAATGTGTGCATTCAACCAGGTGAGCCACCACCCAGCCCCTCAGTTTTTATTTTTTAAAAGACTCTTTTTATCAGTTTTCATAGGGACTGCAACATGTCAGGCTAGCAATGTGAGCGAGAAAGAGAGATGACCCAGGAACCAAGCTCATGGTGGTGAGGCTGTTTCAATCTTTATTCATCCGATCACTCCAGAGTCGGGCGGTAGCACACCTGGTTAAGCCATGTGACGGAAACTGCAATGGGCAGCATCAGCCTTCCAGTCTGCCTGCACTCTTCCCCAGGCTGGAAAAAAACGGATGCCACAAGTCAGAAATGGAAGTGGCTTGACAATACCATACATGGTTAGGAAAGGGGTGGAGAAAGGTGAAAGGAGGCTGGGAATGGTATGGACTTCCTTGGCAACTGTTGCTAGTGGTTTAACTGGTAGTATTAATAATACCCTGTGGTCTTGAGGGTAGAAAAAGAATATATTAAATGAGCAGAATGGGTGGGGGAATATGGTGGAGGCCTTAAGTCATTTGTTAGACAAAGCAGAAGATTGATAGGTAGATAATAAAAGGATGGGCCATAGTATCAAGGAATGCAGGGTGGGTCAGGGTTGCTGGCTTAATGTTTTAAGGAATGCTGGGCTCCTGGAGGCAGAAAAATGCAGGGTGCATTGGGAGGCAAGGAGTCTGATAAGATGAGGCAAACCTTGGGGTTTCTCCTGTCCCTCCTTACTCCCTCTCGGTAGAGAGAGAGACTAACAGGATAGATGCACCCCTCAGGTCAAGCCTTGCCAGGCTCTACCACATTCTCACAATTTCCCTACAGCAACAGTGTGTGCATTCTCATGTAGAAATTTCTAAATTGATATTCATGAAAAAAATTCCAACTTTTTATAAGTTTAAAGGATATTACTGTGCAGATTCATGAGTCTGTATCTCAGAGCACATGTAGAACAGCTTGTAATGGATTCATCTAACAGTGAACTGTTAAGCTGGAAGGTGTGTGCACTTCTAGCTCGATTATCTATGTGCCTTAAAGGTCACTTGAACTATACTAGGGCTGTATATTTGATACAGGAATGTTGGTTGCAGAACACATATATTGTTCTTAATCTATATCCTCTTGATCACTTTTAAGACCCAAATATTCTTAGAGTACAAAGTCTCTAAACAAAGTAAATCTTTAATTAATGTTGATATTCTAGGAAACTGCAACTTTAAGCAAAATAATGTATAACAAAACCTAATCTAACATGGTTAATTAGTATAACTAAGAGTTAAGCTGCTACAGAGTATTTCTGGTCACAAAAGCATTTGAAAGTTTTAAAATAAAGGTCCAAACAAATCCTTTTTTATTACCACAAGATTATCACTGAAGCTTTGCCTGCATGATAAGTTAATCACTCCTGTATGTCTGTTTATCCTTTTCCTCCTTTATTTTATTTGCTAGAACAGAGACAAATTGAGTGGGGGAGGACAATGTAGTGAGGGAGAGAGAAAGAGAGACACCTGAAGTACTGCTTCACTGCTCATGAGACTTCTCCACTGTAGATGGGGCCCAGGGGCTTGAACCCTGGTTCTTATGCATAGCAAAATGTGAACTCAACAGGGTGTGCCACCACCAGGTCTCTAGACATCCAAAATTCTAATACTAAAGATTAATTTGCTTCCCTTATCTCTCTTTTTTTTTTTAAATCCAGCCCACCTATTCAAGTTCAGAATTGAGTTATCAGACCCTATTTTAGAAACTCAGGACACAAAGTACACAAAGTAGAGCACTGCCCTAGTGAGGACATCATTCCATTGTAGAGGAGAGAGAGAGAGATAGAGAGAGAATGAGAGAGAACTTAGACACTGCATGGATTTTGTATATAGAAGAAACATGAGTCCCAGAGAAAACTTGCATATGGATGTGTAAATGTCATACATAAAATGGCCAAGATCAGGGATTTTTCTTTCTCATCAATGCTATCACAATATAGTACTGGACAAAATTACATTATCCAAAAACCTAAATAAGCATGTACATGAATGAGTGTGGTAGAAACAATAATGACCCCTTCAAAGATAACCACATGCTAATCGCTAGAAATAGTGAATATGTTACCTTACGTGGCAAACAAAGAACATTACAGAAATGATTAAGGATCTTGCAATAGAAACATCATCCTGTATTACCTAGGTGGTCCCAATAAAATCACAAGGGTCCTTCCAATAGAAACATCAGGAAAGAAGATCAGATTCAGAGAGAGGGGATGTGAGTGACATAAGAAAGACCCCATTAGTCATAGAAAGCAGGAGACCTCCAGAGGCTGGAAAAGCAAAGAGACAAATTCTCCTCTAGAGCTTACAGAGGGAGCACAGCCCTACCAACATATTTCAGACTTCCAGTTTTCAGAACTGTAAGATAATAACTGTGTACTGTTGTTAAGTCCCCAAATTTGGTAATTTTTTCACAAGAGTATAGTGAAGCTAAGTATTGTCATTCAGAGCAAACTTGAGACGGCAAAGCCATCTCAGTGCCTGATTTGTAGGAGACATTTAGCAAATATTTTTCCCTGTCCTCATTATCAAATCATCTTCAGTGTAGGCCCAACAGACTTACTTTCAGTTTTTCTCAAAGGGAGCAACCTCCTAATACTGGTTCTGAAATGAACCCCTTGGGATATATTTAAAATAGATTTCCCAGCTTCTTCCAACATGAAGACCCCAAATTTCATCTGCTATATTCTTCCCTTTAGGTTCCTAATTACTAAACAATTTGTTCTGCTTTATATCTTAGTACTTCTCAGCCACCAAGGTGCAGATGCTACCATGACGCCAGCCTGACTTCCCTAGGCAGATGACTTCACCACTGTGTTCTGGACCCCCACCTCTCCAGAGCACTGCCCCACTAGGGAAAGACAGAAACAGGCTGGGTTATGAATCGACCTGTCAAAGCCCATGTTCAGTAGAGGAGAAATTACAGAAGGCAGAACTTTCATCTTCTGCACCCTTTAAAGATCTTTGTTTCATACTCCCAGGGGGATAATGAATAGAGAAGCTTCCAATGGCGGGGATAAGATACAAAAATCTGGTGGTGGGAATTGAGTGGAACTGTACCCTCTTTGATCCCACAATCTTGTTGATCATTATTAAACCACTAAGAAAATGGTCTAATTGCTACTGCCTTCCAAATGCTGTCTTATCTCTCTCCTTCCTGAGCACATGCTAACCCAGAGATGAGTCAGCCCTGTCTCACTTGCAGGTTTATACAACCACATGACTAAGTACAGGGCAATGGAATGTAAGCAGAAATAGATGTGCAGCTTCTAGGTCATCTCTAATTGAAGACAAGTTGTATCTCCTGAATTGGCTTTTTTTTTTTTTACTTTATTTAAAATCAGAATGCTAATATAATATGAATCTAGTTTCAACCATGCAAATCAGAGGAGGGGCCTATAAGAAACAAGAGCAAGATGGAAGAGGTCTGGGTGCCTGAGTGATTTCATGGAGCAGAGTTGCTTAGTACCCTAGATACCCTAAACTGTTCCACAAGTAGAAAATAAACTTCTACACTATTTAGAATACTTTGTGTTGAGGTGTTTTTGTGACAGGATATAAGCAGTTTTACCATGATGAATAAGTACGATTACACTGTGCATAGAGCCAAGAGTGTGATTATACAGCATTTATTCTTACAGAAATTACTACAATTATTTGGGGACATAGATATTTTGACCACATGGATTAAAAACTGCATCATTCTGTCATTTCTATTTTATTTTTTACTCTACAGTGGAATCGAATCTTAATTGGAGCTAATTTCTAAAGTTAGGACACAAAATAAAAATGATGAATATTTATAATACATTTTAATACTCAAAGTAGTGTTCATGCAGCAGTGTTTTATTTTTCTTTTCTTTTTTTAAAATTTTTTATTTAAGAAAGGATTAATGAACAAAAACATAAGGTAGGAGGGGTACAACTCCACACAATTCCCACCACCCAATCTCCATAATCCACCCACTCCCATGATAGCTTTCCCATTCTCTAGCCCTCTGGGAGCATGGACCCAGGGTCATTGAGTGTTGCAGAAGGTAGAAGGTCTGGCTTCTGTAATTGCTTCCCCGCTGAACATGGGCGTTGACTGGTCGGTCCATACTTCCAGTCTGTCTCTCTCTTTCCCTAGTAGGGTGTGTCTCTGGGGAAGCAGAGCTCTAGGACACATTGGTGGGGTCTTCAATCCAGGGAAGCCTGGCCAGCATACTGGTGGCATCTGGAACCTGGTGATTGAAAAGAGAGTTAACAAACAAGAAGCCAAACAATTTGTTGAGCAATCATGGATCCCAAGCTTGGAATAGTGGAGAGGAAGTGTTAGGGAGGTACTCACTGCAAACTCTAATGTACTTCTGCTTTCCGGTATATATTTTGCAGTAGTTTATGGATACGTGTGAACATAAGCTCTCTCTCACAGAAACTGGTGTATATCTAGGTTATGGGACTTCGTTAGAAAGTGAACTACCTGAGATGAAATTAGAGAGTACTATAAAAGGAAAGGTCTCACCCGAGTAATGAAGCCGAAGGGTTGTCATTCCACATGTGAAGTCTCTGGATGCAGTCTGAGGTGAAGCATGTTGAGGTGGCAATCATTGCGTTGGTTAGGTTGTGATCAGCGGATGCAATATTATTTGGTTTGGATTGGGAGACGCATACGGGAAAGTGGGCCCTATCCAAGGGTTCCAGGACTGGGGGAAGTAGGGACTCTATAGTGGAGATGTGAGGTTCCTGCTGTCTTAGGGTTCAAAAAGACGATCGATAGTTAATGTTATCATCACATTATTTGTTAATTGGGTTAACTTTGAAAAGTCCTTTTGTTATGGTTTGCTGTACAGTATCCAGTATCTTGTATATAGCTGTGCTATTGGATGCTTCTAATCTACTTGGTCTAGGCTTTTGAGAGAGTCCACATGTCAAATACATAGCCTATATACTAAAAAGATTCAGTTTGTGTTTTGAGAAACTTTGAGACATACAATTGATTTTACCCCTCTCATATTAATTAACTACTGATTTATATGTCTACATTTTGCTAGGAGTGTACATACACACCATTCCCACCACCAAAAAACTGTGACCCATCCCTCCCACCCACTCCCACCCCCCACTGGCCCAGGAAGATGCATGTCTACCCCTCTCCACAGGGTTTTTACTTTGGTGCCCTACTTACAATTTGGTCAGGTCCTGCTTTTAGTTTCTCTTTCAGATCTTCTTACTCAACTTCTGTTGATGAGTGGGATCATTCCATACTCATCTTTATCTTTCTGACTTAGCTCACTTAACATTATTCCTTCTAGCTCTGTCCAAGATGGGTCAGAGAAGGTGGGTTCATTGTTCTTGATATACCACAGCTTTCTCAGCCACTCATCTGTTGTTGGGCACCTGGGTTGTTTCCAGGTTTTAGCTATTATGAATTGTGCTGCTATGAACATAGGAGTACACACCTCTTTTTGGTTGGGTGTGATGGAGTCCTTGGGGTATAACCCCAGGAGAGGAATTACTGGATCATATGGAAGGTCCATGTCTAGCCTTCTGAGAGTTTTCCAGACTGCTCTCCACAGAGGCTGGACCAATTTACATTCCCACCAGCAATGTAAAAGGGTTCCTCTGTCCCCACAACCTCTCCAGCATTTGTTGCTGCTGTCCTTTTTGATGTATGCCATTCTTACAGGAGTGAGATGGTATCTTAGTGTTGTCTTAATTTCCATTTCTCTGACAATCAGTGACCTAGAGCAGTTTTTCATATGTTTGTTAGCCTTTTGGATATCCTCTGAGGTGAATGTTTTTTTCATATCCTCTGCCCATTTTTGGATGGGGTCATTTGCTTTTTTGGTGCTAAGTTTGCTGAGCTCTTTATATATTTTGGTGATTAGTTTCTTGTCTGATGTGTGGCACGTGAAGATCTTCTCCCATTCTGTGAGGGGTCTCTCTGTTTAATAGTTTCTTTGGATGTGCAGAAGCTTTTCAATTTGATGTACTCCCATTGGTTTGTTTCTACTTTAGTCTTCCTTGCAATTGGGTTTGATTCATCAAAGATGTCCTTGAGGTGTAGGTGGGAAAGTGTTTTACCAATGTTCTCCTCTAAGTATTTGATTGTTTCTGGGCTGACATCTAGGACTTTGATCCATTTGGAGTTGATTTTTGTTTCTGGTGAGATAAAGTGGTTAAATTTTATTCTTCTGCATGTTTTAACCCAGTTTTCCCAGCACCATTTATTGAAGAGAGCCTCCTTTTTCCATTTAATTCTTTGGGCCCCCTTATCAAAGATTAGATGCCCATAGGTGTTGGGATTTACTTCTGGGCTTTCAATTCTGTTCCACTGGTCTGTGTAACTATTTTTGTTCCAGTACCATGCTGTTTTGATGATGATGGCTTTATAATATAGTAGAAGGTCTGGGAGTGTGATGCCTCCATTTCTGTTTCTTTTCCTCAAGATGGTTTTGGCAATTCTAGGTGTTTTCAGGTTCCAGATAAATGTTTGTAGTGTTTGTTCTATTCTCTTAAAGATGCTTGGTGGAATTTTGATTGGTTATTGCATTAAATTTGTATATGGCTCTGGGGAGAATATTCATTTTGATGATGTTTATTCTTCCAATCCATGAGCATGGCATATCTTTCCATTTCTTGGTATCAGTTTCTATTTCCTTGAGTAGCGACTCATAGTTTTCAGCATACAAGTCTTTTACCTCTTTGGTCAACTTTATTCCTAGGTATTTGATTGATTTTGCTGAAACAGTAAATGGGAGTGATTTCTGGGTGTCTTCTTCTTCAGATTTAGTGTTTGCATAAAGAAATGCCACTGATTTTTGTACACTGATTTTGTAGCCTGACAACTTGCTATATTGCCTAATAACTTCCAGTAATTATCTACTGGATTTTTTGGGTCTTTCTATGTATACTATCATATCGTCTGCAAATAGTGAGAGCTTGACTTCTTCCCTTCCAATCTGTATCCCTTTGATTTCTTTCTCTTGCCTGATTGCTATGGCAAGAACTTCCAATACTATGTTGAAGAGTAACGGTGACAGTGGACAGCCCTGTCTAGTCCCCTATCTGAGGGGGAATGTTTTCAGCTTCTGTCCATTGAGTATGATGTTGGCAGTAGGTTTGCTATACATAGACTCCACTATCTTGAGGAATTTCCCCTCTATTCCCATTTTTTGTAGAGTTTTGAGCATGAACGGGTGTGGGATTTTGTCAAAGGCTTTCTCTGCATCTATTGAGATAATCATGTGGTTTTTGGATTTGCTTTTATTGATGTGGTGAATGACATTGATTGACTTACGGATGTTGAACCAGCCTTGCATTCCTGGGATGAATCCCACTTGGTCATGATGAACAATCTTTTTGATGTGTTACTGTATCTGGTTGGCCAAAATCTTGTTTAATATTTTGGCATCTATGTTCATCAGATATATTGGTCTGTAGTTTTCCTTTTTTGTTCTGTCCCTATCAGCTTTTGGTATCAGGGTGATGTTGGCTTCATAAAAGGTGGAAGGGAGTATTCCTGTTTCTTCAATCTTATGGAATAGCTTAAGAAGTATGGGTATTAACTGTTTCCTGAAAGTTTTGTAGAATTCGTTTGTGAAGCCATCTGGTCCAGGACTTTTGTTGTTGGGGAGATTCTTAATAACAGTTTCAATTTCTTTGTCTGTGATTGCTGCATTTAGATTTTGTAGTTCTTGGTTCAGTTTTGGAAGTGCATAGGTTTCTAGGAATTGTTCCATTTCTTCCAGATTCTCTAGCTTGGTGGCATATAGTTCTTTATAGAAGTTTTGCACGATTCTCTGGATTTCTGTGGTGTCAGTTGTTATATCTCCTGCATCGTTTACAATTCTATTAATTTGAGTCTTCTCTCTTTTTTGTTTGGTGAGTCTGGCTAGGGATTTGTCAATTTTGTTTAATCTTTCAAAGAACCAACATTTGGCTTCATTGATCTTTTGTATGGTTCTTTTATTTTCATTGTTGTTTATTTGTGCTCGAACTTTAGTGATTTCTGACCTTCTGGTTGCTTTAGGGTTCCTTTATTCCTCTTCCTCTAAGTCCTTGAGGTGTGCAGTAAGGTTGTTCATTTGAGCTTCTTCTTGGTGTTTAATATGTGATTGTATGGCTATAAGTTTCCCTCTCAGTACTGCTTTAGTTGTGTCCCAAATATTTTGATAGGTTGTGTCTTCATTTTCATTTGTTTCCAGGAACATTTGAATTTCCTGTTTGAGTGAGTCTCTGACCCAGTGGTTCTTAAGGAGCATGTTGTTTAGTTTCCAAATTCTGTGTCTTTTAATAATTTTCTGTTTGTTGTTAAATGTTAGTTTTACTCCACTGTGGTTTGAGAAGATACTTGGGATGATTTTAATGCTCTTGAATTTATTGATGCTGTCTTTGTGGCCTAACATGTGGTCTATCCTTGAGTATGTGTTATGTGGATTTGAAAAGAAGGTGTATTCAAATTTTTTGGGGTAGAGGAGTCTGAAAATGTCCAATAGGTCTAGTCTGTTGATCTCTTCATTCAATTCTCTTGTATCTTTATTGGTTCTCTGCTTTGTTGATCTGTCTAAGTGTGAGAGTGGGGTATTGAAGTTTCCCACTATTATTGTATTACTATTGATGTATTTTTGAAATTCTTTCAATAGGTGCTTAATGTATTTAGATGGTCCCTCGTTTGGTGCATAGATGTTAATAATTGTTAAGTCTTCTTGGCTGATTGATCTTCTAATCATTATGTAATGCCCTTGCCTATCTTTTATTACTTTATTTAATTTAAAATCTATCGTGTCTGAGATGAGAATGGCTGTTCCTGCCCTTTTTTGTGGTCCATTAGCCTGTATGATAGTTTTCCATCCTTTCACTTTAAGTCTGTGTTTATCTTGTTGTGACAGATGGGATTCTTGCAAACAGCATATGGTTGGGTTATGTTTTCTGATCCATCCCCCTACTCTTTGCCTTTTGATGGATGAGTTTAAGCCATTGACATTTAATGATATTATGGATTTAATGTACTGTAGTGCCATTGTTCTAAAAAAATTTGTTTGCTCTGATATATTGCAAGTATTATAGTGATGTTCTTGTTTATAAGAGGTCTTTTAGAACCTCTTTCAGGGCCGGCTTGGTGATGGTTGCCTCCTTTAACTGTTGTTTATCTAAGAAGGTTTTGATCCTCCATCTAGTTTGAATGAAAGTCTAGCAGGATATATTATCCTTGGTTGAAACCCTCTTTCATTCAGGGCTCGATAGATATCTTGCCACTCCCTCCTGGCTTTTAGAGCTTGAGTGGAGAAGTATGCAGATAATCTTATGGGTTTTCCCTTGTATGTGACTTTTTGTTTCTCACTTGCAGTCTTTAGGATCCTTTCTTTATCCCTACTTCTTCTCATTGTGACTATGATGTGTCTTGGTGTCTTCAGGTCTGAGTTGATTCTGTTTGGTATTCTCTGGGCCTCTTGAACCTTGATATCCTTTCTGTTATTCAGGTCTGGGAAGTTTTCTTGTATTATTTCCTCTAGAATGTTTGCTTCCCCTTCCTCTCTTTCTTCCTCTGGCAGGCCAATTATACGAATGTTACTTCTTTTGAGATCATCCCATATGTCTCTGTTGTCATTTTCAGTGTCTCTCAATCTCTTTTTAAGCTCTTTCACCTCTTTCTTTGTTTTCTCTAACTCATCCTCTGTCTGACTAATTCTGTTTTCTGCTTCTGTTAGTCTGCTTTCCCTTGCCTCAGCTTCTTTCTTCATTACAGCTATTTCAGCTTTCAGTTCTCTAATTGCCTCAAGATAATCAGTATTTTCCTTGGGGGTCTCAACTGTTGTTTCCCTAATACTGCCATTCCTTTCCTCTAATGTTGTTTTCATTTCTGTGATTAATAAGTTTATTATTGCTTGCATACTTTTCTTATCTATGGTTACTTCTGGCTGATTTGTAGTTTCTTCTGGGCTCTTGTCTTCATTCATTGGGGTAGCAGTTTTATTTGTCTTTGATCTACCCATTTTTTTTATTTATGTGTTTCTTTTTTTATGCTCTGTTGTCCCTCAGTTGTTGTGTCTTGAGTACAAGTAACACTGTACTAAATACCTTTATGACAATTGCACACACCAACCTCAGGAATTACAGTAGCAACTAAAGTAAGTATTGAAGTAGTTTAATCGTTACCAGTTAGCCAAATAATTTCTCCAGTCCGTGAAATAATAGTAACCAAATCCCAGTGAAGAAAGAGAAAAGAAATACAGGATAGCAAGGATAGACAGTTATGCAAATCTACTATGCACTGAATATTCTAGGGGTAACAAGAGGGTATGGGAACCAGAGCAGAGATACACATATAGAGAGTCCACTCTGAGTCAGATTTCTTCCCCAAAATAATTCACAAATTCAGAAAGGCAAAGAAGAAGGAAGAAGTGTATGACAAGATTAAAAAAAAAAAGAGACAAGAGAGGAAAAGGGAGAAGATAAGTAAAAGAGTTGTAATTAAAGGCCAGTGAAAGGAAATTCCCAAATGTGTATCAGTGAATTCAAAAAAGCACCCTGTTTGGTGGTGTGGGGTATCCTGCTAGGAGCTGGTACCCAAGAATGCTTATGGGGGGGTGGGGTGGGAAGGAGGTATGCTTGAAAATTAAAAGGAAGAAAAAAGAATTTTTTCCCCTTTTTTCCCTACTCTAATTCTTAACCCAAATTAAGTTATAGTCACCTCTTTGGTGTCTAAGGACCCCTTATTGGCTGGCCTGCTAAAGGCAGAAAATCCTATTGTTTCCAGGAGATGTGTTCGGAGCTCAGCGGCTAGCAGCTTCTCAGTCCGCCATCTTCCGGGAAACCCCCCCCTCCAGACTTTTTTAAAGGATTTCTCGAAAATGAAAACTAGCTCCAAGTCCTTTGATCCAATGAGAGCTATACTCAAGAAGTCTTTGGATCCACTCTCAGGGTCACGGTGGTCCCTGGAGACTCCCAAGAGAAAGCCCCCGAGCTATAGTGCTCCCTCTGGGTCCTCTGCCGGCTGCCCAGCAGTGCTCTGCAACCGGCGGAGGAGCCGCCTTCCCGGGCGGAGGACAATGCCCGGTGCACCCGCCTTGCCCGGCGCCGCCTGGGAAGTCTCTTCAGCCACCCGCTAGTTCATGCCACCTTTACTCTAATTCTTAACCCAAATTAAGTTATAGTCACCTCCTTGGTGTCACCGATAGGGCCCCTTATTGACTGGCCTGCTAAAGGCAGAAAATCCTACCGTTTCTAGAAGATGTGATCAGAGCTCATGCAGCTAGCGGCTTCTCAGTCCGCCATCTTCCGGGAACCAGTTTTTATTTTTCAACCTGAAACTACAGCTGTGTCTTGGCTGACAGGGACTTTAATGTATGAAAAAGGTTTTTTTTTTTTTTAACTTATTGATTTATCAAATGGAAATACTGACAAGACCATAGAATAAGAGGGGTACAATTCCCACCACCAAAGCTTTGTATCCCATCTCCTCTACTGATAGCTTTCCTATTCTTTAAACTCCTGGGATTATGAACCCAGGGTCATTATGGGCTGCAGAAGGTGGAAGGTCTGGCTTCTGTAATTGCTTCCCCGCTGAACATGGGTGTTGACAGGTTGATCCATACTCCCAGCCTGTCTCTCTCTTTCCTCAGTGGGGCAGGGCTCTGAGGAAGTGGAGCTCCAGGACACATTGGTGGTGTCATCTGTCCAAAGAAGTCCAGTTGGCATCATGGTAGCTAACATCTGCAACCTGGTGGCTGAAAAGGAGTTAACATATAAAGCCATACAAATTGCTTATTGATCATAAACCTAAAGGTTAGAATATTGCAGACGAAGATTTGGGGTCTCTGTTTTGGAAAAAAACTTATAGGTCTATTGAAGGTATATTCCAAAGGACCCATGACTTTATTAGTTTTTGCCTGAGCCTGACATCTGATAAGCAGGTGGACCCAGTTTATTGTCTGGGGAGATGATGTCATGGCTGAATAAAGGACCAGAAAGCTGAATCAGGGAAGAGAGTAGCTCCCAAATATGGGAAAAGTGTATAAATATTGTTTACTGTAAACCTCACCAATTTTATCTGGAGCCTATTTTCAGCATAGTAGCCTATGTATGTCCAAACTTTCATCCTGTGGTCATCAGTAGGAACATTTCAAGTTGCACCAATTTCAGGACCCATCTTCTTCAGGTGGTAGATAGAGTATGTTATCCAAACCCCCTTCAGAGGATGGAACATTCTCAGCCATTGTTGATCCATATTGAGGGAAAGGTCCTATGGGGGCTCACAAAGGGGTCCATTATTTTGTTCCTGATGGAGATGACCAGTGATAAAGGAGAAAGGGATCTATTCAAGGTCTAGGCTCATCATATCTGTGTGTGAATCCCAGGACTCCCCGACTAGGGCCCCAGCTGGTGAGGTGGTCTGATAATGACTAAAAAGTCATCATTAAAGTATTGCCAGTCTCTTGCCCTCATTCAGCTTTTGTAGTCCTTAATTTGATAAGGTAGCTTTGGAGTGACTGAGGGAAAAGTAATAGGAAGTAGGTGAGGAGGGTATCTAGGTCTAAATAGAAAGTATTTCATTAGGTACTTTAAGGTGTCTTTTTAGGTCTTTCTACTTCCTTGCTTCATTTATTGACTCATTGCAAACTATTTAAGGTATATACTTTGCCCTAATTTATGGATACATTTATACATCAGCCCTATCTCATTCCCTGCTTTCTGGGCTGACAAAATAGTGCACCTCTTTTGCCATGCCTGAGAAGCAAGTTCAAGTTTGGCCCCCACTGAACTGGGGGAAGCTTTAGTGCTGTGATTTCTCTCCCTCCCTCCCTCTGTCTCTCTCCATCTGAGAACGTTGGCCTGGAGCAATGGAGCCCTGGCAACAAAAGCATGTCAGTAGATAGATAGTAAAATGGTACTTTTCCCTCTGAACTTTTTCTTTCTCAATAGTTGGAAGAATTAAATTTGCCTAAGCTTAACATGCATACGAGGCAATTTGGTGTAAACAGCAGTAGCCAATAGCTCGGCTGCCAGGAAGGAAGTAGAATCTGACTGCTGGAGGCCAGAAAGCTCCCAATCCATCTGGTTTGCTTCAGGTGCAGTCCTATCTTGGTTAGGAACCTGGATAGTGCACTGTAATGAGATTGCTTTGAGCAAGGATGGGCAGCCCCTCAAGAAGCAGAGTATGCAGTTGACTATATGGATAATTATTTCTGTCTCTTTTTCTATCCTTTCCAACATCTATCTTCAATATTCTACCAAATTATACATAAAACTCCACAATAAAGAGATCCTCTTCATTCTACTTAATGCACTCACTAATGTGCTCAACACAGATCCTTACAGCAATCTTAATTTTCATTATTTACACATCATTTTTGCAGCCTCAGATTATTTATTAAATGTTCACTGTGGGCATTTGGTTTGAAAAACAAAACAACAGCAAAAACAACCTGTATTCCCAGTTCCCTGTGTCAATATTATTTTCATTCATTTAGTCAGAAGGATATTTATTTCATTATTTGTAAGTATAGCAAACACGGCATCTGGTATCTGAACTAATTATTTATTTGTTTGTATGTTTTGATAAGGCAGAGAGAAATTGAGAGGGAAAGTGTAGACAGAAAGGGAAAGAAAAAAAGAGACACTTGTAGCTTTCCCCTGCAGGTGGAGGCTGTGGAATGGAACCCAGATCCTTGCACATAACCATGTATATATACAACCAGATACACCACTGTCTGGTTCCTGCTCCCTGAATTTAAAAATATGAATACCATAAAAGTATTTCTGTAGGGGTGGAGTGGTAGTGCAGCAGGTTAAGCACATGTGGCACGAAGCGCAAGGACCTGGTTTTGAACCCTGGCTCCCCACCTGCAGGGAAGTAGCTTCACAGGCGGTGAAGCAGGTCTGCGGGTGTCTCTCTCTCCCCCTCTGTCTTCCCCTCCTCTCTCCATTTTTCTATGTCCTATCCAACAATGATGACATCATCAACAAAAACAATAATAACTACAACAGCAATAAAAGGGCTACAAAATGGAAAATAAAAGATTAATTAAAAAATTTTAAAGTATTTCTGAAACTGTATCTTTGCAATTCTAATTTTAAGGGTTTTGCAGCAGTTTATTGAAGTTTTTTTTACTGCCTTTTCTACTGCACAGCTACCACAATATGTAATGGGGAGAATCATACTTGCTTCTCTGCATTGTTGAAAGGACTACAAGGATGTATAGTGCTAAGCCCAGTACTTGCAATACTGCAGAACTTGGCAAGGAGTATAGAGTTTGGACTCAGAAATTTTGGCTTGAAATATCACTTTCACCTTAACCCGACCTGTGAGGAATTAATATTTTTATATCAGTTTCCTCAATTATAAAACAGAAATGATAGCTACTTAGGTCATAAACTAGACAAGAAAAATAAATATAACATATGCTCTTGTTGTAATTTATATTCCTTCTCAATACACTTGGACTTTGCCAAAATCTTGGAACAATCTTTTCAAGGAATGCAGTTTCATGTCTTACTGCTTTCTCTAAAAATTCACCAAATGGTAATAAATAATTGTATGGATTATCTGACATAATGGCTCTGCTGTGTATTTTGAAGTTGACACACTTTTTAAATTATCATTAAACATACAGTTGGGTTTTGTGTATAGTGAGTGTTGTTTTTATATAAAAGTAAATATTTCTGCCCCCTTCTTTAAACCTCTTTTTAATGGTGTGCTTCTTTTTATTTTATTTTTTATTTATTTTGTCATTATTATCATTTTTACTATAGCACTGCTCAGTTTTTGCTTTTGGTGGTGCAAGGAATTCAAACTGGGACTTTGGATCCTCAGGCTTGAGAGTCTCTTTGCATAACCATTATGCTATCTTCCCAGCCCCCTGTCTTTAAAACTCTCTGCATAAGGAATAATTGTTATGAGGAATATGTTATTTTATTCACTGAAATGGTTGTACTGTTTCTTGTTTAACTACTTAGCTTTCATAGTATTCTAAAATAGCATATGCTATTACAATTTTGATTGCTATGAGTAGATTCCCCTATCATAAACTACCTTTCTCTTGCTAGAATCTATATCCCTGGCATATTGTTCCTTTTAATATAGGGCAGATTCCATTTCCTGATATTGTTTTTAATACTGCACATCTGTATTCAAATACAGTGTTTTTGTAAATTTTGGTTTGCTGTAATATTAGATTTCAGCCTTTGTGCTATTTTGATCTCAGAGACCAATATAAGCCACTTTGAATTCTTGTTTTGAAACAATTTAAAGTGCACAGAAATAATTTACATTAAGAATAATCAACCATATATTTTTACGGTTTCTGTAAATAATTTTCTACTTAAGCCTAATACCACACTTCATTTTTCCTTGCATCAGGTTAGAATGTCATTTTAATGACATTTTCTGCTTTACTGAGGTTTCAAATTATCTAACAATTTGTAACAATATACTATCATAATTAAAACTGCTATGTAGATAATTGGATAAGCCTTCTATTTTTTAAATATTTTTAAATTTATTTGTATTATTGGATAGAGACAGAAAGAAACTGAGAGGGGAGAGGGAGAGACAGAGT
Source organism: Erinaceus europaeus (assembly GCF_950295315.1). Classification (NCBI taxonomy): domain Eukaryota; kingdom Metazoa; phylum Chordata; class Mammalia; order Eulipotyphla; family Erinaceidae; genus Erinaceus; species Erinaceus europaeus. The sequence goes on along the minus strand of NC_080174.1, from coordinate 51,210,864 downwards.
GACACCTATAGCACTGCTTCACCACTCAGGAAGCAGTGCTACAGGGAACTAGAGGGCTTGAACCTGCATCCTGTATACACCACCCTCTTCACTTTTTATATTAATTTAGATTTGATTCTGATGAGCTTTATTTGTTTAATTTTTTTCCACTTCCTTTCATACCTTCTTTAGGTTTCTGTTATTATTATCCATAACTTCTCTTGCCCACATGATCTGCCTTTTTTCTTTTTTTTTTAAGGTTTATTTTTTCTTATGAGAAAGATAGGAGGAGAGAGAAAAAAAAGCAGGTATCACTCTGGTACATGTACTGCCAGGGACTGAACTCAGGATCTCATGCTTGAGAGTCTAACACTTTATCAACTGCGCTAGCTCCTGGGCAATCCTGCCTTTTTTTTTTTTTTCTACAAATGTTTCATGGATGCTAGTACAGATCTTCCAAAAGGTAAGACTAAACTCACTAGATGCAATTAAAATGCACAAAGACTGTTACTGTTAACTGTAGGGACCAAACTGCAAAGTCACTTGCAAGTTGAAATTAAGGTGGGGGGCAGGGGAAGATAAAGTCTGTTCTGTGAACAGTGGTAAGAAAAAACAAAAATATATGCAGAGAAAAGCAGTGACGAGGGGCCATGCCATCCCACAGAGAGGAAGACAGAGAAATGAGGCACCTTTTGATCTTCTGGCTCCCATAAGGTCTGACAATAAAGTCTCATCATGAATTTCCATAAAGATCTCTCTGTTTTCATTTAGGTCTATTTTACTCATAAGTTATAGTTTCACTTTCAAATAACTAAGTGAGTATTAAAATATTTTCTTATTGTGGTGGTGGGGTGGATAGAGCACACCATTTACCATATGCAAAGTCCCAGTTCAAGTTTCAGGCCACCACATGTGAATATTATGCAAAGGGAAAGCCTCACCAGTGATACAGCAGCACTGTAGTATCTCTCCTCTCTCTGCCCCTCACCCTTTCTGTCCCTTACCCTCTCCAGACAGCAAAAAGGCAGCAAAAGTGTCCACAGTGAGCATCTGCAGACATGAAGCCCCAACAAAAAACTTTGGTGGCAAAAAGTATTAGAAAAATAAAACTAAAATATAGTCTTAAGTTTTTAAGCTTAATGCTTATTTGCCTTATTTGATATTTTATGGATAATTTATAAACAATTAAGAGGTTTAAGTGATGCCTATACATTATTTCTCTCAGTCTTTACTCAGAAGCATTCAGACTTTCTGAAACCTTGATAATGTTTACTTTGCCCATTTTCCACTTGCCTAGCAGCAAATACTAAGGCACAGTTGACTCTCATAATAATTGCCTTGCCTTACTCTCAAGTAGGAAAGGTATCACATTTTCATCTTATCCTGAAAAGCCTTTCCTTTCCTCTTGCTCCCTCTCTCTTTCTCTCTCTCTCTCTCTCTCTCTCTCTCTCTATATATATATATATATATATATATATATATATATCATAAAATAGACCAAGGTGTAATTAATAGTTACCCAGTTTTTACTTCTTTCTTGTTCCTTCCTGTCTTCTGTAAACAATGAGAGTACATTGCTCTATAATCAGATATTGTAATTATATAATACTAAAAAGGGGAATGATTAATTTTCTATGAGTCTGACTTTGCTGTACTAAAGAGGTTTTTTTATATGCTGTTTTTCATTTTATTGATTTCCACATTTGCAGTTATTTGACAAATGCAATTTAGCAAAGAAGTTTTTCACTTACAATCTTTAGAAAAGTTTTATCTGTTCTAAATCACTAATAGAGAATTGTTTGCCTAACCACCAAACTTGGAGGAAACCTAGTTATTGTCTATACTGCCTCTGATCCTTTAACTGATTCTAATGTGAATTTCCCAGGCACAAGCAGAGGATAAATGGTTGATGCAAGTACCTTGCTTATTTGTTACTTTCAGCAGTTATTTATTGTGGGGCTTCTTGTGTACCTTTTTCACTCTTCTAGAATCTGGGGGTACAGAAGTGACTAAGGTGTCTAAAATACATTTTTACAGAATTTAGTCTAGTGGGAAAGCAAATATACAAGTCAGGGTGTAATGTGTAGAAATAAGAGTGATGAAGGAAAAAAAAATCCTTAAGTGGTACCTGGGTCTTTTGGAAGGTATCTAACCAGTGGATTGATTTACAATGAGATCTGAAAATTTGGAAAAATTATACCTGGAAGCAGAGGCACAAATGAGACAGTCATAATGCAAAATGAGCTCAGAGTTTGGGAAAGACAAAGAAGTTAGGTATGGCTGACTGTGGGAAGGGAAGTCTGGCAGCAGATGAGCCCCGAGACAGAGGAATGGGGGGCATTGCTAAAGGTGCAAGCCAGGAGCATGGAGTTTGCTTTACATTTGAGAGGAACCAAGAGGAAAGTAATGTAATTATCTGTGAAGATTTATTTTTTCGAGAGATAGGGAAAGACCAGAGCATCCACTGTTTAGCTAAGGCATATGGTGATTTACAAGCGAAACTGGGAACTTCTAGGTCCATGTGCATAGAAATTTGATAAACTGCCACTGCAATATCTGCCTGGCCCAAGATGATTTTAAGAGTATTAAAAAGATAGTTTCAAACAATCTTGGAGGTGGTACAGTGGATAAAGCACTGGATTCTCAAGCATGAGGTTCTGAGTTCTATCCCTGGCTTTGCATATGCCAGAGTGATGCTCTGGTTCTCGTTTTCCTGTCTCTCTCTCTCTCTCTCTCTCTCTCTCACACACACACACACACACACACACACACACACACACACACACACACACGAAATCTAAATCTAAAAAGGATGGCTTCAAGACTTCTGTTTTTAGCACATGTAGAACATGCACCTTTCCCTATTCCTGCCACTGAATACAACTAAAACCTATGGATACCAGATATAAAACAAATATGACAAAATTCTGAAAGGTATGTAGAAGAAGTCTGGTAACTTAGAACCTTAGGGCCAGAAAAAAAAAAGACTTATGGTGAGTTTCTTGTTTTGACTAATTTATCCCAGACATGGAATGAAAGCAAGTCAGAAGCAGATACTGACAAAGGACCAGGAGAGAAGTAGAAAGATAACCAAAATCTAGACTATGAATTTTCTAATTTCAGCTAAGCACCAGAGGAAAAGTGGGATCCCACCCACACCATCAAAGGTCAAGGACAAGGGTGGATCCTGGTTTCACTTTTGCCTGGTTGTAACAAGCACTGCTATGCCTTGTAGATAGAAAGGTATCCATGAAGGTCAAATGGGGAGCCCAAGTTCTCAACCACGCCTGGAGACACTAAGAAACATACTGCCAGGTGTTGACAGTGCCTGAGTTGGAAGTCTGGACTTGTCCCCCTTAACTGGTAATAACAAGGGGAAAACAATACCTGCCCCTAGCTAAAAATGTCAAAAGAAATAAACTGGAAGAGAATGTTTAAATAGATTCACTCATAATAACCCCCAAATGGCCAGGCTTCAATCAAAAATTAATTGTCATACCAAGAACCAAGAAAGGGGGAGTCGAACTGTAGCGCAGCGGGTTAAGCGCCGGTGGTGTAAAGCACAAGGACCGACGTAAGGATCCCAGTTCGAGCCCCCAGCTCCCCACCTGCAGGGGAGTTGCTTCACAAGTGGTGAAGCAGGTCTGCAGGTGTCTATCTTTCTCTCCCTCTCTCTGTCTTCCCCCATCTCTCTCCATTTCTCTCTGTCCTATTCAACAACGACGACAACAACAATAACTACAACAAGAAAACAACAAGGGCAACAAAAGGGGATAAATAAATAAAATAAATATTGAAAAAAAAGAACCAAGAAAGGTTTAAACTGAATGCAAAAGGCAATAGATGCTAACACGACAGAGCTTAGAATCATCTAACAAAAGATCAAAACAATCATCATAAAAATGTTCCAGTGAGTGATTATGAACATACTTCAAACAAATAAGATAAAGAAAGCTTTAGTGAAGAAATAGAAGGTGTGAAGTAAACTTAATTTGGGAATTTTAGAATTAAAAATACAATAACCAGGGCTGGGTGGTGGCGCACCTGACTGAGCGCACATGTTAAAATCTGCAAGGACCCAGATTCAAGGGCCTAGGTTCAAGTCCCCAGTCCCCACCTGCAGAAGGAAAAGCTTCAGGAGTAGTGAAGCAGTACTGCAGGTGTCTCTCTGTCTCTCTTGCTCTCTATCCTTCCCTTCCCTCTTGATTTCTAGCTGTCTTATACAATAAATAAATAAAGATAATATTTTTTTTAAAAAATGCAATAACCAACTTTCTGGGACAAACTATGTTAAGAATGACCTGGAGTGGGGTGTACTGTGGTGGACAGCTTACTCAGCAGATCATTTGTGTTACCATGTGTGAAGACCTGAGTCTGTTCACTGGCTCCAGAGAAACTCCATGGATGGTTGAGCAGTGCTGTGGTGTATCTAGTGTTATTTCATTCTAACTCTCTCTCCCTTTACTGTTTTTTTTATTATTTGTTTGTTTTCTTTTATTTGATAAGAAAGAGAGAAATTGAAAGGAAAGGGGAAGATAAAGAGAAAAGACATCTGCAGCATTGCTTCTCCGCTCATGAAGTTTCCACCATGCAGGTGAGGCCCAGGATCTCTATCCTATATCCTTATGCATGGTGACATGTACCCTTAGGAAGGTGCAGCGTCCTCTCCCCTCTTTCTTTTCAAATAAAAAAAAAAAAAAGAAAAAAATTTGGGCCCATGAGACAACTTAGTGGTATTCTAAATGCAAGAGGACTTAAGCTCAAGTTCTGACTGGGGCTGATTTGCATTCTTTCTTTTTCTTTCTTGCTTTCTTGATTCCTCCTCCTCCTTCTCTCCCCCCTTTTTCCTTCTTTATCTTATCTTCATCTTTGTCTTTTCACCAGAGCACCTTTCTGCTCTGGCTTGTGGTGTTACCTGGGATTATACCTGAAAACCTGGAACCTCAGATATGAAAAGCTTTTGTATAATGATGGTGCTACTTCCTACCCCCTGGTTCTGCATGTAAACAAAAAAATTATGGAGTAGGGAGAAGTGGTATATGGGGGAGAGTGGGGAGGTGGGGCTGGTGGCTGGAGGGATAGGGATAAAATCAATGACTATGTCCTTCAGGTTTTATGTGTTCAAGGATTCTTACTGATATAGTTCATATCAATAAACCAAATGGCCTGCATTTTTCTGAAGAGAACTACAGGATGGTTTCACTCATATGTAAAACATAAAGAACTTAAACACACGAAGTTGTTTTTTTTAAAAAAGTGGTAGGGCAGGGTAGATAGCTTAATGGTTATGCAAAGATACTTTCATGCCTGAGGCTCCAAAGTCCTAGGTTCAATCTCCTGCACCATCATAAGCCAGAGCTGAGCAGTGAGCAGTGCCCTAATTTTATATATATATATATATTTGAGGAGCTGGGATATAGAACTGTGGTGAAGGGTGTAGTATGGAATTATACCCCTGTAATCTTATGGTTTTGAAAGCTATTATTAAATCATTGATAATTATTTTTAGTTAAGAAAAATACAATAGCCAAAATTTAAAAAAAATATATGGATGGGCTCAACAGAAGAATGGAATGGATAGGGAAAGGAATCAGTAAGAGACCTGAACAACAGGAAGGAAATTATTAAAAATAAACAAGCAGAACCAAGTGGTGGCTCACCCAGTAGAGTATACACATTACCACGCATAAGGATTGGGTGGATTCAAGCACCTGTCCCTCAACTCCAGAGGGAAAATTTCAAGAGCAGTAGAGCAGTGCTGTAGGCATCTCTTCTTTCTCTTTCTCTGTTTCTCACTCCCTATTAAAAAAAGGGGAGGGGGAGTCAGGTGATAGCACAGCAGGTTAAGCTCATGTGGCACAATGCTCAAGGACTGGTATAAAGATCCCAGTTTGAGCCCTGGCTCCCCATCTGCAGGGGAGCCGCTTCATAGGCAATGAAGCAGGTCTGCAGGTGTCTTTCTCTCTCCCTCTCTCTGTCTTCCCCTCCTCTCTCCATTTCTCTCTGTCCTATTAAACAACAACATCAATAACTACCACAATAATAACTACAACAATAAAAACAACAAGGGCAACAAAAGGGAATAAATAAATAAATATTTTAAAAAATAATGATAAATGATAAAAAATAAGTGGCCACTGCAATAATAGAATCCTAGTAAAGTACATAGCTTTTGGATAATAAGTTAATTAATAAACAAATTTACAGTCAAAGATACTCATGCCATTGAAATCCTGGGAAAAAAAGGGAAATTTTAAAAATTATTCAAGCGAGGCTTTGAGACATAGTTTGTACAGCAGCGTGAACTGAGTCCTGAGTTTGAGGCCCATCACATGGGAGCCCCTGTAGGTGGTAGAGTGGTATCTCTTTTCTTTGTATGTTTATCTCTCCCTTTCTCTCTTCTCTTTGCTTGGAGAGGCTATTGTACATGATTATGATTCCAGGGCTATAGGAAAACAATATTTTAAGAAATAATGGCTGAGAACTTTTCAAATTTGGCAAAAATAATAAATTTCTAGGTACAAAAAAAAGTTGAACAAAATCCAGCAGGATAAATTCAACAGAGTCCATACCAAGTAATCACAACCAAACTCCTAAAAAATTAAGGAAAGTTCTTGAGCACTGAAAAAAGGTGTCATCTTATTCAAATGGGGTGGTCCATCTTTCAAGTGATGAAGGAAAGAATTGTCAATCCAAATTAATTAAACTATTCTGAAATAAAGGGAAAATCAATAAATATTCAGATAAAAGAAAACTTTGAGAGTTTATCAGCCGAAAGTCCTAAAAGAATGACCAATGTAGACTCTCTAAAGATAAAAGATATGTTAAACAAAGAAAACATATCTAGAAGGAAGAATAAATATTATAGACGAAAACATGAGTAAATACAATGGACCTTCCTTTTTCTCTTAAATTCCTAAAAATTATGTTTGACTGTTGAAAAAAGTGTAACACTGATACAAATCTAAATGTATATGAAAGAACATTTAAGACGATTTATATACATCAGAAGCGGTCTATGTTCCATCCTCTGGGATTTGTGGGCTAGTTGAACCATTGAACTAGAACTTTTAGAGACCTTGTGAGAGTCTGAGACCTGCCCCCGAGACCGATTGATCTCTCCTTTAACCCACCTCAATGCAGTGTTTGGACAGGATGGTACTGCTGCTCTATGCAGCAGATGACTTTGACTTTTCAAAGAGATAGCCAGGCATTTTTTTATGAGGGAGAATCAGTGATCACTTTTCGGAAGACTTCTATGGACCAAAACATATTACAAAGGAACAGAGTTTGCTAAGACATAATCTAGTTCCATAATTCAATCATGGATCAATCATATGAGGCTAACTTGCAGTTGAAAGAGGGTCCCACACATGGAAAATTTTTTTAACTGACTGCTTTTAGTTGTATTTAGGAAAATCAACTTTTCAAAAGGTTTAAACCTTCCCACCTCGATCTCAAAAGCATGTCAAACAATCCATATCTGATGCCATAAACACAAACTGTAAGAGAAAATAGTACAATCTCAGTGAATAGGAATTGGAATCAAAGGGGTTTGCTGCCCTTAGAATGTTCTAAAATGTCAAGGCAATTGCTAGTGTTTAACTGTGAACACATAAAAAATTACTGTTTTGCACTAAAAAAAAAAAAGGGAGGGATGTAAGTCCATAAAGGGAAGTGAGGTTTTTATACTTCACTTAACCTGGAAAAATGACAAAACCAGTAGTCTGTAAGTTTTGTGTATATAATGTGATATTTAGGGCAACAGCTAAAAATTCTGCACAAAGAGATACACTCAAAAACAACATAAATAAATCAAAATAGAATTCTAAAAAAGGTTCAAATAGCCAGCAGGAATGCAGTGTAAAGGAAAAAGGGGAAGCAAACAAGATTCTGAAATATGAAAGCAAAACAAAAAGGACAGATTTAAGTCTCAATATATCACTAATAATACTAAATACAAATGGTCTAAATATATTAATTAAAGGATTTGCAGGCTCCTCAACAACACAGGAAGGTGTAGGTAGGCAAAATAAGCCAAATTAAGCAAAAAGGAGGAAATATAAATACAAATCAATGAAATTGAAAAATGATAGAGAGAGAGCAGCTGCAAATAGCTCACTTTGGTAGTGTGACTGTTTTAGTCAGACTCAGTGCTGTCTAGGGCAGACTCAACTATGTGTCACACAGGTAGCAAAACAACTATTCAAGTAAACTATTCTGCCATCCCATTTCTGTAAATTTTTAATGGCAAACCACACAAACAAATCTTAAACGCATATGTACTAAGCAAGAGAACTGTAAAATAAATAAATAAAACAAAAATTAATATAACTGAAAAACAGTAAATCAAAATGATGACTTTATCTTTAATATTCTTATCTCAATACCTGGTGGTAAAACAAGACAAAAATAAAAAAGAAATCAACATTATTCAATACTAATTGACATTTGTGGAACATTCTTTTTAATAGAAACAATACACACTATTCAAACGCCCATGGGACATCAGCAAGATGGATTATATCCTGAGCTATAAAGGTAACCTTAACAAAATTAAAATAATTGAAACCCTACAGAATGTATTCTCTTGCCACAGTGAAACAAACTGAATAAAGATAAAGTAGTGATAAGTAAATTTATAGCATTAATTTCATACATTAGAAAAGAGAAGATGTTTTAAGTCAATGAACTAGACTCTTGAACAACAAAGAAAAAGAGGGCAAAGTGAATCAAGTAAATCAAGTAAAATCAAGTAAAAGAGAAATTAATTAAATTGCAAAGAGAAAACAATAGAGAAAATCAGCGGGGAGAAAATCTGTTTCTTTGAAAACATTAAGATTCAACGTCTATCTATGATTTTAAAAATCTCAAGAAACTGAGAAAAAATGTTCTTCAACATGAGAAAGACCACATGACAAAACCACAACAAATAATACTCTCATTGATGAGCAGATACCTTTTTCTAAGGTTAGGCATGAGAATGGGACGGTACTTTTAACAGAAAAAGAAATTAAGAAAACTCCATTAACTATCACATCAAAAAGAACAAAAAAGGTCAAGTCATATATTTCTTTTTATTAAAACGTATTTTATTTATTTATTTTAATGAGAAATACAGAGAGAATAGAGAATCATTCAGCTTTGGCTTATGGTGGTGCCAGAGAGAGAGAGAGAGAGATCAGAGCACTGCTCAATCTGGCTTATCTGGGAATTGAAACTGAGAACTCAGAGCCTCAGGTATGACAGTCTTCTACATGACTATTTTGCTGCTTCCCCAGCCCACATAAGTGAAGTAACAAATTTAGCCAAGAAAGTGAAGTACCTGTGCACTGAAAACTCTTAAAACAATGTACAGAAAGAACTAGTAAGGTATTCTGTGCTCATGGAACAATGAATATTGTTAAAATGGCCTTTTCGTCTAAAGCAATATACAGATTTGATGCAACCACTATCAAAGTCCTAACAACATTCTCCACAGAATAAAATTTCAAGTGCTATAATTTGAGACCAGCAAGATAGTTCATTTGAGGAGTAGTACCCTCCTTGCATGTACATGACCCAGGTTCTAGCCCAAGCCCCACTGCACTGAAGTTAACTTCAGTGCTGTGATGTCTTTCACTCTGTGTCGCTATCTCTGTCTTTGTCTTTCTATTTGAAAAGTTGTCCTGGAGCAGTGAAGGCCCAGTGGAAAAATTCTAAAACTTCTATGGAACCACAGGGTATCCCATGTAACCAAAGCATTACTAAGAAAAAATGAACAAAAAATAGAAGTGTCAAGTTTCCTAAACTCAACTATAATGCAAAGTATAATGCAAATGCATCACAATACTAATGTACTATAATACTTTACAATCAAAACAGAATTGGAATTAAAGCAGACACAGAGTTGCATGAAACAATGGAGAGCACAGAAATACACACACGCAAACAACTAATATGTAAGAAAAGAGCCAAAAATGTACAGAAGAGAAAGGAAAGTGTCTTCAACAAAAACTGTTCAGAAAACAGACCAACTACTAACCTGGCTATAATAAATAATAATAATAATAATAATAATAATGTTACTGATATTTTAACTCTAAGACTATAAGAAACCCCTTGCATCCTCTTTAAGAACTGCATTTCTCCTAGTCCTGGTTCCTCTAGGATATATCTATACTTCTTGAAATTCTTTTTCTATGATTCCTTACCACCATACCAACTCTGTCAACTTCAACCAAATGGCTACTGGTGCTGCCACCCCACATTATGCTGCTATTGAAATCCTACTGTGGACTGTAACCTGAGATACCAGCCTGAGAAGTCAACCTCTCAACTCTTCAGATCTGGTGAGACCTTTCCTAACATATGAATAACCTACATCAAAGTTAGATGACACGTCATTTAACTAAGGTAACAGATTCCAGATTAGGCTAGGGTTTAGGGTACTGGGTACAGGTGTACATGTATCCATAAACAACGGGAAGTCATATAACTCAAAGTCAAAGTGCTTAATAGTGATTGAAGTGCCTAAAGAAGGCATCATAAATCCTGTAATTGATTGGATTTAGACCAAATTAGCAGGACAGCCTAGCAGAAAGGCCCAAAGAAGACAGATCCCTAAAACCTAACTCTAGTTAGGCTCAACAAATGATACTCAATGCCTAAACAAATGAGAAAAAAAATCTAAGATTATCAGATAAAGAAAGGACTACAAAAGTTGGATAAGGGCAAGAGACCAGCCCACTTAATAATGGCCTGTTTGGTCAACATTACACCATCTGATCATATGGGATCGTAGTTAGAGAATTCTTGGATTCCCATACACATATGATGGGCCTTGACCTCTAAAGGGTCCCTCTCTCCACTACCACTGATCACTTCCAAAAGGAACAGCATCTTGTGGGCCCTCTTAGGACCTTGTTTCTACCATAAAGTAATAACAGTAGGGATAGCCCCAGTCTCTGAAGGGAGGCTAGAGGTATCCTGCCCCGCTACTTGAAAAAGACTGGTCCTGAAATGAGTGCAGCCTGCAATGTTCCTCAAATTGGACCATGAGTGATAAGCTCAGACCAATAGGGACTTAGAGGCTATACAGGCTCTGGTGCTAAATATAAATATGCATTTACATATGGGCCCTGGAGCAGGTGGATGGAGATAGTTAACTTTAGCCACATTTTTTTTTTAAAAGAATGGGAGTTACTCCCTTCCCTATTCTAACTTTCTAGCCCTTTTCTCCACTTTGACACCATTCTCTCAGACAATATTCCCATCCAACCTCAGGCTAGTTATCAAACTCGAGCAAAACTACTATAGTTGTATGCCCCCAGTAACATGCCTAAAATGGTTTGCCTGGATTTCTTCTACCCTAAAAATCCCCAATCTCATCTGCTCTGATCCTACTTTCTGGTTCCTGTACATTAACCATCTTGTCTCAACTTAGGTTGTGCCACCTTCCAGATACACCAGGCTGCAGATGCTACCATGACTCCACCCCAACTTCTCTGGGTAAATGATCTCACCAATGTGTCCTGGACCCTTGCATCTCCAGTGCTTTGGTCCACTAGGGAAAGACAGAAACAGACGAGGGGTATGGATCGACCTGTCAACTCCCATGCTCAGCGGAGAAGCAGCTACAGAAGCCAGAACTCCTACCTTCTGCTCCCCATAAACAACCTTGATCCATACTCCCAGAGGGGAGAAGTGCTAGGATGAAGATAAGAGGCTCTGCACTCCAGCTCCATCAGCACCCAGAGAGAGAGAAGGAAAAGGAGAGGGGCATATGGAGGTAGCTACGATGTTATGAGTGGATTAGAGAGGAAGAGAGGATTGAATCAGAAAAAGAAGGGGCAACTATGTATAAATGTGGACAGAGAGTTGTAGAGAAGATGGTTGGCCCATATCTAAAACTTTAGGGGGAACTGTGGTAGATTGCAGTAGGGACAGTGAAGATTCAGAACTCTGGTGATGGGAATGGTGTGGATTCAAACCCCTGTCAACATGTAATTCTGTAATATAATAATATAAAAAAGAAAAAGAAAAGAAAACAGAACAACCACATGGAAAAGAATGAAATTAAGTCACTATATTACATCATACACACACAAAAAAATCACTTTAAAATAGTTTGCAAAATATGCAAACAAAATATATAGAAAGGAGAACATAATGGTAAAAACCTTAACATCAGCTTTAGCAATGTCTTTGTGAATTTGACTCAAATGACCAGGAATATACTAAGAGAAAAAAAAAAATCAAATGCCACTACATCAAACTGAAAAACTTCTGCACACTGAGGAAACATATTACCAAAATGAAAATGCAACCTATTGGATGGGAGCAGAAGTTTGCAAACCTTATGTCTGATAAGGAGTTAATATTCAAAATATAAAGAATACATACAACTCAATAACAATAAAAGCAAATAAAAAGGTAAATACAGTGCCTATCTGACCTTGTGCAAAGACCCAGGTTCAAGCCCCTCAGTCCCCACTTTTGGAAAGAAGGAAGCTTCACTAAAGCAGTACTGCAGGGATCTCTCTCTCTCTCTCTCTCCCCCTCTCTCCCTCCCTCCCTCTTTTTTTGTCTCCCCTTCCCTCTCAATTTCTCTGTCTCTATATAGTAAATAAGTAAATAAATTTGTTTCTAAAAAATGAATAGAGACCCTGTGTTAAACATTACTCAAAGAAAATTTTTTACAGCAGGTACCTGAAAGGATATTAATCATCACTCTTTATTAGGTAAATGAATAATCAAAACTATAATGAGATCTCACCTAAAATCTTTTAGGATTGTAAGAATAAAAGCACATATTGGTGATAATGTGGGGGGGAAAAAGCCTTCATACATCATTGGTGGGACTACAAACTGGTACAATCATGATAATAATACTACAAAAACTTCGTAAACATCGAGAATTTCAGTACCACATGATTTAGTTATCCCATTTTATAGTATTTATCAACACTAATTCCAAAAGATAGATGTACTCTTTAGTGCCCTTAGATGCACAAATGGATTAAAGAACATGTGAGGTGCAATGACGTTTTGCTTAAGAATCAAGATGTGTTCTGAGAAATGTACCACTAGGCAACTTCACTGTGCAAATGGCATGGAGTCCATGATGATTTTTTAAACTCCCCCATCCTTGGGAAATCCTTTGAAATAATATATAAATCTCTTGAGTGTCTTCTCCCAGCTATTATCATGCACTCCTGGGTGGTATCACCAAAAAGTCCAAACAAGGTTCTTGGTGAAGTCATGAATGTTGTAATCCTCCCAGAGTTTAGTCATTGCCTTCCACAGTTGTAGCAATAGGCTGGGTGATGGTCCTAATCGGGCCCATAGGCTTTCAAAGCACCCATAGCACTTTGACTCCTCAGTCGGTTTTAAAATGTGGATTTTTGAAGGAAGAAGCACAAATTTAATATTGGGATGAAGATCCTCATAAAAGGAAGATGTCCAATAGCACTATCAACAATCAGCAAAATCTTAAAAGGTTTGCAGTTTCCCAAACAGTTTTCCTCATCAGGCTGGCATAGCAGGTCAAAAGGCATCATAGAAGAGAAGCTGGATCATCCATGACTTCTCATTGTTCCTGTAATAGACTGGCAGTGTGTACTTATTGATATGTTGGAAAGACTTGGAGTTCTCGCTGTGTCAGATCACAAAGGGTTTAAATTTGCAGTCTTCAACATTTCCCCCAAGGAAGATTGTGAGCCTGTCCTTAAAAGCCTTGAGATCTGGTATTGGCTTGGCATCCTTATGGATGAAAAGTCTTTCAGGCATCTGTTTCCAGAATAGGGAAGTTTCATCCATATTAAAGATTTGCTCTGGCAAGTAATTTTCCTCTACAATTAGCTTATCTAGAGCTTCCAAAAATGTTTCAGCTGCCTTTACATCAGCACTCTCAGATTTACCATTCACATTCACATTATGTAATGAATAACAATTCTTGAATGTTTAAATTATACAGACCTAGCAGTAAATTCTACAGTGTAACCAGGACTGACTCTTTTATTTCAACATTGCTAACATTTTCTTTTCTTTTCTTTTTTTTTGTTTCTTTGATATGATGGTGGTGCTAAGAGGCATACACTTTCATATCTGGTCTTTAGTTCAGATCTTTAGACGGTTATCCATTTAGGATACAAGGCCTTCTTAACTTTTTTTTTTAAGCACTGTTTAGTTCTGACTGAACCTGGGACCCTTAAGCCTCAAGCATGAGTCTTTTGCATAACCATGATGTTTTCTCCTCCATCTGTAAGCTATTTTTCTATTTAGAATTAATAGCAATTTACAAGATTATAAGATTATAAAGTGAAATGGGACCAGGTGGTGGCACACTTGGTTAAGCACACACACTACAGTGCAAAAGGACCCAGGTTCAAGCCCCTAGTCCCTACCTGCAGAGGGAAATCTTCACATGTGGTAAAGGCTACAGGTCTCTCTCTCTCTCTTTCTCTCTCTCTCTTTCTCTCCCCTTTAAATTTCTCTCTGTCTCTACCCAATAATAAATAAATAAATATTTAAATAAACAAATAAATTAAATGTTTAAAAATTTTAAAAAAGATTATACAGTGTAACTATACACAGCACCCACCACCAAAGTTCTGTGCCCCCCACCCTCCCAAGGAAAACTACGATAGTTCTCACAAAGTCTTAAGAGACAGTTTGTTTACTTCTGGAAGTTTATTTGCTTGTTCAATTGGTTAGTTTTGGCAAATTCATGTGTTTCACTTCTCTAGATGATACATATGAGTGAAACCATTCAGTAGTTGTTTAACTGCTGTCAATGAAATAAGAGATTTTAGTACATTCCATTACTTTGTTCTTTAAGATTGTAGCTATAGTGGAATGAGACACACCTGACAGGTAAACAGTAACCATCATAGTTCTGTTACTTTCATAGTTTTGTTTGTTTGTTTGTTTGTTTGGGTTTTTGAGCAGACCACTGCTCAGCTCTGGTTTATGGTGGTGTGGGGGACTGAACCTGGGAGCCTGAGGCATGAGAGTCTCTTTGCATAACCATTATGTTATCTACCCCATTCACTTCCATAGTTCTTAATCACTCAATTCTATGTCTACTTAATCACTTGAAGTGCTTTCTTTCTAGTAGTATTATTGTTGTTCAGTGGTTCCGTTTAACTCCACCATTTTTACCTTATTTTTCTGCCTGTAGAATCTGTCCATTGCTGACAAAGATATATTAAAGTATATAGATATAGTAGTGTCTTTTGTATCTTTTGCACATATATCAGTTTTTTCTTATGTTAAGAATATATTAAACATTGTTATGACTGCTTGAATGATTAACCTTTTGTATTATTAAATAATACCACTCTTTATCCCTGAAAATGTTTCTTGTTCTAAAATTAGTGTAACTACCTATTTTGTTTCTTTTGATTTGTGTTAGCATAGTGTATATTTCTATCCCTTTAGTTTTTCCTTTTTTGTTACCCTTGTTTGTTGTTGTTGTTGTTATTTTTTTTTTAATTTTATTTCTTATTTAAGCAAGGATTAATTAACAAAATCATAGGGTAGGAGGGGTACATTTCCACACAATTCCCACCACCCAATCTCCATATCCCATCCCCTCCCCTGATAGCTTTCCCATTCTCTATCCCTCTGGGAGCATAGACCCAGGGTCACTGTGGGTTGCAGAAGGTAGAAGGACTGGCTTCTGTAATTGCTTCCCGCTAAACATGGGCGTTGACTGGTCAGTCCATACTCCCAGTCTGCCTCTCTCTTTTCCTAGTAGGGTGGGTCTCTGGGGAAGCAGAGCTCCAGGACACAATGGTGGGGTCTCCAGTCCAGGGAAGCCTGGCCGGCATCCTGATAACATCTGGAACCTGGTGACTGAAAAGAGAATTAACATACGAAGCCAAACAAATTGTTGAACAATCATGGACCTTAAGCTTGGAATAGTGGAGAGGAAGTGTTAGGGGGGTACTCACTGCAAACTCTAGTGTACTACTGCTTTCAGGTATATATTTTGCAGTAGTTTACGGATACGTGTGAACATATGCTCTCGCTCACAGAAACTGGTGTATATCTAGGTTTTGGGACTTTGTTAGAAAGTGAACCACCTGAGATGGAATTAGAGTATACTATGAAAGGAAAGGTCTCACCCGAGTAATGAAGCTGAAGGGTTGTCATTCCACACGTGATGTCTCTGGACACAGTCTGAAGTGAAGCATGTTGAGGTGGCCATCGTTGTGTTGATTA
The DNA here is from genome assembly GCF_950295315.1 of Erinaceus europaeus. NCBI lineage: Eukaryota > Metazoa > Chordata > Mammalia > Eulipotyphla > Erinaceidae > Erinaceus > Erinaceus europaeus. The sequence goes on along the minus strand of NC_080174.1, from coordinate 51,194,676 downwards.
GGTTGTAATCGGAAGATGCAATATTATTTGATATGGATTGGGAGAGGCATACTGGGAAGTGGGCCCTATCCAAGGATTCCAGGACTGGGGGAAGTAGAGGCTCTATAGTGGAGATATGAGGTTCCTGTTGTCTGAGGGTTCAAAAAAACAATCAATAGTTAATGTTATCATCACATTAATTGGTAATTGGGTTAACTTTGAAAAGTCCTTTTGTTAGGGTTTGCTGTACAGTACCCAGTATCTAGTATATAGCTGTGCTATTTGTTGCTTCTGATCTACTTGGTCTAGGCTTTTGAGAGAGTCTACATATCAATTACACAGCCTATATATTGAAAAGATTCAGTTTGTGTTTTGAAAAACTTTGAGACATACAATTAATTTTCCCCCTCTCGTATTAATTAACTAGTGATTTATATGACTACATTTTGCTAGGAGTGAACATAAACACCATTCCCACCACCAAACAACTGTGACCCATCCCTCCCACCCACTCCCACCCCCACTGGCCCAGGAAAATGCATGCCTACCCCTCACCACAGGGTTTTTACTTTGGTGCCCTACATACAATTTGGTCAGGTCCTGTTTTTAGTTTCCCTTTCAGGTCTTCTTACTCAACTTCTGTTGATGAGTGGGATCATCCCATACTCATCTTTATCTTTCTGACTTAGCTCACTTAACATAATTCCTTCTAGCTCTGTCCAAGATGGGTCAGAGAAGGTGGGTTCATTGTTTTTGATAGCTGCATAGTATTCCATTGTGTATATATACCACAGCTTTCTCAGCCACTCATCTATTGTTGGGCACCTGGGTTGCTTCCAGGTTTTAGCTATTATGAATTGTGCTGCTATGAACATAGGAGTACACACCTCTTTTTGGTTGGGTGTGATGGAGTCCTTGGGGTATAATCCCAGGAGAGGAATTCCTGGATCATATGGAAGGTCCATATATAGCCTTGTGAGAGTTTTCCAGACTGCTCTCCACAGAGGCTGGACCAATTTACATTCCCACCAGCAATGTAAAAGGGTTCCTCTGTCCCCACATCCTCTCCAGCATTTGTTGCTGCTGTCCTTTTTGATGTATGCATTCTTACAGGAGTGAGGTGGTATCTTAGTGTTGTCTTAATTTGCATTACTCTGACAATCAGTGACCTAGAGAAATTTTTCATATGTTTGTTAGCCTTTTGGATCTCCTCTGAGGTGAATTTTTTTGTTCATATCCTCTGCCCATTTTTGGATGTAGTCATTTGCTTTTTTGGTGCTAAGTTTGCTGAACTCTTTATATATTTTGGTCATTAGTTTCTTGTCTGATGTATGACATGTGAAGATATTCTCCCATTCTGTGAGGGGTCTCTCTGTTTGTTTAATAGTTTCTTTGGCTGTGCAGAAGCTTTTCAATTTGATGTAGTCCCATGGGTTTGTTTATGCTTTAGTCTTCCTTGCAATTGGGTTTGATTCATCAAAGATGTCCTTGAGGTGTAGGTAGGAAAGTGTTTACCAATGTTTTCCTCTAAGTATTTGATTGTTTCTGGTCTGACATCTAGGTCTTTGATCCATTTGGAGTTGATTTTTGTTTCTGGTGAGATAAAGTGGTTCAATTTCATTCTTCTGCATGTTTCAACCCAGTTTTCCCAGCACCATTTATTGAAGAGAGCCTCCTTTTTCCATTTAATCCTTGGACCCCCCTATCAAAGATTAGATGTCCATAGGTGTGGGGATTTATTTCTGGGCTTTCAGTTCTGTTCCACTGGTCTGTGTGCCTATTTTTGTTCCAGTACCATGCTGTTTTGATGATGATGATGGCTTTATAATATAGTTTAAGGTCTGGGAGTGTGATGCCTCCATTTCTGTTTCTTTTCCTTAAGACAGTTTTGGCAATTCTAGGTGTTTTCAGGTTCCAGATAAATGATTGTAGTGTTTGTTCTATTCTCTTAAAGAAGCTTGGTGGAACTTTGATGGGTATTGCATTAAATTTGTATATGGCTCTGGGGAGAATATTCATTTTGATGATATTTATTCTTCCAATCCATGAGCATGGGATATCTTTCCATTTCTTGAAATCAGTTTATATTTCCTTGAGTAGCGACTCATAGTTTTCAGCATACAAGTCTTTCACTTCTTTGGTCAACTTTATTCCTAGGTATTTGATTGATTTTGCTGAAACAGTAAATAGGAGTGATATCTGGATGTCTTCTTCTTCAGATTTAGTGTTTGCATAAAGAAATGCCACTGATTTTTGTACATTGATTTTGTAGCCTGATAACTTGCTATATTGCCTAATAACTTCCAGTAGTTTTCTGCTGGGTTCTTTAGGTTTTTCTATGTATACTATCATATCATCTGCAAATAGTGAGAGCTTGACTTCTTCCCTTCCAATCTGTATTCCTTTGATTTCTTTCTCTTGCCTGCTTGCTATGGCAAGAACTTCAAGTACTATGTTGAAGAGTAACGGTGACAGTGGACTGCCCTGTCTAGTCCCCTATCTGAGGGGGAATGCTTTCAGCTTCTGTCCATTGAGTATGATGTTGGCTGTAGGTTTGCTATATATAGACTCCACTATCTTGAGGAATTTCCCATCTATTCCCATTTTTTGTAGAGTTTTGAGCATGAATGGGTGTTGGGTTTTCTCAAAGGCTTTCTCTGCATCTATTGAGATAATCATGTGGTTTTTGGCTTTGCTTTTATTGATGTGGTGAATGACATTGCTTGACTTATGGATGTTGAACCAGCCTTGCATTCCTTGGATGAATCCCACTTGGTTGTGATGAACAATCTTTTTGATATGTTGCTGTATCTGGTTGGCCAAGATCTTGTTTAATATTTTGGCATCTATGTTCATCAGAGATATTGGTCTGTAGTTTTCTTTTTTTCTTGTGTCCCTATCAGCTTTTGGTATCAGGGTGATGATGGCTTCATAGAAGGTGGAAGAGAGTATTCCTGTTTCTTCAATCTTATGGAAAAGCTTATGAAGTATGGGTACTGTTTCCTGAATGTTTTGTAGAATTCATTTGTGAAGCCATCTGGTCCAGGACTTTTGTTGTTGGGGAAATTCTTAATAACGGTTTCAATTTCTTTGTCTGTGATTGGTGCATTTAGATTTTTTGTTCTTCTTGGTTCATTTTTGGAAGGGCTTATGCTTCTAGGAATTGCTCCATTTCTTCCAGATTCTCTAGCTTGGTGGCATATAGTTCTTTATAGAAGTTTCGCAGGATTCTCTGGATTTCTGTGGTGTCAGTTGTGATATCTCCTCCATCGTTTACAATTCTATTAATTTGAGTCTTCTCTCTTTTTTGTTTGGTGAGTCTGGCTAGGGGTTTGTCAATTTTGTTTAATCTTTCTAAGAACCAACATTTGGCTTCACTGATCTTTTGTATGGTTCTTTTATTTTCGATGTTGTTTTTTTCTGCTCTAACTTTAATGATTTTTGTCCTTCTGGATGCTTTAGGGTTCCTTTGTTCCTCTTCCTCTAAGTCCTTGAGGTGTGCCGTAAGGTTGTTCATTTGAGCTTCTTCTTGGTGTTTAATATGTGATTGTATGGCTATAAGTTTCCCTCTCAGTACTGCTTTAGTTGTGTCCCAAATATTTTGACAGGTTGTGTCTTCATTTTCATTTGTTTCCAGGAACATTTGAATTTCTTGCTTGAGTGAATTCTGACCCTGTGGTTCTTAAGGAGTATGTTGTTTAGTTTCCAAATTCTGTGTCTTTTAATAATTTTCTGTCTCTTGTTAAATGTTAGTTTTACTCCACTGTGGTTTGAGAAGATACTTGGGATGATTTCAATGTTCTTGAATTTATTGATGCTGTCTTTGTGGCCTAACATGTGGTCTATCCTTGAGTATGTGTTATGTGGATTTAAAAAGAAGGTGTATTCCAGTTTTTGGTTGTGAAGGACTCTGAAAATGTCCAAGAGGTCTAGTCTGTCAATCTCTTCATTCAGTTCTCTTGTATCTTTATTGGTTCTCTGCTTTGTTGATCTGTCTAAGTGTGAGAGTGGGGTATTGAAGTCTCCCAGTATTATTGTATTACTATTGATGTATTTTTGAAATTCTTTCAGTAAGTGCTTGACGTACTTAGATGGTCCCTCATTGCATGCATAGATGTTAATAATTGTTAAGTATTCTTGGCTGATTGATCCTCTAATCATTATGTAATCTCCTTGCCTATCTTTTATTACTTTATTTAATTTAAAATATATCATTTCTGAGATGAGTATGGCTGTTCCTGGCCTTTTTTGTGGTCCGTTAGCCTATATGATAGTTTTCCATCCTTTCACTTTAAGTCTGTGTTTATCTTGTTGTGACAGATGGGATTCTTGCAAGCAGCATATGGTTGGATTATGTTCTCTGATCCATCCCCCTACTCTTTGCCTTTTGATGGATGAGTTTAAGCCATTGACATTATTGATATTATGGATTTAATGTATTGTAGTGCCATTGCTCAAAAAATTTTTTTTTGTTTGCTCTGATATATTGCCTGTATTATAGTGATGTTCTTGTTTATAAGAGGTCTTTTAGAACCTCTTTCAGGGCCGGTTTTGTGATGGTTGCCTCCTTTAACTGTTGTTTGTCTAAGAAGGTTTTGATCCCTCCATCTAGTTTGAATGGAAGTCTAGCAGGATATATTATCCTTGGTTGAAACCCTTTTTCATTCAGGGCTCGATAGATATCTTGCCATTCTCTTCTGACTTTTAGAGTTTGAGTGGAGAAGTCTGCAGATAATCTTATGAGTTTTCCCTTGTATGTGACTTTTTGTTTCTCTCTTGCAGCCTTTAGGATCCTTTCTTTATCCTTACTTCTTCTCATTGTGACTATGATGTGTCTTGGTGTCTTCAGGTCTGGGTTGATTCTGTTTGGTACTCTCTGGGCCTCTTGAATCTTGATGTCCGTTCTGTTATTCAGGTCTGGGAAGTTTTCTTCTATTATTTCCTCTAGAATGTTTGCTTCCCCTTCCTCTCTTTCTTCCTCTGGCAGGCCAATTATACGAATGTTACTTCTTTTGAGATCATCCCATATGTCTCTGTTGTTGTTTTCAGTGTCTCTCAATCTCTTTTTAAGCTCTTTCACCTCTTTCTTTGTTTTCTCTAACTCATCCTCTGTCTGACTAATTCTGTTTTCTGCTTCTGTTAGTCTGCTTTCCCTTGCCTCAGCTTCTTTCTTCATTACAGCTATTGCAGCTTTCAGTTCTCTAACTGCCTCAAGATAATCAGTATTTTCCTTGAGGGTCTCAACTGTTGTTTCCCTAATACTGCCATTCCTTTCCTCCAATGTTGTTTTCATTTCTGTGATTAATAAGTTTATTATTGCTTGCATACTTTTCTTATCTATGGTTACCTCTGACTGATTTGTAGTTTCTTCTAGGCTCTTGTCTTCATTCATTGGATTAGCAGTTTTATTTGTTTTTGATCTACCCATTTTTTTGTTTTATTTGTTTCCTTTTTTTATGCTCTGTTGTTCCTCAGCTATTGTGTCTTGAGTACAAGCAACACTGTACTAACTAAATGCCTTTATGACAATTGCACTCACCAAACTCAGGAATTACAGGAGCAACTGAAGCAAGTATTGAAGCAGTTTAATCACTACCAGTTAACCAAACAATTTCTCCAGTCCATGAAAAAATAGTAACCAAATCCCAGTGAAGAAGAAAGAGAAAAGAAAGAAGGGATAGCAAGAATAGACATTTATGCAAATCTACTATCCACTGTATATTCTAAGGGTAACAAGAGGGGAATGGGAACTAGAGCAGAGCTACACACATAGAGAGTCTACTCTGAGTCAGATTTCTTCCCCAAAATAATTCACAAATTCAGAAAGTCAAAGAAGAAGGAAGGAAGAAGTATATGACAAGATAAAAAAAAGAAAAAGAAAAAAGAGACAAGTGAGAGAAAAGGGAAAAGATAAGAAAAAGAGCTGTAATTAAAGAGCAGTGAAAGGAAAGTCTTTTTATTACTTTTTAAATTTAATTTAATTTTTTTTAATTAGCTAGGAGGAGGAGGGAAGGGAGAGTCTGTAGAGGAGGTAGGAGTAAGGAGATAAGTTTCTCCCACAATAGATAAGATGCCCACTACCCTAGAAATGAAAGATACCCTAAAAGTTAATTCTGGTCAACCAAAAGGGTGGGAAGATATATGCCTTTATATAATATTAATAATAAAATAGAGCAGGGTAAAAAAAAAACCCTGTCCCAGATTACCTCAAACCTCATGATCAGAGGCAGCTGATTGTTAAGAATGAGAAAATAAAAAAAACCTCAGGACTAGACAAGGATAGCTGAAATAGACAGTTATGCAAATCTACTATCCACTGTATATTCTAGGGGTGGCTAAAGGAGGAAGGGAAGTTGAGCAGAGACACTCGCAGTGACAGTCCACACTGAGTCAGAATTCTTCCCCAAAATAATTCCCAAATGTGTATCAGTGAATTCAAAAAAGCACTTTTTTGGTGGTGTGGGGGCTGGGGCCTGTGGCTTTGGAAGCTGTAGGATTAAGGAAGAAAGGATGACAAGAATGAGAAAAAGAGAAAAAAAAGAGAGAGAGATAAAATTAAAAAGATAAGAAAAAGAACAGTCATAAAAGAGTGGTGAAAGGTTTTTTTTTAATTTATTTATTTTTAATTATTTAATTAGCTATGTGGGGTGAGGAGGGGGTGTGGCTACTTTGAAAGATAAAAGGCCAGAGGTTTCAGAAGGGTATAGACTTAGAATGAATAATACTCCCTGGTGGGATAGGAATTTGGTAAAGACAGAAGCTCAGCAGGGGAGCCTGTTAAGAGCTGGTCCCCAGGGACTGGTTATGAGGGGGGTAAGGGGGAGGAGATGTGCTTAATAATTAAAAGGAAAAAACATTTTTTCCCTCTTTTTCCACTCTATTTCTTAACCCAAATTAAGTTATAGTCACCTCCTTGGTGTCACCGCTAGGACCCCTTATTGACTGGCCTACTAAAGGCAGAAAATCCTACCGTTTCCAGAAGATGTGGTCAGAGCTCAAGCCACTAGCAGCTTCTCAGTCCGCCATCTTCCAGGAGCCCCCCATTGTTGTTATTAATATCATCGTTATTGTTATTACTGCCATTGCTGCTTCGTGCTATGTGCACTACTGCACCACCGCCCGGCTCCCTCCCTTTACTTTTGCTCCCTCGTTTCTTCAAATGTTTTCTTTGATTGCCAGTATTTTAGACATTACATGCTTATATAAACATTTTTGTACTTAAACTACATAGTGTTCTCTGAGAATATTAGATTTGGGCTTTATGTTTGTCATTAATTTTAGAAAATTCTTAATTATTATTAATCCAAGTGCACCTATTTCTTTCTTTTCTATAGCATGTTTCTACTTTTTTATGTTGCTTCTTTTGAACTGTCTCACAATTCTTTTCTTTCTAATTTTTTTAAATCTTTATTTATTATATAGAGACAGCCAGAAATCAAGAGAGATAAAGAGGGAGAGAGACAGAGAGACACCTGCAGCCCTGCTTCACCACTTGTGAGGCTTTCCCCCTGCAGGTGGGGAACGGGGACTTGAACCCAGGTCCTTGTGCACTGTAATATGTGTGCTCACTCAAGTGTGCCACTGCCAGATCCCTCACAATTCTTTTTTTCTTATTTTTTTTTTTTTATTATTGGGGAAGTAATGTTTTACACTCAACAGTAAGTACAATAGTTTGTACATGCATAACATTCCCCGGTTTCCCATATAACAATACAACCCCCACTAGGTCCTCTGAATCCTTCTTGGACCTGTATTCTCCCCACCCACCCACCCCAGAGTCTTTTACTTTGGTGCGATACCCCTCACAATTGTTAATGAAAGAGCACTTCTGATTCAAACCCACAAAAACTGACAGGACTCCCATATATAATTGAAGTATAAGGAATCTATTCTTAAGTTTGAAAATAAGGCCCGTACACAGATTTACACAGACAAAGACAAGAGACAAATCCTAGCTAGGAGATCCCAGGCCGGCGTGCCAATATGGCCCCATAGCTCTGAGTTCTCAAGATCTGGAACTCGGCTCCCTTTTAAAGGGAATAGTAGTGAATGTCTCAAGGGAGTACATTAGTACATTCCTAGAATAAGCATTCTGAAACTACCATGTGGCACCGGTAAGCAAGCGAGATTACAGAAGTAAAAATATGCAGGTTATCATATAACTTCAAGGCATAAAGGTTACAAGGCAGATGGGTTTCAGTATCTCTTCTATAAATTGTATTTAGTCAGAAACTCTCTGCTGTCCTTGGGTGGGGAAAAGGGGCAATTCCTTCATTATCTGGTCCTCCAAAGATTTGTTCTTAATCACTTAGCCTTCTAGGGGGGTGGGGGGCACTTCTAGATGAATCAGTTATTGGGACCTGGGGAATTACTTCTTCACATTAATAGAATTGAAGTTAAAAATACTTCATTCATTTTCCCTTTTTTTTTTTTGTTTTTAGTTTGAGGGGCTTCTACTTATCTCTCAAGTTCATTGACTTTTTCCTCAATTACATTTATTCTACTAATAATTGAAAGCCCTTTTTTTCCTTACTGGTTCTTTCCTGGAGTTTTCATCTCTCTACCTATACTACCCTATTATTCTTGCATGACATCTACTTTTTCTATTAGAATGTTTAACAATTAAATCCTAACTATTTTTGATTCTTGGTCAGATTATTTAAAAACTTCAGTCATATCTAAGTCTAGTTTTATTGTTTGCTTTATCTTTTTGTACTTTTTTCATATATTTCATTGCAACTTGTAATTTTTTTGTTGCAATTTGGACATGAACTCTGGGTATAATAGGAACTTTGGAATTAGACTTTTTATAGTAAGTGTTTATATTTGGCTAGAAGTTAAATTGTGCTTACTGTTTTCAGCATATCTAGGTTTCTGAAGCTTCAATTTTGTCTACTACTATCTTTCTAGAAGCTTTTTTTTTTTTAACCAGAGCACCTCTCAGCTCTGGTTTATGGTTGTGCAGGGGACTGAACCTGGGACTAGAGGGAGTCTCAGGTATGAGAGTTTCTTTGCATAACCATTATGCTCTCTACCCCCACCCTAGAAAATTATTTTTAAAATTTATTTATTTATTCCCTTTTGTTGCCCTTGTTGTTTTATTGTTGTAGTTATTGTTGTTATTGATATCATTGTTGTTGGATAGGACAGAGAGAAATGGAGAGAGGAAGGGAGACAGAGAAGGGGAGAGAAAAACAGACACCCATAGACCTGCTTCACCGCTTGTGAAGCTATTCCCCTCCAGGGGCTTGAACCAGGATCCTTGAGCTTTGCGCCATGTGCGCTTAACCTGCTGGGCTACTGCCCAACTCCCGTAGAAACTTCTTAAGTAGGATTTAAAGCTTTTAGTTTTTTTTAATGGTGAATTCTTTTTTTCTTTTTTTTTTTTTAAGATTTTATTTATTTATTAATGAGAAAGATAAGAGAGAGAGAAAGAACCAGACATCACTCTGGTACGTGTGCTGCTGGGAATCAAACTCAGGACCTCATGCTTGAGAGTCTGATGCTTTATCCACTGTGCAACCTCCAGGACCACGATTTTGTAGTACTTTATACTATAAGCCACTGCTGTGTGCAGTAAGTTTGTGATGTGGTAGCTTTGGGTTTAGGTCTGATCTAGAGGTATGTGCCCTTGGGCTGTGACCTTCACCAGTGCTTCTCCACTCACAGATGAGACAGGTGACATAGAAGGGTCTGAAAGTATTTCCCTTCCTTCTCCCAGGTAAGTGAGGCTTTGCTAAAGTATTTTCCCTTGAAAGTAAGTGGGCAACTGAAAGCTCTAGTCATATTTCAAAAAGTTCCTTTTCCCCTCCCCCATACTAGAAGCAGGAAGGCATTCACAGTGAAAACTTGGTGGTGCTTCATATTGGAAGGTGGAATCTCCCCAGACTGGATCTCAGACTTTTTCTATTTTTTATTTTTTTGAGAGAGAGATGGAGGGTGAGGATGGGAGTGTATACAAACAACATTGCTCACCTCTGGTTTATGTTGGTGCTGTGGAATGAATCTGGGACATCAGAGCCTCAGGCAAGGTAGTCTTTTGCATAATCATTATGCTGTCTCCTCAGTCCAACCTCAGGAATTTTAACTCAAATAAGAGGACACCTAACCTCAAGTCAGTGCCTCAGTCACAGTTCAGTTTCCTGTCTCTCTCTGGATCATGTAGCTTCCACTGTGTGTAAATTACAATCCTCCAAATTCCCCTGTCTCCAGACTTAGGGTTGTCTGTTTGCTCTGTGGCTCTAATTCTCTGATAGATCTAAGAATGGTTGATTTTCAGTCTTTTTCAGCTTCTTTCTTTCTCTCTTCTTTTCTTCCTTCCTTCCTTCCTTCCTTCCTTTCTTTTTTTTTTTTTTTTTTTTGTGAGAATGAGAATGAGAAATTCCAGGTTCAGGGCCAGGTGGTGGTACACCTGGTTAATCACACACATTACAGTGCACAAGGATTCAGGTTCAAGCCCCTGGCCCCCACCTGTAGGGGGAAAGCTTTATAAGTAGTGAAACAGGGTTGCATGTGTCTTGTCTCTTTCCTTCTCTACCTCCACCTCCCCTCTGAATTTGTCTCTATCCAATAATACATACATAAAAAATATAATAAAAAAAGAAATTCCAGGCTCTACATGTCAGAGAAGAAACCAGAAGTGCCTGAGTTACATTTTTAAATTATGGACAGTTTACTTAAAATAATACATTGAAAAAGTATTTTAGATAGATAAATCATTTATGATTCACTCACTTAATCACCAAGTATTTGTTGTCTAGTAGCTTCCAGATCCTATTTTGTAAGATCCTTTGCTTATTACATTGAAGTTGACAAGGTATAAAATGGGCCAACTTACATTTATTTACAATATAAAAGTAAATACTAATAAATATCCTATGCCTCATATGTCAACAACTGTACTGTAAGACATCAACTTCCCAATAAAGTGATTTGGGGGGAAAAATAGAGAACCAGGGTGGGTGGGAATTTTGCTCTTTGCAACTGAATAGTCAAAAGTGTCTGTGAGGAAGGCAAGTTTAAGTAGAGGTATAGGAAAATTCAGGCAATAAGTTGAAGTCTTTGGTGTTTGTTATAAGTATGATAGAAAGCTGCTGTTGATTTTGAGCAGACACAAGGCAAGATTGTATAAATATGTCCAGCATGTTGGGTAGTAAGATTTGGTACCCATAAACCTGTCTTTATGGATTAATGATTAATATTCTGTTTGTTTTGTTTTTGGATAGAGACAGAGAGAGAGACCGTGCACATAAAAGAAAGAGACTGTTGAGAGAGAGGGAGCAGCTAACTGGACCCATTCTCCAGTGACTTCCCACGAGGTTCTTGACTGATTCCTACATGGAAAAAAAACACAGAGTCAGTCATACTTCAGGAAGAAGATGAGCATTTATTGGGAGAAAGTAAGGACAGAAAAGGAGAAGAAAGTACAAGTCATATAAGCATGCAGACCCCAAAGATAGAGGAGAGATAGAAGCCCAGGTTTCCTAGTCTTCTAAGCTTTGTAGTCTCTTCTGAGGAAGGCTGGGGCTCTTAGGGGACTCAAGGACTGACTGCTTCAGTCCTTGATCTTCAGGTGCTCACCTCTGTCTCCATCTGCATCTCATGGTTCTTTGTAGTCAGGTAGAGAGAGCATGCTGATGTAGGACATGCAGACTCACTGGATGCTTCTGGCCCTGCCTCTGATCTTTTCTACCAGCTTCCTTTAGGGAATGGGGGCTGAGAGTAGGGGAAGGAGGGATGCTGCTTTCCCTAAGCTGCCCTCCAATAGAGACCATGCCACCAAATCTCCCTGCAGTGCTATGGGGATGGGGCTTGAAAGTGGTTCTGGCTCATGTGCATGACAAAGCAGTAAACAGTTTGTCAACCTAGATTAAGGATTATTTTATAGGTGATGTCTGAAAGCTAAGTGGAGGTTGTCAAATGTAAGAGACATTTATTTACACATGTGAAGAAAAATATACAATTGTACCTAGTTGTGTCAAGAAGACTAACTCTCTTTAACTCAAATCAATTGAAAAGGCAACAATCTGGCACAGCAGTCACGGAAACATTTTCCTGCCCACCTCTGTGAGTTCTTTCAAGCTGAACTAACAAACACAGTCACTTCAGACAGACCAAGGCTTGAAAGGTGGCTCAGCTGATGAAGAGCTGGCCTTCCATGCCTGAAGTTAGGTCCTAAGCACTGTATTTTCAGGAGTGGTGCTTTGGTTTATCTCTTTTTCTTGTTCTACTTCTCTTACTCTGTCTCATATAAAATAGTGCCCCCTTTCACCCCACAATCCTGTCAATCATGATTATATCAGTCAATCAGTCAATCAATCAGTAAGTAAGTAAAATTAGTAGCCCAAGTGGTTTCACAGTGGCTAAACCAACAGACTTATAAGCAAAAGATTCAGAATCTGAATCCCAGAATCATGTATGTCAGAGTGACTCTCTGCTTCTTGCTCCCTTTCTTTCACTAGTAAATATATAATTTTTGAAATAAGCAACAGAACTGTTCAGGCAGATTAGTAGGAGACATTTTTACTTATTTATTTATTTTATTGCCACCAGGGTTATTGATGGAGCTCTGTGCTGGTGTTAGAAATCCACCATTCTCCACAGTCATCTTTCCTTTTTAGTTTACTTCCCTTTCTTTATTAGTTATCATTTATTTCCTTTATTTCTTTATTATTTCATCTTTATTAGGGCAGATAGAAATTGAGAGGGGGCAGGCTGTGGCTCACCTGGTTAAGCACATATGTTACCATGTGGCAGGACCTCGGCTCAAGCCGCTGCTTCCCACCTGCCAGGGGAATAATTCATAAGCTGTGAAGCAGATCTGCAAGTGTCTTTCTCTCACCCTGTCTATGTCACCTCCCCCACTCTCAATTTCTTTCTGTCCTACCAAATAAAATAGAAAAAAAAGGGAAAAATGTTTTCCAGGAATGATGGATTCATAGTGCTGGCACCAAATCCCCAGAAATAACCCTGGTTGGGGAAAAGAGAAAAGAAAGAAGGAAAAACACAAAGAAGAGAAAAGAAAAGAAATTGGGGGGGATAGAGAGGGAGAGACGAAGATAGACAGGTACTTACGGACCTGTGTTACTGCTTGTGAAGCCTTTCAATTGACAGGTAGAGGGCAAGGAATCCAATATATATCCTTACACATGGCAACATGTATATCCAACTGGCTGTACCACCCCTGGCCCCCAGGAGTAAACTTCAATAGCTTACATATGGAGAATTCTCATGTTTATAAGTTTTAAAGTAGATTGAAGGAACCAGAGATTTTTGTTTTTTATGGTGATTTTTGGTTTTGTCTCATTTTATTTTGTTTTTAATATAGACACATGCTGGGATAGCCTGAGGGTGCTTCTTCCCGAGCTAGTGCTCTCTGGGTTGGAAAGAACTCAACTGGAGCCGATCTAGACTGCTGCGTGGGAGAGGGATCAGGAACTCGGGCCAAACTAACTTCGCAGGAGATACACTCTGGAACCCTCGGAGCCAGAAAGCAATTTCCAAGTGTGTTTAATCAGAAGAGCAGCTGTTTTTATACTCTCCAAGTAGGGTGGAAACAGGATGTGACATAGAGAGGGTGGAGTGAAAAGTGACTGGTGGAAGATCAGGGTGTGACAAGGAGAGGATCAGGGTGTGACAAGGAGAGGGGGTGGAGCAGGTGAGAATTTTACCACTAAACCACTAATGCTCTGGAGGGAGTGTGGTGCTTTATGTAAATGTAAAAGTGGTTTATGTAAATAGACCGTTTTGAATGGGATCAAACCAATCCCTATATAGGCATACCGGTGATTGGTTAAGCAGAAGCCAGGGGGAGCTGGCATACTATCCAACAGACACAGAGAGGCAGCAAGGCAAGAGAGAGTGGAAGAGACCACACCAAAGCTTCCTTCAATGCAGTGGCAGCCAGGCTTGAACCTGGGCCAGGCACATGAACAAGCAGCACACTACCCAAGTGAGCTATTTTGCCAACCCTAAACCAGGTTTTGTTTTGTTTTGCTTTTGATTTTGTTGTTCTGAGTCAAGTTTCTCATAGAGTTCGAGAGAAACACACCACACCACTGAAGTTTCCCCAAGTGCGATAGCAGTAAGGTTTACCTTATGTTCCTGTGGATGGCAGACACCCTCACAGGTGAGGGATCTTGTCAATCCAAAAACAGAAGCCTCTAGTCTTTGTTAACCTTGATACATCAAAGAGAAAGGAGGGGGGGGGTTCTCATGTTCAGAAGGGAATCTTGTCTCCTGTTGCTTCTTCTGCATAACAGGTTTCTCCAGTAAAAAAGGTTGTTCTGACTTTTTTTAGTCACTCCTCTGTTGTTGGATATCTGGTCTATTTCCAAGTTTTGAAGATTACAAATTGTGCTGCTATGAGCATAGGTATACACAGGTCTTTTCTGATAGGTGTTTTTGTTTCCTTTTGGAAAATCCCCAGAAGAGGAATTGCTAGGTCATAGGGTAGAGCTATTTCTAGTGTTCTGACTGCATTCCACAAGGGTTGGTCCAGTTTACATTCCCACCAACAGTGTAGGAGTGTGCCCCCCCCGTTGTCTCCAATACTTGTCATTGCCCCTTTCTAATATATGACATTCTCACAGGTGTAAAGTCGTATCTCATTGTTGTCTTTCTTTGCATTTCTCTGATAATCCATGGCTTTAAGCACCTTCTAACATGTCTGTTGACCCTCTGGATCTCTTCCTCTGTAAAGTTTCATTCCCTGTCCTCATGTCCTCATCCCATTTTCTGATGCTTTTTTTTTTTTTTTTTTTGTAGTTGTTAAGTTTACTGAGCTCTTTATGAATTTTGGTCATTAGTCCTTTATCTAAAGTATGTTGTATAAATATCTTCTCCCACACTGTAGTATGTCTTTTTGGCAGGGTGGTGATACCCTTTGCTGTGCAGGGCTTTTCGATTTGATGTATCAAATACATTGAAGAAAACATTGGCAGAACACTCCATAACCTGTGCTTCAAAAAAAGGTCTTCAGAAATTCAAATCCGAAAGCAAAGAAAACAAAAACAAATCAATGGGACTATAGCAAACTGGAAAACTTCTGTACAGTAATCTCTATTCTTTAGAGAATTGCTCCTCTTAAGACTCACAAGACCTTGATTAGCTTTTATTTCACATGCCAAAGTGACACATATTAGATAAGACCTACTTTGAACAATTTGGGAAATGCTATCTAAGTCTTTTTGTGGAGAGCAATCCTCTAACTTGCCTCATGTGAACTTCCTTAGAAGTTGAACTGGTAGTTCTCACAAAGTTCAGTGGACAGATTGGTCAATTTTTCTTTTTTCAAGTTCACTTGTGTCCATTATCTACACACCACATGAGAGTGAAACCATCCAGTAGTTGTCTTTTACCTCTTTACTTACTTAGTATAATCATCTCTAATTCCATACATTTTGTTTCAAATGATAGAATCTCATAATTTGAAAAATATTTTTATTTTTTATTTTAGACAGAGAGAGAGAGGGAAAGATACCAGAACACTGCTCAGCTCTGGCTTCTGGTGATGCTGGAGATTGAACCTGTGACCTAGGAGCCTCAGGCTTGAAAGACTTTTGTATAAACATTAAGCTATATCTCCAGAATATTTTTTATCTTTGGGAGGTGGGGGGCTGGGTGTAGAACTTCGGTGGTGGGTATAGTGTAGAACTCTACTCTGTAATCTTACAATCTTGTAACCCACTATTATTCACAAATAAAAAATGAATAAAAAAATTGTGCATCTCGTTTATGTGACTTTAAAAATAGAAAAAAAGAACAACCTTAGCTCTCAATAATTATAAGTCAATAAGGTTTGGAGAAAAACCAGAAATGTTAGTTTGAGCAATCAAAGTCATATCGTAAAAAGATTCAGGACGTGTTCCAGTTATAAGGAGAAATCCGAAGCTTCAGAAATTACTAAAAGGACCAGAATCTGACATACACTTAAATATCATTTTCCTCTTTCTTATCCCCAATTCTACCAAATGATCACAATAAATTAATTTGCTTGCATATTAAGTCTGGTTTCAATAAATGTGGTAGGTTATTTCCATAAGTACAGCGAGACTGTTGGTTGTCATGTAGATTCTTTTCATATTTTTTGGAACTTTTCATAAGGAATCTTTCAGAGTTTAGGAGCCAGTCCAAGATCTCATTAACTGTCTCACTTGTGATACCTGTATATTTGGAATAATTTCTCTCTTCTTGAGGACTCCAAAATGGCATCTAGTTCCTGGGCCTATATGAATTAATACAATTAAATTAATTAATTTTAGCAATACTAACTAGAAGTGAAAAGATAATTATAACCAGACATGCACAACATACAAACATGCAGTCAGATGTAAACTTAAATTTATTATGTTTATTAAAAATTTTATTCATGGGCTGATGAAAGAGTTTTAACTGCATAATCCCTTGTTCTGTCATAAGTGCTACCCAGGTTTTAACCCAGTCCTCATTGCATTGGAGGAAGCTTTGGTACTGTGGTTTCTTGCCCTCTGTCTCTGTCTCTCTATCTGAAAAAATCAGGGAGTGGTGAAGACCCAGAGAGAAAAAAAATAAGGAAATAAAAGGAAAAAATAGCCATGGACCAAGAATAATGTAGTAAGACACTAACTTATAAAAGAGCAGTTGAAAAAGTTCACATGGATATTTCCTCACACAGAAAAATTTAAAATCTGAAATGGATAGCCGGATCTGGGTCTTTGCTCTTGTTGAATCATGGAAAGGTGATCTCTGATAGCCACTCTCATTTTTAAACAGGCCTTTCCCACACTGTTTCTTACTTCCTTGAATCATGTAGTAATGACAAGGCTCTGGGGATGATGCTATATTCTAGTTCTTGTTTTACAAGGGACAATACTTGGTTTCTCTTAGGAAAGAAAGCAGGGAATGTCCCTAATATTCTCTGAAGATTATTTTTTAATTTGCTCAAATGTTAACCCCAGAGTTACTGTTTAAAATATAGTCTTTTCGGAGTCGGGCAGTAGTGCAGTGGGTTAAGCGCACGTGGCACAAAGTGCAAGGACCAGAGTAAGGATCCTGGTTCGAGCCCCTACTCCCTACCTTCAGGGGCTCGAAGCTGGTCTACAGGTGTCTATCTTTCTCTCTCCCTCTCTCTCTTCCCCTCATCTCTCCATTTCTCTCTGTCCTATTTAACAATGACATCAATAACAACAACAATTATAACTACAACAATAAAAATGGAAAATAAATAAATATAAAAAGTTAAAAAATAAATAAAATATAGTCTTTTCAAATAACTAGTAAAGTTTTAGTCAGGATGAATAGAAACTATTTTTTCAGCAGTATTAGAAAACCTCGTGGGCCAAGACCCAGGGCAGTTCCAAAGATCATCAAAGAAAAGATATAGAACAATTCTTCCTGAGGACTAAAGATGTACCTGAGCACCACACATAAGAGCACAAGCATTTGTCCCAAGTCACATAAATATATCCATCTCAAGTCCAGTTCTTGGAATGGCAAGAGAGCAAAAGAAAAAGAAAAATCTCATTCATTCCTATTGTTCTATTTTTTAAAGACTTTCATACTGAGACTCTTTTGTTGTTATTTATTTTTTATATTTTATTTACTTATTATTTATTGACTAGAGACAGAGAGATCAAGAAGGTAGTGGGAGAGGGAGAGAGAGAGAGAGAGAGAGAGAGAGAGAGAGACAACAGCACTTCATTGCTTGTGAAGTTTTCCCCTTGCAGGTGGGGACTGGAGGATTGAACCTGGATCCCCTCGTGCATGGTAACACCTTTACTCAACAGGGTGTGCTACCACCACCCCCATTTTTCTTTTTTATGAAGAAAAACACATACAAAGAAAACTGTTCATATAGATAATATATAAATAAGGTGAGGGACAAGGAACTGAGAGACTGATTTCTCTCCTCTTTAAATATTTTACTTATTTATCTGTTGGATAAAGACAGGAAGAAATTGAGAGGGAAGGGGATGATAGAGAGGGAGAGAGAAACCTATAAGACTCTGAAGCTCCCCTCCCCCACCCCCTGCAGGTAGGGACTTGGGTCTTGAACCCTGATACTGGCACATTGTAACATGTGCTGAACTGAGTGTGCCACCACCCTACCCTGAGAAACTTTTTTTTTAAACCTTTACATGAACCTTATCAGCGCACTCTTTTTTTTTTGTTTAAATTCATGGTTTGATGTCCCTAATTAGTGCACAAAAGGCAAGTTTTGGGGTCTCCAAAGAGCCCTCTAAAGTTAACATAACTTCAAAAGCATCTTTAGTAGTATTAACCCAGTGAGACAAAAATTTTTAAGAGCAAGACCATAATTTTAACTAAGGCATACTTTTAAATCTGATTTCTGTGATTTCATTTTATTAAGACAATTCTTGAGCCAAGATACTTCTTTGCATTTGCCTACTTCCCCTCCAATTTTTTTTACCAAGTACTTAAAGTAAGAGCTCTCTTAAAATATTCACAGGTACCCATAAGCAATTTAGAAGTTTTCCAATTCAATAGCAACTCAACCAACCAATAAGCATTCTTTATAGCCTAACCAAAGATTCAGAGAATTTCACTCCAGGCATAAAACAAGGCAAAAAGAAAGACTTAATTAATGCACACTACAGTTTTCAGTTCAGTCTTGGGTCTCTTAAAGCCAGAGCTGTAATCTACGAGGGACTTGATGAAGACCTGGGGACTGCATTTTGTTTTAGGGCATGCCTCTGCAATGCATGTATTTTCTTGTGGCTGACTAGTGTTATTCCATGATCAACTTATCCTGTCACAGGAGAATTCTTTTAGTTGGCAAGTGCTTTCACTGCTTGGCCTATGACCAAATTTGTGACTTTTTCTTTTGCTGCTCAGAATTCCTTAGCTAAACTTTTACCTAGTAGAGCGTTATTATAATAACAAACCAGATGGAAATCTGCATGTGGAAATGCCTTCACCTGAAAAAAAAAATCAAGGAAAAAATCTCATGGGGGATGAGGGAGGGGGAAGTGGCAAACTTGAACCCACATCTGCTGCCTAGAGAACCTAATCTCACTTTGAGATGGGAGAAATCTGTTGCCTGAATTTGGAGTTGAAAGTCCTTATTAAACTTACAGAGGATTGCAAACACAGAAACACCTTCTCTTAGAGAAGAGAGTTCATCAAAATAAGGATCAAGTCTTAAACCAAAAGATTCACATAATATCTAAGACTTCCCAATATTTTTTTTTTGCCTTACCAGTCAAATATATGGAGAGAAATAACATATCTCCTATTTCTTAATTTCCATTAAAATTTTACAGAGGGACAGAGGAAGATAGGAATCTGGCACAGTTAAAAACCACTATCTTTGCAGACTGTCCTTACCAGAAGTCCTGAATCTCATATTCTACAACTGTCCCGTGAAGTAAGCAAATTTTTTAAAAAGATTTACTTATTTCTTTATAATAGAAGAAATGGGAGAGAGTGAACCAGAGCATTAGTCTAGCACATGCAATGCTAGAGACGGAACGTGGGATCTCATGACTGCAAGTCTAGCACTCTAGTCACTGCTCTACATTTTGGGCTGCTGTATCGAGTATTTTGATAAGCCTCTATGATAGCTCACCTGGGGAACAACAATTCCACTGCGTTGGGTTCTTATGAGACCGAGAAGCTCAGCTGGTAGAACACAGAACCTACATGCCTGAAGATTCTTGTTCAATCCCCAGCACAGCTGGAATGGAGCTCTGGTTTCTCTCTCACAAATGATCTCTCTCTCTCTCTACATATATATATATATATATATATATATATATATATATATATATATATATATATATATATATATATATATATATTATTGTAATGAGGCAGATATACAGAGAGAAAGACACAGAGAGAATGATTAGAGCACTGCTCAGCTCTGGTTTATGGTGGGGATGGAGATTGAACTTGGGACCTCAGAGCCTCAAGCATGAAACTCTTTTGAATAACCACTATGTTGTCTACCCAGCCCTTCTCTCTCTCTCTCTCTAAGTAAGTAAATCTTTTTTTAAGTATAGAGAGACAGACAGGGTGGATAAAAATCATGCTATTTGCAGTTGAATATTCAAGAAAGGCCTTTTAAGGGAGTAAAGTTTAAGTGGATTTAGGCTATGAGTTCAGGTCTATGTATTTTATTATACATATGAAATATTGGGAGATAAAGACCAAATTTAATAATATATGTATGGAGAACTTATGACTGAAAATTCTAAAGTAAATAGGGGTTTAGAGCCCATGCTGCTTGGAGAGCTAAGTAGAGAGGAGAGGTTCATATAATGAAGAGGGGTGATGTCATGTGGCAAAACCTTGCTGCTAGAATGGGGACACAGAACTCTGCTGGGAGGAAAGGTATGGAATTATATCCCTGTTATCTCACAATTTTGTAAATCAATATTAAATCACTAATAAAAACTTAAGATAAATGTGGGAGCTAAATTCTGATAATTACAGTTATCTATAATGTGGACTCATCTCTTTAATATAATTAAATATAAAGATATTTATATTTATATTATATCAGTATTTAATATTGATATTCACTTTACCCATTGTCCATTTAGATGCATAAAAGTCCCCCCTAGCATGTGATTATACGTGTCTTTCATACCTTTGCTGACAAAGGCTGAATTGCCCTGCATATACTAGAGATGTAGAGACGCTTTGGAAATGACTTTAATATTTAGTGAGAATAATAAAGAACCTATCAAATACATTATAAACAATGGGTACTTTGATATTATAAAGACAACAAACTGTTTTTGACATTAAAAAATGAAGTGTCTCTCTAGAAATAGTCTCTGCTTAATTTGGTTTCTCCCATAAAGCACTAGTTTCCAGGGGTCAGGAAGCAACTCAGACTGTAGAGCATACTTCTTACCAATAAAATAAATAAATAAATAAATAATCTTGTCCAAACCATCAGTGTCACTTGGGAACACGAGAAAATGTTCCAAGAATTCTCTCTCTCTCTCTCTCTCTCTCTCTCTCTTTGTATGTAGCTGAAATAAAAGAAATGGAATAATTATCCTGGAAGTAAAAAAAGAAAACACTACATAGTCTGGCAATGAAAGAAAATTTTTAAAAAGCTACCTGTTTCTAACTATGTTCCTAAATGTAGGTAATCTTTGTTATTTAGGTAATAGTAATAGTCTCTCCTGAGACTCACAGCACTTGGTTGGCCTTAGTTTCACACATACCAAGGTGCCACATCAGGGAAAAGACCTGCTCTGGACATCTTGGGAAAGGCTACCTGAACCTTCTGAAGGAGACTGATCAATCCCTTCATGCCCTTGTTACTATACCTTTTCTGGTGATCTCTACCAACTGAATTCTCTCTCTCTCCAAAAAGGATAACCCCCAGGAGCTCATGCCCCCCCCCCAAATTAATGTTTTGTTTTGTTTTGTTTTGTTTTTTTAACCTAGGTTGGTATCAAAATCACTAATATAAAGCTACTACCTTTTAGGGGCTACTGTAAAGCCAATAAAGATTAATTAATTATTTAATTATGCAAAAATGGGACTTTACTGCTTTAGAGACAGTGAAAAACAGAGAAAAGAAATGTCCATTACTGCTCCCTCTCCACCTCCAGTCACTGTTTCTCCCCCTCCTGATCCAACTTTCACATGTCCTCTGCTCAGCTCGGCTCTGCTCCAACTTCATCTCCCTTCATCTCCCCCATCCTCCATCTTGATACTTCTTGCCCATCTTCCTCTGCTCCTCACATTTATGATCTAGAGTCAAAGGTCAAGGTTCCTCCTCCTCTCCTGTCCTTTTCCTTTGTGACTTAGTACCAGGAATTCTGGGATATATATATATATATATATCTCAAGTTACACAACTCAATTCTTTGGAATCAGGAAGCAAAAGTAACAGACTAGCAGTGACCTGTAAATCCCACTGCTGTTTGGAGAGTAGAATGAATGAGCAAGAGCTACCACTTAGAGCTATGTCAACTCTGCAGTTGGGCTGACAGCTCAGACTACACTGGTGTCCTTGGGATTAGTGAGCAATGACCAAATATGGCATGTACTTAGAAAGTTGAAGTAAGAATAAGCTTAATCTTATAAACTGGAATAAGAAACCAGGAAAAAGAAATAAAAAGAGTAAAAACGCACCATTTCATTCAGAATGGTTAGGATTAAATCACTTCTTCCAGTTAGCTCAAATTGCTGCTAAATGGTTTCATTCATTTAAAATGAAAACTCATCACACATTCTTGTCGCTTTTTCTTTTACACATATCTAATGTCTTATTTATTAACTATCACTTATAAAATTTTTCTGAACTAACTTATATATTCTATTCTCAAACATAATTTTAATAGATTAATCATAGTGTATATGGATACACCCAAAATAACTCTGCCCATCCTCTATTATGGAGTACTTAGGCTATGTTCAATTTTTCCCTTGCTTACAAATACTTAATGTATATTTTTATTCGACTCACTGAAAGCATATTTTTACTTATTTCTTTTGGATACTTTCCTAGCTGCACATAAAGAGCCTGTATGTTTTTAGGAATTTTATTAATGCATTTATTAATCACCCTTCAAATAGTTTATGAATCCCTTTTTCATAGTATCCTTATCAAGTGTTATCTATCTACTCACAGCAAGTATCTGCTTTCCTTTTTGATCCAGGTTGCAAGGCAAACAATGTTATTGTTGTGCTTTAACTGAAGATTCTTTAATTAAGAATGAGGTTGAGCACTTCCCTGACTGTATCCTCCTTTGTCACTATTCTGGTCACAGTTGATCTGTATCTGTGCTGGCATGAAGGTTATACTGATGTGTGTGTGAGTGTGTGTGTGTGTTTATGTGTGTAGGAATTTGACAGTGTTTTTCCTTTGCCAGTGACAGAAAATACAACTCACATAATTGCAAGGTCCATATCCAGGTCTACAGATTCAGAATTCAAAGGATGTTGACAGGATTCTGTTTCTCATTGTCACTCTCAGTTCTGCTCTCTAATTGTGGTTTGTGTCTCAGGCTCCTTATGGTTCCTCTATAATAGTCGTGGCTCGAGAAGTTACTCCTCTTAGCATCCAGTCTAGCAGAATAAAATGACTCTTCTGCTCAGAAAACACACCCAGAGTCTCAGACAACCTGTGATCTAAAGGTCCAACAACTAATTCTGAGTAGAGTTTGGGGAGCATGAGCCTGGGTCAAGGTCAGGTATTCTGTCCCTGAGACTAAGAGTAGAGCTATTCCCCTCTGAAATGGACTGAGGAGGAAATGGGGGAGCCTAGACAAAACACTGAGACATTGTTACCACTTTTGAGAGAAAAAAAATCAGGTTCCATCACAATGGGAGTAAAATATTCCTTTTCTCTATCTCTTCAGGCTCACTGAATATATTAAGGTCTTTTTCTCTAACACATACAGCCTTTGTCCAGGCAGGAGCAGAGCGGGGCTAACCAGCCTCTGCTTCAGTGTAATGCCACACAGTACGCACTTACTGATCATTTACAACAGACTAAGAACTTGCAATGATGTGGCACAGAAAAGAGGAAAAGATCAAGGTCTCTCCCTTTGGTGAGTTTTCAGTATCTGAAAGAGGTTGAACCAGACAAGGATGATTCAAAATAAAACCAAAGAGAGGATTAAATATAGGTGAAATGGCCTGGCGACCTGGGATAAAGTGAAGTAGGGATGGGGCCTTCAAGGCAAACTCTGTGAGAACAGCACGGGATCCTCTGGACTGAGCTGGCTTTCCATAGATACAATGAGGATGAAACCCGGGAGCCCACAGCATTCAATATGTGGCTTTCAAAACCCTTCCTTGCATAGCTCTGTGCAAATGATGACTTGTAAATTACCAAGAATTAATTGCATCATTTATATTCCCGCCAGATCTAGTCTCAGCTCCTTTAAAGTAAACAGCATGGCCACATTCCTCCCTGATGGCACATGCTGCTCCTTTCAATTATTGAAGCTCATTTGGACCCAATGCTGGGACCCAGTTTCCCATACAGAGATTCTGGCCCTCGCTGCAGGTCAAGATGGGTGATGGGAAGGGAGGTCAGCTGGTGCCACACTGGCCCCCACTGTATTCAGTCTGATTCTGATGGGGAAAGACTTCTTAGTAAACAAGCTTTCTAATAGTTACCATTTTTAATTTCTCCTGCTCTATTGGCAGGAGAGGGCCCTGAGGAAGAAAAATAAACCTTGAGAGATTATTCACTGACACAAGGTGCAGCCATGCTCACAGCCAGGCCAGGTTGCCTTATCAAAGGCTCTTCTATCCATTCTCTCTCCCAAATCCCCATCAATAACTCACTAACAATAACAAATTGCTGTTTGACATCTTCACTGTGCTGTTGGGACTAAGCACCTGATGAGGTGTTTGCTCTAAATTCAATGCCTCTTTCATTCCCTTTCCTGTGTACCTTTCATAGACTCTACAAGCATTTATAGACTAACTACCCATCCTGCACTGGGCCCAGAAACACTTGGATTCTGTGCAGGGACATGGATCCAAACAAAATAAAAACAAACTCACCATTTCAGAACTGCTCTGAAGAAAACAAAACTGGCTAATGAAATAACAAAAGGTTACTGGAAAGGACTATTTCTTATTAGGTGGTCAGGGAAGACCTCTCTGAGAGGTGACTTTGGAGGCGTTATTTATGACATTTGAGTCATAGTCAGGAATGAGCTCTCTCAAGATCCAAGACAAAAAACTTTCTAAAAAAGAGAGACAGACCACAAAGCTTAAGGATGGAGGGAGGCCATTAAGGCTGTGTTACTGTGAGTTGGGGTGAAGGCTAGAGGCATCAGAACACAAGCCATCTTCCTATTTACATTTCTCTGTCTCTGTCTCTCTCTCTCTCTGTACACACACACACACAC
The DNA here is from genome assembly GCF_950295315.1 of Erinaceus europaeus. Taxonomy (NCBI): domain Eukaryota; kingdom Metazoa; phylum Chordata; class Mammalia; order Eulipotyphla; family Erinaceidae; genus Erinaceus; species Erinaceus europaeus. The sequence continues at coordinate 51,169,858 of NC_080174.1, read as the reverse complement.
ACACACACACACACACACACACCCTTCTGACATTTTAGTCCTCCCCTTTGTGCCTCTCTCCCTCCTCTGCCCAAACTAGGATTTCTCCCTGTCAACATCTCAGTTTGTACCTTCCCAAATCATATACTTCTGAGAGTCCAGGATATTGTGGGCTTTATTTATTTATTTATTTGAAAGCCTCGCTCTTGGCAAAGAGCCCATGCTATTTCCATCTTGTGTGGAAAATATAGAATTACCGTGAATTATATTGAAAAATTAGATTCATTCACTGCTGTGATAATTTATCTCCCAATCTGTCTCAGAGAGTTAGCAGCTGGTGAGAAAATAAAATGTAATTTAGGCAAAAAAAAATCACTTTTAATCTATGTCTGGCAAGGAGAGAGGCTATTAAGTTAGTTTACTCTTTGCCAATCAGGTGGTTTTCTTTAGCACACCCTCAAATGAAATGTTGTGATGCAGACTAATGGGGATCCTGCTCTTTTTGGATGGATCCTGCCAACCTTGGGGTGAGAAGTCAGACTCCACTTAAAATGCAAATCTCCCTAACTAGGGAGCTGTCCCCAGGGCTGCCCTCCTGAGATCCTATCTGACTTGCTTCTACTAAGAGAAGGATGCACTTTATAGCATTAGATTTTCCATAGCTGTTTCTGCCGTGAGAAAGGAGGAGAAACAGTCCCCAATTTTAAGCCTTATCGATTCAGGTGTTTGAAGGTAATGACGGCCATTTTTCTTCTCTGGAGTGCCTGATTATGTACCCTGGAATTGTCCTGACATCATTGCATGAGTCAGAACACTGAGCTAATCATGCTCCGCTCAGAGTTGAGTCTAAAGCTTGCTGTAGTAAGTCAGCCCCTTGTTTTAGCAGGCCCAAGGGAGGCCACTCTGGAACACCAGGTTTGGAGGTGTACCTTTTTAGACACTGACCAACACCCTGATCCCTGCTGTGTTCTGAGGTGCTCAGGCTAAATCCTCACCCTGGCTGCAAGATATCCTGGCCTCCCTGAGCAGGGGACAGACAGGAGAAGTGTGACCCATTTGCTTCTCAGGGAATAAATCCCATGGGTGGCAAGGCTAGAGGGGTGAGTAGTAGGCACTTGCTGCCTTCTGTTCCTCCTCACCCAGAGTCCTACATCTATGGGAAAACTGAAGCATAGTGCAGATAAAATGCCCTAGATTGAAACTGTGAGACTCGGGGTAAGTGGAGATACTGCTAATCACTTATCATATGACTTGGGATGAAATCTTTGCTTCTCTTGGCTAGACCTACCTCACTATAAAGTGAGAAACCTGAGTCAAAGGGACATATTTCCTGCATCTCAGAGTTTATTAGTATGTGAGTCTGAAATTCAAGCTGCACAGATAAATGCCTTGCTCCATTTCTGTGCATGCAAGACAGAGCACTGACCCCTTGCATGTATACTTAAACCTCCCCAAGCATTCTTGCTCAGAAGAAAGTATCTCAGATGGCTTCAGAGTATGAATGGTGTGCTCTGACTTTAAGAGGGTACTAAGTGGAGGAAGGCATCAATTTCTTATTGGTGGTTTGCACACTTTATGCTTCAGACAAGATGCCCTCTTTACCCAGACTTAGTTTCCTCACAGCAACATGGCAACTCCCCTGCAGGAGCCAAGGGGAGTCGACTTGGAAAGCAGTAAGATAGCCTGGATGTGGAGGGCCTTACCAGAAATCACCTGGCCTATCAGGTGTCACTCCAGGCAGAATCACATCTCACTCAGGTCCCTAAAGATCTCCCCGACTTCTTCAACATGAACTCTGAGGTCAGGCAAAGAGAGAAAGGGTTTGATTTAGATTCAGTTTGAACTTGCTGGGAAGTCATAGCTCTCATTAATGATTCCACCTCCCCCACCTTCCTTGCTCCACCTCTGGTCAGGTTAAAATTATCAGTGGAATATAAAAACAGGGGAGAAAGCACACTGATACCATAAAGGATGCTGTGCTGATGGAAATGCAAAAGGAATTTTGAAAGGTAGAAGGCGGGCTAGCTCTGGTCAGACAGAAAGAACTCTGTTAAGTCAGCAATTCAGCCGGCGCTTACCATGTGCCATGCACTGTGCTAGGTATTCAGGACACCAAGGGGAGAACTAGAAAAACATAGTCTCTGTTCTCAGAAATCTGCAGTTTGGGGAAACAGAGAGAAAACTTATAAACAAAAATACAAGTAAGACATTTCTGAGTGAGGACAGTTGTGAGGCATAGTGAGGGAGGGCTGTGGGGCAGGTTGGGATAGGTAGGTCTTCTTCACAGATGGTTAGGAAAGTATTTAGATGGGGGCAGGTTGGGGAGTGAACTTTTTTGTGTTTCCTTTTTTTCCACTTTATGGGGGGGTGGTTAATGATGTGCAGTACAGTTTTTGACACATAGGTACAATCTCTCCTTTCCCCATAACAAGTGTCTGCAAGACACCCTTTCCCCAACCTAGGTCCTCTTCCACTATTATATGCCGGAACCTCAGAACCCTTTGCCCTCCTTCCCCGGAGTCCTTTACTGTGGTGCAACATGCCATATTTGTGTGTGTGTGTGTGTGTGTGTGTGTGTACACTGTGAATTAAGATCTGAGAGTTAAGAATCCAGTTATGATAATGAAAAGAGAGGGAATGTTTCCAACAGGTTCTGAGATGGGAGCAGCACAGCATGAGGGAGGAATATGTACAGGACATGAAGGTACAATGTGACCAGGAGGGTGACCAGCCAGAAAAATGGGGCCCATCACGCAGGACCCTGCAGGCTATGGTAAGAAATCTGGATTTTATTGTGAAAGTAGTGTGGAGATATTGAAGAGTTCATGCAAAAATAACATCAACTAGTTATATAATACTAGTTTAAAGTCACCAGTCTATGGTAAACAAATGTTGATGCCCTCCTAAATTAAAGAAAGAGATCCTCACAGAAAGCTACTATCAATCCCTTCCCACCATCTCTAAGGGAAGGTCTGGGAATTTAGTGTGTGTGGGGGGGGTGGGACTATAAGTTCACTGGAGCATTGATGGACCCATGCAAAACTTAGAGAAACATGCAGGGGGACTTGAGCTCTTAACTGATCTGGGAGTCTCAAGTGACATCAGATCTTGACTGGGTCAAGGGAAACCAGAGCTCTGTGCCATTGTTACAGATACCTCACCAGAAATAGCCAGGCCACCTCTCTTTTGCCCTCCTCCCTTCCCCAGATTGCAGTATCTCTGATCATCAAGGATATTTGTAGAAAACCTAACCACTCCTCAATCTCTTTTACCTAAATCTGACAGATTTAAACTGGGACCCAATCTAATCATCTCAGGCAAAACCAACTTCAACACTCCATTCAGCATAAGCAAAACTTTCATGGAGAGTGTAAAGGAACAGAAGAAAAAAAAAATCCTACACAGGGACTTAAATTGAAGTTCAAAAGAAGAAATCCATCTGAGACATTGAAAAGCACATCTTCTAAATAGTAAAATTACTGGAAGAAGCAGGAGATAATTTTAGACAACTTTTAATATTCCTTTCTATGAGATTCAAAATGTCATTGCATCTATGAATCTAAAGCAGAAGCTCAGTCATGAAAGAATCAGGAGAGGACGAATTAAGACAAATGAGGCTCTAGGAGACCATGCAGGATAAGGGTGAGGCGGCTGAATATCAACTCTACACTTGCTGGCTCTGTGGCAACTCTGGGATCCCATCATTGTTCTCTTGCAGGGGCTTTGCTTCACAGGTGGTGAAGCAGGTCTGCAGGTGTCTATGTTTCACTCCTCAGCTCTATCTTCCCACTCCCTCAGTTTCTCTCTGTCCTATCCAACAACAATGACAACAATAACAACAACAACTAGGACAACAACATGGGCAAAAAAATGGGAAAAATGGCCTCCATGAGCAGTGGATTCGTAGTGTAGGTACCAAGCCCCAGCAACAACCTTGGAGGCAAAAAGAGAGAGAGAGATTAAAAATAGTGCCGTCTACAAAAGCTGTTGCTGCATGGCTTGCACAAGATAGCAGTGAGTGATCTGTGCTTAGCATAACACCAGACACCAGGACACATTCCTCTTCTGAGAAAGTGCACAAAAATGGTGTGTGATTGGCTCATTTAGAGATAATGTAATCAAGGCAAAGATCATCAGGTCAGACTCAGGGAAACCAAGAGCAGAGTGGCAGTGAAATTATAGGAGATGCTCCCTGGTTTCAAAAAGAAAAGAAATAATGATTGAAAATACTAAGGTTAAAAAAAAAACAGAAAAGGCTTAAATCACAGGGACAGAATGTTAAGACTGACATAGGAGGCTGAGTAGATGAACATAAAGTATGAACCTGAGTGCATTATTCTGATAAAACAGGAAAACTGTTTTCTGCAATGTAAATGGAAAGGACTTATTGAGTACCAGGAAAAGGGAAAACAGATAAAAAAAACTGCAAATATTCTTGTGAGAAATTTGAGACGCAGTATGAGGAGAAAGATGTGCCAAATATAAGCAAAACTAAAGGAAGTTCATTACAAAGGAAGAAACTCAGGCTTGCTTCGGATCCCTGTGCTAAACCAAACACCAGGCAGAGGGAAGCAATGAGAGAGGAAAAGAATGATAGAGAATTCTGATCGTCATCCCAGATTATCATTCCGGTGAGGGCAGTAGGAAGGTTTTCTCATACATGAAAGGGCTCAGAAGTACACTTCCCATGAGGTTGCTGTAAAGGGGGAAAAAAATCACTTGAAGATATGGCCTAATGCTTAAGAAATGGATTAAGTGCAGAATTGAAGGCTGTGGAAGTCATAATGTGAAAAACCAAAGAATAAACTGTGATGAGATGGAGTTGAAGCTAAATGATTCTTTTTAATAGGGTTTGGCTATGTGCAAATATATTTTTCAAAAGCCTTAAGTTCAGTTATTACTAATGTCAATCAAATATTGCGTGTGTGTGTGTGTGTGTGTGTGTGTGTGTGTCTGTGTGTGTTTAACAGAAATAGGAGTGATAAGAGAGAGGTCAAAATTTCCCAGATTTCTCTTTTACAGAGGTTTCTTTAGTGGGTAAGGTAGGGTTTTGTTTTTGTTTTTTGCTTTTACATTGAAAAACAAATTTTTAAATAAGCCAGCATGCAAATTTTAAATTTATCAGACAAGAAGTACAGAGAAAATGTGTTTCTAAAGAGCAACAACAAAATCAAAACAGAGGAAAAATAAGTAAATTAAAAACAAAAGCTTGGGGACCGGGCAGTAGTGCAGCAGGTTAAGCACACGAGATGCAAAGCACAAGGACCGGGTAAAGATCCCGGTTCGAGCCCCCGGCTCCTCACCTGCAGGAAAATCGTTTCACAGACAGTGAAGTAGGTCTGCAGGTGTCTGTCTTTCTCTCCCCATCTCTGTCTTCCCCTCCTCTCTCAATTTCTCTCTATCCTATTCAACAACGAACAACATCAACAATAATAACCACAACAAGGCTACAACAACAAGGGCAACAAAAGGGGAGGGGGGAAATGGCCTCAAGGAGCAGTGGATTCATGGTGCAGGAACCAAGCCCCAGCAAAAAAACAAACCAATAAAAAAAGCTTAACCCAACAAAAATAGAACCACCTATTATTTTTTTGTTACAACAACAGATATGGATGAGCTAAGTTTCCTTGTTAAAATTAAAAGCCTTTCAATTAAATCATGAATTGAAATTTATCAAGTTTATATTATAGGAAAACTAAAACCCCACCCAACGATGTGGAAGGAATTGAATTAGTGTCAAAACAGACCACATTCCTTTATAAGGAATTGCAACATTTTAAAGACTTAATTTATTTCTAGTTAATTAATACATAAAACATAATTATAATGAATATTTGAATAAAAAAGAATTTTTTGAAACTTGGCAAATAGACTATAGGATTTTTTTGTGAAAGAATAAACATAGGAGAAATCGAGATAAACTTGAAACAGTAGAATAAGAAGACACCTAATTTTTACATTAAATACATATTTTAAAGACATATTAATTAAGTGTGAAATAGTAATTTCGGAGTGGATACAGCACTGGACTCTGGAGCATAAGGTCTTAAGTTCATTCTCTGGCAGCTTATGTACCAGTGTGATGTCTGGTTCTTTCTTTCTTTTTCCCTGTCTTTCTCATGAATAAATAAATAAAATCTTTTTAAAAAATAATTCAGTGCAGTATAGATATGAAAATGAAGCTATGACTGTAATAGTATAGAAATCCCCAGAACAGACTCTCATAAATAAGGCAGCATTTCACCCAATTGGGCAAAGATGAAAGACTAGATTATTCAAACAATGTAGTAAAAAAACTTGCTTATGATAAAAATCATATCACATCATAATATGTATCTAAATGGTAATGGCATGACTGAAAATGTAAATTTTAAGTAAAAAAACAAATTTAAGACAAGGTTAAATTCTTATTTGATCTCTGATCATGGAAGGGGTTTCTAAATCAAAAAGAAGCATAACAGAAGGAAATGTAGGTGGCTTGGTTTGTAATGCAGTGGAGAAAGCACTGAACTCTCAAGCATGAGGTCCAAAGTTCAATCCTCATCATCACATATACAATAGTAATACTCTGCTGTTCTCTCTCTGTTTCTCTCTCTCTCTCTCTCTCTTTCTCACACACACACACACACATTAAATAAAACTATAAAATATTTATATAATAATAAAATATAGGACTTGACTATTGAAATATAAAATAGTAATAATCTCTTTTTCAAAAATCTCACATGTCAAGTAAAAGGGAACAATCAAAACTGAAAATTAAACACACTCACTCATATTACTGTCCAGACAATTAAAAATAAAATAAGGTCCTAACAAGAAAAACTGGGCTGGGAGTCGGGTGGCAGCGCAGTGGGTTAAGCACATGTGGCACAAAGCGCAAGGACCAGCATAAGAATCCCGGTTCCGTATGGAATTGTACCCCTCCTACCCTATGGTTTTGTTAATTAATCCTTTCTTAAATAAAAAAAATTTAAATTAAAAAAAAAAAGAATCCCGGTTCCAGCCCCAGGTTCCCCACCTGCATTAATCCTTTCTTAAATAAAAAAAATTTAAATAAATAAAAAAAAAGAATCCCGGTTCCAGCCCCAGGTTCCCCACCTGCAAGGGAGTCACTTCACAAGCAATGAAGCAGGTCTGCAGGTGTCTATCTTTCTCTCCCCCTCATCTTTCCATTTCTCTCTGTCCTATCTAACAAAGACAATATCAGTAACAACAACAATAATAACTACAACAACAAAGAAAAACAAGGGCAACAAAAGGGCAAATAAATAAATATAAAAATTTTTTTAAAAAAAAGAGAAAAACTGGGCAACATCAGGAGATGACTGGCTAAGAAAGTTATGGGATCTGTATTCTATGGAATACTGCTCTGCAATCAAAAAAAGATTATATTGTGGCCTTCAGGACAAAATGGATGGAACTGAGGTGATTATGCTTAGTAAAGTAAGTAAAGAGATGAAAGATAACTACCAGATAACTACCACTCATATGTGGAAGTTAGAGATCTGGTAACAGATGAACGTGGAGGGAAAATAACAAGGACAGAAGCAAGCAAACCGTAAGACTTGTGAGAGGTTTGGTGGTTATCTTTGGGGTATGGGAGGCTGCGGATACAGAACTTTGTTGATAGGTGTAGTGTGGAACTTATACAGTATAATCTTACCATCTTGTAACCTACTACTACTAATCACAAAAAAACTGATGGGTTTCTAACATGAAAACCCAAAACTTCATCTGCTATATTCTTACTTTTAGGTCCCTGATTATTAAACAATTTGTTCTTCTTTATATCTCAATGCTTTTCAGCCACCCAGTTGCAGATGCTACCATGACACCAACCTGACTTCCCTGGGCAGATGACCTCACCTGGAACTCCACCTCCCCAGAACCCTACCCTATTAGGGGAAGATAGAAACAGCCTAGGGGTATGGATCGACCAGTCAACATCCATGTCCGGCAGAAAAGCAATTACAGAAGCCAGACTTTCTACCTTCTGCATCCCATAAAGGTCGTTGGTCCATACTCCCAGAGGAATGAAGAATAGGAAAGCTCCCAATGGAAGGCATGGGATATGGAATTCTAGTGGTGGGAATTGTACCCCTCTTGTCCCACAATCTTGTTGATCATTATTAAATCACTGATAAGAAAAAGTAGGTAGGAGAAACTCAGTAAAAAAAAAAAAAGTTGAGTAAGGGCAAATTCACCTGAAATAAAATAAATAAATAAATAAAAGAAAAACTGATGAGTTACAAATGAAATCCACATGCCCTGTTAGCATCTGAGGAAAGTTCAATCTCATTAACAAATACAGATATCCAAAGGACACACTTACCAAATAAAAATATATTAAAATACTGAGATCTTTTTACTAAGATCTGGAGAGAACTCCATAGGTGAAAAAAAAAATTACCAAACATGCATCAAACCCCTTAATAATGTCGCTTGAATATAGCAACTCAGCCCCCCAAAATTTCTTCTACAGAAAGATTTAAGGATTTGTACTAAGATTTAGCTGCAAAGATGGTCTTCGTGGCATGTTTAAAGTATGACCAAATTGATGATACTAAGAAAATCTAATACCTACTTATCCCACAGATAAAATCACCAGGCATTCTGCCAACCCCTGCACATGTAGCACCTTGTTTTATATTCAAACATTCATGTGAGGTGCAACCCATTATTGTCTCTATTTCACAGATGGAATGATACAGGATGAAAATACCTCGACTGTATAGCAAAACTGAGTGGATGCACTTACCAAGGAACAAAGCTAATATGAATATGGTCCAGTCATGGAAAAGCATAATTCTCACAACAATAAAGGGATATCACTTAGTGTTCACAGTCCATTTTTTATTGTGTGTGGAGAGAGAAGAAAGAGAGAGAGGTACCAAACATATAGCCACATGATTTGGAGACAAACCACATATTAAATAGACTATTTATGGCAGGAGAGATAGTTCACTGGATTGCAAATGTGCCTTACTATGTGTACAGCCCAAGTTCAAACCCCAGCACCACAAGGGAATTGCTATGGTACTGGAGGAAGCTCTGGTGTTGACTGTCCCTCATTCTGTTTATTTCTCTATCTAAATGAAATAATAGTTATGGTGAAGTACAGCATGTTTGAGATACAATGAGAGAGAGAGAGAGAAATAGAACATATGTATGTGTCTAGGGAATAAAAATGTAGATAATGCAGAAAAGATGCAATGTGGATTGGGAAGAGGAAGACACAGGAGAAAGGTGTTAGTAGTGATTTTTCTCCTTTTTAATATTTTATTTATTCATTTACTGACTAGAGAAAACAAGGTGGAAGGGGTAGCTAGGAAAAGAGAAAGAGAGACATCTGCAGTACTTGTTTCACTAAATGTGAAGCTTACCCACCACAGGTGGGCACCAGGGGCTTGAACCCAGATCCTTGTGCACTGTAACATATGCACTCAACTGAGTTCACCACCACATGGCCCCAGGTTATAGATTGAAGATAATCTTGGATTTCTCCTGCTTGTCATATTTTGTCTTCCAAGTTTCTTCTGTGAGCATGCACTCTCAAAATAAAATAGAAAAAAATTAAATAAAATAGAATTTTATTTGATGGTGGGGCTGGGTGATAACTGATATCTTTTCAAAGGTCTTCTTTTTAGTAGGGAAGAAAGATTGCTCTCAGATACAGCTGAGTCCTAGTGGTTTATCCAAGGTTGCAGAGGTCACCGAAGTTCTCAAATCTACCTGATCCTAAAAGAAGAACAAGACTGATTTATTTACCTTGGAATAATTCCACTCTTCGGTCCAGAGAGACTCTAACTTAAAAGACATTCCTTAGATCACTAAGTCCTCCCTCTGGCTAAGGGTTTTGTTCTGAGACTGAAACCCCTGTGCTTTTTCCAGCTAAATATATATGTCCTGATATTCATGCTTGCATATAAATATATCTGAATACTTCTAGAGCCATGATGGCCTGGATAGAGACAAATTCCACTGCACTGTCTCCTGCACTGACTTGCCCTAAAGGGGGAAAAGTTTTAAAATTCCTAATTACAAGGTAAATTTGACTGCAGAGAGAAGGGGTAAATATAGATGGGAATATTGAGTGTGTGTTAAGTCTGGCAGGTTCAGGGAATGAAGACTCAGCGATGACCATATTGTAGGAGGTGGTTCACCACCATGCTTCTAAGGCCAGGGCCCACAGACAAGAGGACTCTGCAGATAGATGGGCAGAGCTGCAGGCAGTGAGTTTTCACCTCGGGGGAATAAAAGAATACTTCATCCACAAACAATGTAGATGAGTACAGTAAGGTCTCCTGCTGGCACTGCCAAGTATAGTGCTTCTATTTAATTCTCTCTCTCTCTGTCTCTCTTCCTTCCTTCCATATTTCTTTTTTCTCTCTCTCTCTCTATCATCATTAGAGGTTTACAGCTCCAGGCCACATTTTTCCAGATACAAAGCGAGGAGAGAGAGAGAGAGAGAGAGAGAGAGAGAGAGAGGGAGAGAGAACAAACAACTGAAGCATCCTTCATTGTGGTGGGGGTCAGGCTTGAACCTGGGTCATATCTATAGCATAGCAGGCACCCTCCCAAGTGATATTTCTTTCTTTTTCCTTTTCTGGGGGATTAATGGCTTTCAGTCGACAGTAAAATGCAGTAGTTGGTACGTGTGTAACATTTCTCAGTTTTCAACATAACACTCTCACCTCCCTAGGTCCTCCTCCACCATCATGCTCCCTAAGTGATCTGTCTTGCTTGCCTTCTTGTCACTTTTTCTTTCACTCACTCATCCATTGGTGCTTTCATCCAAAACTATCTTTTAGACATTTAAAATGTGTCAGACACTAACAATGTGGGGCTGAGAAAAACAGACAAAAGAACCTTTATAGAAAGAACTTATGAAAATTTTATATCCCAATGCAATTAGGCACAAAATAAGAAATGGAAACATATGGACAAATAGATGGAACAACTGAAAAACAGCATCATCTTAGATAGAGGTAAGTGCTCAGAAGGAAATAAAAGTAGGTATCACAATTAAAAAGGACAGAGATTAATTTGCTTTTTTCTTTTTCCTTTTCTGGGGGAAGATTAATGGTTTACAGTCGACAGTGAAATACAGTGGATGGTACATGTGTAGCATTTCTCAATTTTCCACATAACATTCTAACCCCCACCTGGATCCTCCCCGACCATCATGTTCCAGGATCTGAAACTCCCTCCAACCCAGAGTCCTTTACTTTGGTGCAATACACCAAAAGGGGATGACTTTTCTTTCTTCCTTTTTTTTTAAATACATTTATTTATTTTCCCTTTTGTTGCCCTTGTTGTTTTTTTATTGTTGTTATTGATGTCCTCATTGTCAGATAGGACAGAGAGAAATGGAGAAAGGAGGGGAAGACAGAGAGGGGGAGAGAAAGATAGACACCTGCAGACCTGCTTCACCACCTGTGAAGCAACTCCCCTGCAGGTGGGGAGCCAGGGGCTCAAACCAGGATCCTTCTGCAGGTCCTTGCGCTTCGCACCACCTGCACTTAACCCACTGAGCTATCGCCCAACTCCCAGGGGATGACTGTTCTAGGGCAGTGCTAAATCAAGATATGATGAGTGGGAGGAGCTAGCTACTCTGAATGATACCGTTTCCTCATTTTCCTTTCCTTGTTTATTTCTATCCTATCAAGCCATTCCCCCCCCCCCCAAGGAAGCCTTCCTGGATCTCTGAATATATGCTACGACATGCTTCTCAGAGCCCCGGGACAGTGCCATGTATATCACCAGATATTTTCCCACTGGTGTTTGTGTGTATGCATATGTATGAGTGATCCCTTTGCATGTTTTGACCTTCCATTAAGCCGCTGGGCTCATGAGTAAGTTATGGGTATACCCCAATGGTCATTGTTGAGGAGCCTGGGGTTTTTCTGGGTAGGGTCTATATTCTTTACCCAGTTGCTCACTGGATGGATTTACCTGGACCACCCCAAACACCACTCTGTAGATTCAGAACTAAATTCCTTACTGTCCCTCTTCCAAACCTGCTCTTCCTCCTGTTCAACATTTATTTCTTAAAGGGTCTATTTCTGCCAAGGTCACCATCTATAGTTGGACAGTTTGTGCAAAGACCGAGAAGAAGAATGAAAGCAGTAGTCAGGCCACTATGACAAGAAGCTGGATTCCCCAAAGGAAGGTGGGCCTTTCTTTGCCTGTAGAAACCATCTACATATCCTGCCCTGTATTTGCTCAGAGCTGGTGCCATTTTCTAACTTCCACAAGGTCGAACTACAACTTTCTATAGGCTCAGGTCTCCCCTTATCGTACAATCCATCCTAGCACACCTTTTTATTTCAGATTTCTAAATAGTCTCTCCAACTACTTACTCCTTCTCCAGACTTCAAGTTTACTTTCAAGTTCCTCTTCTTCTAGAAAATTCTCCTGGTACCTCAAACCCACAGAACTCATTCTTCTCGAACTGCAGCACAAGACAGTCACTTTTTTCTCTATAGCTTCCTTCAGTGAGCTTTGTCACCACCACTGGACCATAATTGTGCAAAGATTTAGCCTGTTTATTTTCTGTAAGGTCTTTATTGAGTAATGTATGGACTGTAAAAGCCTCAAAATAATAATAGACAGCAGTGTGCATACAGTTGTAGGTGCATAGGATATCTCCAGAAGGATAAACAAACTAATTACTTCTTTTTTTTTTTTTTCAGTTGCCACCAGGATCATTGCTGGGGCTCAGTTTATGCACAATGAATCTACCATTTCTGGTGGCCATTTTTCCTCCTTTATTTTTCTTTCTTTTATTGTATAGGACAGAGAGAGTTTAGAGAGGAGAGAGAGAAAGAGACAGAGACAGAGACAGAGAGAGAGAGAGTGAGTGAGTGAGAGAGAGAGAGACCTGCAGAACTTGATTCACCACTCATGAGGATTTCCCCCTGCAGGTGGGGACCAGGGGCCTGAACCAGCATTCTTGTGCATGCTAACATGTGCACTCAACTGGGTGAGTTATGACATGGCTCCACTTCTGATCTTGTAGGTTAGTTTATTTGGAAAATTTTCCCCATATGTTTTTGTTTGTTTGGTTAGTTGGTTTTTTGTTTTGTTTTGCTTTTGACCAGAGCACTGCTCAGCTCTGGTTTATGGTGGTGCTAGGGAATGAATCTGGGACCACATAGCTTCAGGCATGCAAGTCGTTTGCATAACCATTATGCTATCTCCCCAGTTCCCCATAAATATTTTATAGTCATTCATTTTAAACAAAAGCAATAGCTGTGAAGTACAAAAATTGCCCAGTTTGTCCTAGCAACCCTTTATCTAATGAGTATTAAGTGCCAGGTAGTAGTTAGTCCACATGGCTTTACCGTATTAGCAATCTGAGGAAATAGACACTATACTCGGTCCCATCTCATGAACTAGGAAACTGAGGTGGAGCTAAGTAAAGTAATTTACTCAAGTTAACACCAATAATGATGGAGTGAACAGGCATTCGCATATAGCAGTCTGACTTCAGAGGTCTTGTTCTTGTCCATTTGGTCTCACTGCCCCTTTGAGCCTGTATTAGGCTTAGTTATTAGGAGAAATCCATCTATACCTTGGCCCTAGTGGTATCCCTAGGATTCTTGATCCAAGTGTTATCTTGTCTTTCCAATCACAAAATGGACCAATTAAAATTCCAAGCACATAGTTCTACCCCAATGTGTAGGGTATCTGAAAGTGATTGATTGTATGATTGAATGAATGAATGACTCAATCAGTAAAAGAGGAGACCAATCAATTAGGGAAGCAGGTTCTTTGAAAAGATCATTAAAGCACATAAATCTCTGACAGATGAGACTAGCCAGGAGTGGGTGTATGAGGTATACTCCATGTAAAAATGAAGAATGGAAGGAATGGGGAGGAAGCTCAGTGTGATTAGATTAAAAAGAGCTGGAAATGACCAGAGGTATGTTGGAGGAACAGACAGGGGTCAGATCATGCAGGCTTGAGCAGAGGATTTTTAAATATATCCTGAGCCACTGGCAGCAACTAAGAGATTTCAGCAGAACAACCTTTGCAGAAAGACTTGCAGTGAGATGAATTCTTGGTGGCTGGACTCTTCCCTCTTTGAAAGCTCTCTTTCATTCCAAGATTCTATGAAAGAAATAAAAAGGAATTGTCAATCAGTCTGTCTCTGGTACATAAATAAGGAGTCTGAGGGGCTGGGTGGTGTGGTGTACCTGGTAGAACACACATGTTATAAAGCACAGGGAGTCTGAGGGAGCCCTGGAAAGGGTCTTGGAAGGGAGCATGCTAGGATTCCCAGTTACTGATCTAGATCCATGGAGGTTTCCATCTCACCACCCCCCTTCCTAGTCAACCTAAGCTGAGGGGGGTGGTTTCTCTAATTGGAACCTTTGCCAAGTACGGCCCTTTCACACAGTGGCCTCCTTCCCAGGGATTCTGAGTCCTGTATTCAGTGTCCAGAGAAAGAAGACACCTGGGCAAAATTTTTAGTCAACTCAGATATGTCAGCATCTGATGACCCCCAGCGAACTGAAACAACAAAACCCAAGCGAAGAGACAGGCGTCATGGTACCCAACCAGACTCCAAGCAATTACTTGATCTGGGCTCTTCTCAAGGCCTCCAGCCATGGCAAAGATGTCAATGACCAATGTCTTTACAATTGCTTTGACTCAGTGACACACCAGTAGGTTGGAGACCCAGAGGGAATTCAGTTCAGTTTTGCAGTTAAGTCCTGGGACTTATTATTTTAGTATGTTTGTCAAGATTTCGTAGGGTATCTTTCCATCAGTGTTCATCAGGGTTATAGATATATAGTTTTTATTTTCTGATAGAGTTCTTTACTGATTTGGGAATAAGAGAGATATTTAATCTCACAGATTTCATTTGGAAATGATCTCCTCTCTTCAGTTTTCTAGAAGAGTTTGAGTAAAATTCGTATTATTCTTCTTTGAAAGGCTTATAAAAATCATTAATAAAACTGACAGGACTTGGACTTTTACTCTTAGGAAGATTTTTTTTATTATTGTTTCCACTCTAGTGATTGGTCTGTTCTAGCTATCTACTTTCCCTTGGGTCAAACTTAGTTCTAATAATGCATCCAGTTAATTTAGATTATCTAATTTATTTGCACAATGATGGTCATAATAATCTCATATGATCCTTTGCATCTACCAAGATGGCACCAACTGCTAGCACTCATGACTTCAGTAATGGGAATCCCTCCCTTCCCCACCCACTGGCCACTAGCCACTGTACCCCCCTGTGGCTAAGTGTGCTTCTTCAAAAGTCCTAGATGTGTTTTGATGAGACTTCAGATTATTTTTTATTGACTTTCTTACTTGTTTGAGAGAGTTATCATGTGACTACTGCTACTCTATGATCATATTTTCCCTAGATTCTTCTCTCATTTTTCTTTTCTTTTTTTGCATCTGTGAGAAGTGTGCTTTACCTTGAGCATGCAGAATTTGACTCTTCATTCTTGATCTAATTTAGTATAAAGAGATATATAGAGAAAGGGAGAGATGGCATAGTATCGGAGCTTCCCACAGTGCCATGGCACCTCTGCATAGTGTGGAGATTCAAACTCAGGCCTTGAGCATGGAAGGGCACACACCCTACCAGCTGCTAGATCCCTAGTGTGTAAGCTCCTCCCCTTCCAATGCACTTGAAGAACACAGTCTTCTGCCAGTTTGTTGTTGCTGTTCAAAATTACAAATTAATATATGTATCTACTAATTTATTTTGTGATTCAGATGAATATTATGGCATGAAAATAGAAGTCTTGCCACCCTACTACTAACTGCTCATTTCTGATCTTTAGAGATAAACTACTGACTGCTGTTTCTGCAGATCCTTTCAGATTTTTTTTGCTACACATATGCCAGCACACATTTACATATTTATTTGTGTATACAAACAGTATTTGGACATCAAATGAATCATACTATAGATGTTGCTCTGCAACTTGTTTTGTTCATCTAATAATGTATCTTGAATGTCTTATATTAGCACATAAACTACATTTTGTTCTTTGAATAGTTACCTACTAGTCCATTATTTACCATAATTTATAGACCCTCTTCCATATTGGCATTTAGACAGCTTGGCATACAACAATTTAATAGTTTTTTTTTTATACACATTCTTCCAAGACCATACACTAACATGAATTTTATGATTCCAAAGATCCTAAGTTTTGAAGTCTCTATCCCACTTCACAGAAAAGGTATTTAAATACGCCTGCATTTCACATAAAACAGAAAATTTATTGTAAAAATTGAAAGGATTCTTTATGATTTAGTTTTTGAGATAATTTGAATAATTTATTTAACTTGTGATTGACTACAATTTCTTGACAATCATTTTGCATACTTGGGGATTCACACATATTAAGACAATTTAAACTGGAAATACATTCTAAGTACAGTGACATTTTCATGAATATTAAACTTAAGGGCTGGGTAGTGGTGCACCTGGTTAAGTGCTCACATTATAGTGCTCAATGACAGAGCTTCAAGCCCCTGGTCCCAACCTGCAGGGGGAAACCATCATGAGTGTTGAAGCAGGGCTGCAGTTGTCTCTCTTCCTCTCTATCTTCTCCAATTTCCTCTCAATTTCTCTGGTTTTTTGTAATATATATATATATATATATATATATATATATATATATATATATATTAAAAAAGAAAAGGGTCAGGATTAAAAAAATTTGCTAAATTTAGTAATAAATTTGACCTACTGCTGACCTTCACAAATATTTAAATAAATGCTAATTTTGGGTGGTGGCTCACCTAGTTGAGCACATGTATTACAGTGCACAAGGACCCGGGTTTGAGCCCCCAGTCCCCAACTGCAGGGGGAAAGCTTTATGAGTGGTGAAGCAGGTGTCTCTCTGTCTCTTTCCTTCTCTATAACCCCATCCCTCTTGATTTCTGGCTGTCTCTATCCAATAAATAAAGATAATAAATTTAAAAAATTTTAAAAGTAATTGCTAATTTTACTTTTGTTCATTTCTATTTTATTTTGAGGTCAATAGTTGTCTTTTTAAAATTTCTTTCATTATCTTTATTTGAGAGAGACACCCAGAAATTGAGAGGAAAGGAGGTATAGAGAGGGAGATAAACAGAGAGATACCTCCAGCACTGCTTCAGTACTTCATGAAACATTGTTCCTGCAGGTGGGGAATAGAGGCTTGAACCTGGGTCCTTTCACATTGTAACATGGGCACCACCATCCGACCCCTAATAATTATCTCTCCGGAATACAAAATTTTTCCTACAATATGGAGAAGCTTTTTTTTTATTGGGGAATTAATGTTTTACATTCAACAGTAAGTACAATAGTTTGTACATGCATAACATTCCCCAGTTTCCCATATAACAATACAACCCCCACTAGGTCCTCTGAATCCTTCTTGGACCTGTATTCTCCCCACCCACCCACCCCAGAGTCTTTTACTTTGGTGTGATACACCAATTTCATTTCAGGTTCTACTTGTGTTTTCTTTTCTGATCTTGTTTTTCAACTTTGGCCTGAGAGTGAGATCATCCCATATTCATCTTTCTGTTTCTGACTTATTTCACTCAACATGACATTTTCAAGGTCCATCCAAGATTGGCTAAAACGGTGAAGTCACCATTTTTTATAGCTGAGTAGTATTCCATTGTGTATATATACCACAACTTGCTCAGGCACTCATCTGTTGTTGGACACCTGGGTTGCTTCCAGGTTTTGCTTATTACAAATTGTGCTGCCAAGAACATACGTGTACACAGATCTTTTTGGATGGATATGTTGGGTTCCTTAGGATATATCCCCAGGAGAGGATTTGCGGGATCATAGGGTAGGTCCATTTCTAGCCTTCTGAGAGTTCTCCAGACTGTTCTCCACAGAGGCTGGACCAATTTACATTCCCACCAGCAGTGTAGGAGGGTTCCTTTGACCCCACACCCTCTCCAGCATTTGCTGCTGTTACCTTTTCTGATGTATGACATTCTCACAGGAGTAAGTGGTATCTCGTTGTTGTCTTTATCTGCATTCCTCTGACAATCAGAGACTTGGAGCATTTTTTCATGTGTTTCTCGGCCTTTTGGATCTCTTCTGTGGTGAATATTCTGTCCAATTCCTCCCCCCATTTTTGGATGGGGTTATTTGTTGTCTTGTTGTTGAGTTTGGCAAGCTCTTTATATATGTTGGTTATTAAACTCTTGTCTGATGTATGGCATGTAAAGATCTTCTTCCATTCTGTGAGGGGTCTCTTGGTTTGGTTAGTGGTTTCTTTTGCTGTGAAGAAGCTTTTTAATTTGATGTAGTCCCATAGGTTTATACTTGCCTTAGTCTTCCTTGTAATTGGATTCCTTTCATTGAAGATGTCTTTAAAATTTATGCAGAAAAGAGTTCTGCCGATATTTTCTTCTAAGTATCTGATAGTTTGTGGTCTAACATCCAAGTCCTTGATCCACTTGGAATTTACTTTTGTATTTGGTGAAATACAGTGGTTCAGTTTCATTCTTCTGCATGTTTCAACCCATTGTTTCCAACACCGTTTGTTGAAGAGACTCTGCTTTCCCCATTTAATAGTCTAAGCCCCTTTGTCAAAGATTAGATGTCCATAGGTGTGGGGCTTCACTTCTGGGCTTTCAGTTCTATTCCACTGGTCAGTGTGTCTATTTATGTTCCAGTACCAAGCAGTTTTTTATGACAATGGCCCTATAATGTAATTTGAGATCTGGGAGTGTGATGCCTCTGATTCTGTTCTTTTTTCTCAAGACTGTTTTGGCAATTTTAGGTTTTATCTGGTTCCAGATAAACATTTGTACCATTTGTTCTATTCTCCTAAAACATGTGCTTGGGATCTTGATGGGTATAGCATTAAATTTATAGATGGCTCTGGGTAGTATATTCATTTTGATGATGTTAATTCTACCAACCCATGAACATGGAATATCTTTCCACTTCTTTGTGTCTTTTTCAATTTCCTTGAGTAGTAACTCACAATTTTCAGTATACAAGTCTTTCACTTCTTTGGTTAGGTTTACTCCTAGATATTTTATTGTTGTTGTTGCTATAGTAAAAGGAATTGATTTTTGGATTTCAATTTCTTCTAACTTAGTGTTTGCATAGAGGAATTCCACTGACTTTTGAATGTTAATTTTGTAGCTTGCCACCTTACTATATTGCCGGATGGTTTCCAAAAGCTTCTTGATGGATTCCTTAGGTTTTTCTGTGTATACTATCATGTCATCTGCAAATAGGGAGAGTTTGACTTCTTCTCTTCCAATCTGTATCCCTTTAATCCTTGCTCCTGCCTGATTGCTATGGCACAAACTTCCAACACTATGTTGAATAGTAATGAGGATAGTGGGCAGCCCTGTCTAGTACCTGATCTGAGTGGAAATGCTTCCAGTTTTTCTTCCTTGAATATGATGTTGGCTATAGGTTTGCTATATATAGACTCCACTATCTTCAGGAATTTTCCATATATTCCCATTTTTTGTAGTGTTTTGATCATAAAGGGATATTGTATTTTGTCAAAGGCTTTCTCTGCATCTATTGATATGACCAAGTGGTTTTTGGTATTACTTTTGTTGATGTGGTGGTTCACATTGATTGATTTACATATATTAAACCAAACTTGCATGCCTGGGATAAACCCCACTTGGTCATGATGAACAATCTTTTTAATATACTGCTGTATCCGGTTGGCTAGAGTTTTGTTCAATATTTTAGCATCTATGTTCATCAGAGATATTGGTCTGTAGTTTTCTTTTTTGGTTGTGTCCCTGTCTGCTTTTGGTATCAGAGTGATGTTAGCTTCATAGAAGCTGGCAGAGAGTATTCCAGTGTCTTCAATCTTCTGGAAGACTTTTAAAAGTAGAGGTATTAGTTCTTCTTTGAAGGTTTTGCAAAATTCACTTGTAAAACCATCTGGTACAGAACTTTTATTTTTGGGGAGATTTTTGATAACTGTTTCAATTTCATTAGCTATGATGGGCCTGTTCATGTTATCCACTTCCTCTTTACTTAGTTTAGGAAGTTGGTAAGTATCTAGGAAATCGTCCATTTCTTCCAAGTTCTCTAGCTTGGTGGCATATAGTTGTTCATAGAAGCCTCGCATGATATGTAGAATTTCTGCAGTGTCTGTTGTGATATCTGCTCTTTCATTTACTATCTGATTTATTTGGGTCTTCTCCCTTTTTTGTTTTGTGAGTCTTGCTAAAGGTTTGTTGATTTTGTTCACTCTTTCAGAGAACCATCATTTACTTTCGTTGATCTTTTGTATGGTTGTCTTATTCTCAATGTTATTTATTTCTGCCCTAACTTTAGTGATTTCTGTCCTTCTGGTTGCTTTAGGGTTCCTTTGTTCTTCTTCTTCTAGGATTTCAAGATGTGCAATCAGGCTGTTTATTTGTGCTTTTACTTGTTTCCTAATGTGTGCTTCTATAGCTATGAACTTCCCTCTCAGTACTGCCTTAGCTGTGTCCCAAATATTTTGATAGCTTGTGTCTTCATTTTCATTGAAGTCTTGAAACATTTTGATTTCTTCCTTTATTTCCTCTTTGACCCAGAGGTTGTTAAGAAGTGTACTGTTGAGCTTCCACATTTTGGGACTATTACTAATCTTTTATTGAGTGTTAAGTGTTAGTTTAATTCCACTGTGGTCTGAGAAGATACTTGGGATGATTTCAATGCTTTTGAATTTGCTGATGCTGTCTTCGTGGCCTAACATATGGTCTATCCTTGAGAATGACCTATGTGGATTTGAGTAAAATGTGTATTCCAGTTCCTTGGGATGAATGACTCTGAAAATGTCCAATAGTTCTAGTTTATCTATCTCTTCATTTAGCTCCCTTATGTCTTTATTGATTTTCTGCCTGGATGATCTGTCAAGTTGAGAGAGTGGGGTGTTGAAGTCCCCTACTATGACTGTGTTGCTTTTAATATATTGCTGTAGCTCTTTCAGTAGACGTTTGATGTATTTAGATGGCTTTTCATTGGGTGCATAGATGTTAATAATTGTAAGTCTTCTTGATTGACAGATCCTCTGAGCATTAAGTAGTGTCCATTCCTATCTTTTTTATTCTTATCTATTTTAAAGTCTATCGTGTCAGATATGAGAATAGCTATTCCTGCCCTTTTTTGTGGGCTATTGGCTTGTATGATAGTTTTCCATCCTTTCACTTTAAGTCTGTGTTTGTCTTGTTGAGTTAGGTGGGTTTCCTGTAGACAGCATATTGTTGGGTTGTATTTTCTGATCCATCTTCCTACTCTTTGTCTTTATATTGGTGAATTCAGGCCATTGACATCAAAGATTGAATATATTTTGACTCCATACTTGTAGAGTTTTAGAGTGTTCTGATATATGTCCTATTTATTATGGTCTGACTGTTTATAGAAGACCTTTCAGAACCTCTTTCAGTGTAGGCTTGGTGATAGTTGATTCCTTCAACTGTTGCTTGTCTGAGAAGGTTTTGGTGCCTCCATCTAGTCTGAGTGACAGTCTAGCAAGATATAGTATTCTTGGTTGAAAGCCTTTTTCATTGAGAACTTGATAGATATCTTGTCATTCTCTTCTGGCCTGTAGTGTTTTTGTGGAGAAGTCTGCTGCTAATCTTATGGGTTTTCCTCTGTAGGTGACTCTTTGTTTTTCTCTTGCAGCCTTCAGGATCCTTTCTTTATCCTTATTCCTTTCCATTCTAAATATGATGTCTCTCAGTTTCTTTAAGTCTGGGTTAATTCTTTTTGGGACCCTTTGGGCTTCTTGAATCTTTATGTCTTTGATGTTGTCTAGACTTGAAAAGTTTTTCGGCTATTATGGCCTGAAGAATGCTTTCTTCCTCCTCCTCTCTTTCTTCCTCTGGTAAGCCAATAATGTGTATATTGTTTCTTTTGAAGTCATCCCATAGGTCTCTGTTATTGTTTTCAGCATCTCTTAATCTCTTTTTGAGATCTCTTACTTCTTTTTTAGTTGTCTCTATGTCGTCCTCGATCTTGCTAATTCTATCTTCAGCCTCATTGATTCTATTTTCTCTGCCCTCTACTGTTTTCTGGAGTTCATCTATTTTGTTGCCCTGTTCTGATACTGTTTTATCTTGTTCAGCTAGTTGTGTTCTTAGCTCAGCTATTTTAGCTTTCAGCTCTCTAATAA
Organism: Erinaceus europaeus; assembly: GCF_950295315.1. Lineage (NCBI taxonomy): Eukaryota > Metazoa > Chordata > Mammalia > Eulipotyphla > Erinaceidae > Erinaceus > Erinaceus europaeus. The sequence goes on along the minus strand of NC_080174.1, from coordinate 51,147,740 downwards.
CCTTGAGATAGTGTTTTTTTCCAGAGTCTCATTTGTTGTTCCTGTATTTCTGATTACAATTCTTTCAAACTCTTTACTCACTCCTCTGATTATTTCCTTAGCTAATATTTGGATGTTGAACTCATTATTTTGTGCTTCACCCTTTGGGGGGCTTTTAGCTGGACTGTTGTCCTGGTTCGTTTCTCCAATATTTCTTCTTGTTGGTTTACCCATTTTATGTATCATGTTAGGAGTTCCCTTTCTTAGTACTTTTCAAATTAATGATCACTATTTCCTGGATTTACTTGTGTCTAAGTAAGGTAATTAAAGGGTTCACAGTGGTGGAAGTTAACAGTTGTTTCAATAGTATTTTAATCCCTGAGTTGGAGCTCAGTGATTTAAAAGCCTCTTTTTTTTTTTTTCTTCTCTGTAGGCTATGGGAGTCTGAGGGCTTCTAACTATAAGTAGGCTTCTTAACTTAATCGCTGACTCCTAACCAATAGATAAGGCAGGATGTGGCAGAGATAATCTGGTGGTTATTCAAAGAGACTTTCACAGCCCCACTGCTATGTCACCGAGGTATAGGTCTTCTCCTGAATTTCCTGGTTACATCTCTGTCCCCCGGTGTCCCTCCCTGCCACTGCTCCAGGTTTTGAGGGCAGTAGCAATGGAGACTCAGAGTTGCACTTGGTGAGTCTCCGGGGAGTCCTCTCTTCCCTTCAGATGTCCCCTTGTTGGTGGAAGAGACTGGAGGTGGTGTCTCAACTGATAGACCATCAGACTGTTACCAGCCACTTAGTCTCTCTCTAGGCTCCTCTCTTGTCACCAGCCACGTGTGTTTGCACTCACTGGTGATTTGGTGGGTTCGTTCTAGTACTGTCTTTTTTTAGTCCCAGGTGGTCTCCTTTGGTATTCCTAGTTGATCCAGGAGAGGAGAGAGGATACTGGAGAAGCTTATAATTACCAGACATAATGACCAGAGAGAGACTAAGGGTAAATATAAAGCTATTCTAGTAGTTCTTGATGGGTGCTTGGATTCACACTTTAAGTGAGTGGGGAGAAGAATTGAGGTATGCCTGGTCATGCAAACTGAGCCATCAAGGTAGGTGTATCCCAGGTAACTTGGGGCAGTACAGCATGGTATTGGGACAGAATTGAGTCACACAGGAGGAGCATGAGAATCACAGCTTATGAGACAAAGGACATAGATCAAGGTTGCACTTTCATGAAGGATCAAGTCTGACCAGTCTTAGAATATCCCTAAATTTCTCAGCCACCTACTCTAAAACTATCTCACAGAGAACTGATTCTATGTGCTGTTGTGCAAAGGGTCCCTATTGTTCCTCTCCCAAAAGGTAGCCAAACTCTTAAGGTGTATGGGTCTTTAACTCCTGTCATATATGCTCTTTTTACTGAAAAATCTAATCAGACAATGACTGCTTCTGCTGAGCCTACAAATGGACAAATGAACGGTCTCCATTAGGAGACAGACTTACTCATCTGCATTGCTGCATGTGCAAATGTCATACTGATCAGAGCAGTAAGTGCTCAGAAGGGAAGAGGAGCATAATGACAGAGACAATTTGGTAACTCATTTGATTTCCTCACCAAAAAATTAACATTTTTTTAACAGATTGACTTTCTCCGTGGAAATTCCTCTCCAATGTAAGCATTTGCTCTATGTTGGGCTATTATAAATACTTGTGATCATGAAGATGAGATTTCTATAGCATCAGATGCTGTTATTACTTTGAATGAAATCACTGTGAGGACAATTTCATTTCCCACAAGCAGCTCTTAACTTTAAGAAATCCCTGTGTGTCGTATGCTTTACATTGGCTTGTTCTAGCCCTCCCCCTCCAAGAGAATTGGATGAGTCCTGTTAATTTCGCGGGCCTGCTTGGCCCCGCCCCAAGGGACCCTGGGAGAGGGTTCCGGAGTCCGAGAGTTCCTGAGTTCCCCAGTGACAGAGTTCCTGAGTTCTGGAGTTCGAGAGTGCGAGGGTGCGAGGGTGCGAGAGTTTCTGAGTTCGAGAGTAAGGGAGAGGGTTCCTGAGTTCCAGAGTAAAAGAGAGAGTGCTTGCGCCGCCGCAAAGAGACAGCAGAGTTCTGTTTGGTGATTAGTTTGTCTTAGTTTGTGAATCGTTGTTCCTGAATAAAGAAATACAGCTGCCCTGCCCAGCCGTTGTCTCCGCGTCTCTGTTCACCACCGTGAAGCTAGCCGGCCCGGCAAGAGCCTCAGAAATTTTAACAACACCTGTGGATTCGAACACAATTTCTATAGCTTAGTAATACAGGCAGCCAAGAAGCCGAGCAGAGACATAGGGAAAGGGGGTCAAGGGGCTTGGGAGGTTAATAGACCAACAAAAGATACACAGGGCAAGACAAAGGCTTGAGCCATTATCTCTTGGGTCTGCATGTGGAAAATGGAGGAAGTCACAACATAGAGAATACAACACATTTCACTAGCGAGGTCTCAACAGGTTCATTGGGACTCTGAAAGTCTCCTGCCAGTGTCCAGGCATGCTTCACATATGACTTTTCTCAGCAACTATTGATACCTATCTTTATTGATACTGTCTAGGTCATTGTGGAAATGGCTTCTGCAAATAAGTCCCTTAATGTAGAGCTGATGGAGACTCAATTATTAGAGGAGCAACCAATACTCCTCCTTAAGATCTACTCTCTTTGTGATTTTCAAACACCTAATGCAATATTATTAACTACAGTGACCATGCTAGGCATTATATCACCAGTATGCATTTACTTACAATTAGAAAGAAGCCTGTACACAGATGGGTATCTATGGGACTTGAATGATGCTGACATACTTAGTAGATGCAACATTCTGCTCATTTTTCTCTCTTCTGACAGTTTCCCCAGTCCAATATCTCACCACGCCATATACTCCCTCCCAATCTTCCCTTGGGATGATCCACTTCCATACTGGCTCCTCTGACTCACATCAAAATAGACTCCTGGTGAGCCTGCCCCAGCATTTGTGTGGCTGTGCCTTAGTCCCAGGGTGAACACCACACATGATAAAGGCATGACTTTTCCATCCTCATTTGCCTATAAAATACATATGATCCATGCCAATTTCTCCTAGTGCCATGGCACTCACGCATTCCCATATGGTGCTAGGGTTCTAACCTGTGCTGTGCACATGGCAAGACACATGCTCTATCCTGTGAGCCATCTCTCTTGCACACTCTACTTTTAACTTTTCTTTAATATCCCCACCCTCATGAGAAAAGGTGAGCCCCCCCCCCCACCCCCCATGAATGTCAATCTCAGCAGTATGGCCTGCTTTGGTCAAATGAATGTGAATGAAAGTGACAATACTGGAGGTGTAAGTCTTAAGGCAAGAAGCCATAGTATCCTACATTCTTACTGACCCTTCCAGGAATACCTAATTTATACAGTTAGAAGAACTTTCTGGGCTTCAGAAACAAAACACGTAGAACAGAGTTTGCCCAGGAAACTTCTGACTGAAACAGGGACAACCCTGCTAATCTGTAGACCTGCAGGTTTGGAAACAAATGTTATTTAAGTTAGAAATCTTTGCCTTTGGATTGTTTGTTGTTATTATTGTTGTTGCTGCTATTTTTCTGCCCCCCAGGTTATCACTACAACCCAATGCCTGCAGTGATACTTCATGGTTACAAGTGACCATCTCTCTCCCCTTTGTTTTCCTTTTCTTTCTAATAGTAACACAGAGAAATAGAGGAGAGAAATAACATTTACAGCACTGTTCCACTGCTCATGATGCTTCCCCATTGCAGGTGGGGATTAAGAGTTTCAACCTAGGTACTCATACATGGTAATATGTGTACTTTACTGGGTGTACCAATGCTTGACCCCATTTTTTTTGTATTTTTATGCAGCATTATTTCAGTGGAAGCCTAGTTTATATGTCAAAATTACCTCTTGTGCTTTCCAGCATGTCTCCAGTCCTCAGATAGCAAGATTCTTCACATCCCACTTGGTGTGAATTCAGACCTTTAAGATAGACAGATTAAACTCCAACTTTTTCTCTGAGACCCTCTTCTTTCTTGCCTTCTTTCTTTTCTTCCTTTCCTTTCCTTATTCTGTCTTTCATTCACTCTTTTTAAGGTATGAGGGCTTTGTGTCACTCCTGGACTACATTTTTCTTCAAATGGAGGTAGAGATGGAGATATAGATACACCCCAGTATCAAAATAGCTCCCATGAGATGCTGATGTTGCAGGCACTAACTCTACCCAATGAGATATCTCTTGGGCCCTTCTTTAACTCTGTTCGTATGCTTCTGGATTCTGCTTGTGAAGCCTTCTGTTTTTATCATCACAGTGGGTTCGTTTGTGTTGCTTGCTATGTGTTCTGTTTGCACGTCCACTGTTGGCTGGGCACCCCCCTGCTTCCAGGATATTGGTTTGGTCTCCCACCCCCCACCTCTGGGACATTTGGTTTAGTCATCACTGGTTCATGCTTCTTCCTTCTCCCCACCCCCTATGGTACGTATTTCCTTGATTCCTGACTCTTCCTCCGGAGGAGAGAGATGGAGGACAGAATTGGGTTGTGATTAGATTAGATTAGTTTTTTGAACTATATTCCCGCTTGTGAATAAAGATTGAACTGCGTTCTCAGTTCAGCCATGAGTCCCTGGTCATCTCTGTCTCCTGCCCACAAAGCCAGCCCAGCAAAAATGACAGAATGGTGCCTGAACAGGGACTAACACCAACGTGGGACCTAACCCGCCAATCCACCAGATAAGTAAAGCAGTTTGGCTACCTATCCACTATGGGCTGCAGTTGGTGAGGTGGGTTTGGCACACTGTCCTGCCACTCTCTTGCTTTCCATGCCTTTTGGCGCAGGCCACCGCTGGCTGCAGAATCCATGAGAACTTGGGTCCTGCAGCCACCTCCATGGAGTCACTCTGAGCCACACTTTGGTTCCCTGACTGGGAAACTTTGGTTCCTTGTGGTCGTGATCGTGGAGCTTGGGGGATGTGCAGAGATTTCCCCTGGGACTTTCTGGACTACCTCTCGCATGTTTCCCATGAAGAGAGACTACTCTGACTTGGGAAGTGTTCTCCATTGCCCTGTTGGTCACCAAATGTGGAGACATGTGGTTGGTTCTGCCCTCCTGATTTGGTTCTTTCTTCTATGGGAAGACGTTTTTAAAAATGGGTGCCTGCAGCAATCCAGCAAAAACTGCCAGAAGCACCCTAAATGGAATTTCAAAGAGCTTTTTGGACTAGGACGCACTCTGGGGACTCATGATGCTACATGGTGAGATTGATAATCTGGTTCAAGAAATCAATTTGAACCCCTGTTCTCTGACATCGCCCACAAGATGGCATGACTACAACGCACCCCCCCAAAACCAATGATGTGACCTGACACAACCTAAAATAAAGAAACAGATTCACAGACTCCAAAGCTCTCTCTCTACAGAAAAGCAGAACTCTGGTGGCTGATCTTCCCCATTGAGGCAGACGAGAAACATTTCATCTGCTGGCATTTCTTCTCCTAGCCATCTACTTTGGACTGAGACTTCTATCGGACTTGCTGGTATACCCTTTGGACACTTTACACAATTTTACAGCAGCTTCCCTTTAAGCTGCTGGGTTTCTCAAAGACTGACTGCAGCCAGCTGCCTTGGGATTCTATAGGTCACACACCCCCTCCTTGCTAGGTAATGCCCACAGAGGCATGAAGCGCCCCTAGAGGCAAGAGATTCCCACAGAGGCAGGAAATGCCCATTGAGGCATGAAGTGCCCCCAGAGGCAAGAGATGCCCACAGAGGTAGGAAATGTCCTTTAGCCTGATAAACCTTGCACTTTTAGGCAAGAAATGCCCCCCTCAGGCCTTCCCTTGGCATCACACTGGTTCTTGCTGCTCTCTTACTTGTTCCTCCATGTCTTGTGCCAGTTCTTTTGAAAATGCCTGTACGATATAGGTTTCTGTTCACCCCACACTGCTGATACTATGGCCATTAGTTAAAAAGAAAAGGGGGAATTGATGGTATGCTTCTGGATTCTTCTTGTGAAGCCTTCTGTTTTTATCATCACAGTAGGTTTGTTTGTGTTGTTTGCTATGTGTTCTGTTTGCACGTCAACTGTTGGCTGGGCACCCCCCTGCCTCCAGGATATTGGTTTGGTCTCCCCCCTCCCCGCCTCTGGGACATTTGGTTTAGTCATCGCTGGTTAGCACTTCTTCTTTCTCCCCGCCTCCTATGGTATGTATTTCGTTGGTTCCTGACTCTTCTGCTGGAGGAGAGAGATGCAGGACAGAATTGTGTTGTGATTAAAAGAGATTAATTTTTTAACTACATCCCTGCTTGTGAATAAAGACTGAACTGCATTCTCAGCTCAGCCATGAGTCCCTGGTAATCTCTGTCTCCCGCCCATGAAGCCAGCCTGGCAAAAACGACATAAATCCAGAATTTTCTCTTCCCTAAAAGATAAAACTTGTCTGGAGAAGAGTCTTCTCCAAATTATTTGATTCTTGTTCCTTCCAATCCTTTCAAACTACCTTCCAAAATGAAGCCAGTGCTGCCCCCTAACTGTTCTTTAGAGCATCTGAACTGTTCATGGCAGCTCCATGCTTACAACCTTTCAGCATCTCTCCATAAATATTTATTGAAAGTTCCTATTTCTGAGTCAGAGGAACAAAGATATTCCATGATCTGACTTGTGCTCCTCAGCCAGGGCCTCCCTACCAGCAGTTCCCCACCCCTCCAGATTCATGCCCATAGTTTGCAGACATCCTGCACACACAATACCACTTGGATGGCCTTCTCTCATCCCATGGACTATGGCTATCTCAAGGTGCCACAGCTTTAGGAAAGAGAACTAAATTATTCTATTTAGTTCTTATTTATTTTGTGAAAGAGGAAGAAAAATAGAGATCAGAGAACTGCTCTATCAAATGAGATACTGGGGATAGAAACCAAGTCTCTACACAGGCAATACATGTTCTCAGCCCATGAGTCATTTGTCCAGTCACAGAACTGATTTCATTTAATATAAAGGACATAAATAACAAGCCCAATCTAAATGGGCATAATTCAAGAACAAATTTAATTACCAACACAGAGAGACACAAATTTCTTTCTTTTTTTTATTTAAGAAAGGATTAATTAACAAAACCATAAGGTAGGAGGGGTACAACTCCACACATTTCCCACCACCCAATGTCCATAACCCACCCCCTCCCCTGATAGCTTTCCCATTCTCTATCCCTCTGGGAGCATGGACCCAGGGTCATTGAGGGTTGCAGAAGGTAGAAGGTCTGGCTTCTGTAATTGCTTCCCCGCTGAACATGGGCATTGACTGGTTGGTCCATACTCCCAGTCTGCCTCTCTCTTTCCCTAGTAGGGTGTGTCTCTGGGGAAGCTGAGCTCCAGGACACATTGGTGGGGTCTTCAATCCAGGAAAGCCTGGCCATCATCCTGGTGGCATCTGGAACGCGAGTAATGAAGCTGAAGGGTTTTCATTCCACATGTGAAGTCTCTGGACACAGTATGAGGTGAAGCATGTTGAGGTGGCAATCATTGCGTTGGTTAGGTTGTGACCGGTGGATGCAATATTATTTGGTATGGATTGGGAGATGCATATGGGAAAGTGGGCCCTATCCAAGGGTACCAGGACTGGGGGAAGTAGGGGCTCTATAGTGGAGATGTGAGGTTCCTGCTGTCTTAGGGTTCAAAAAGACAATCAATAGTTAATGTTATCATCACATAATTTGGTAATTGGGTTAACTTTGAAAAGTCCTTTTGTTATGGTTTGCTGGACAGTACCCAGTATCTTGTATATAGCTGTGCTATTGGGTGCTTCTAATCTACTTGGTTTAGGCTTTTGAGAGAGTCCGCAAATCAAATACACAGCATATATATTAAAAAGATGCAGTTTATGTTTTGAAAAACTTTGAGACACACAATTGATTTTCCCCCTCTCATATTAATTAACTACTGATTTATATGTCTACATTTTGCTAGGAGTGTACATAAACACAATTCCCACCACCAAAGGACTGTGACCCATCCCTTCCACCCACTCCCACCCCCCACTGGCCCAGGAAGCTGCATGTCTACCCCTCACCACTGGGTTTTAACTTTGGTGCCCTACTTACAATTTGGTCAGGTCCTGCTTTTAGTTTCATTTTCAGGTCTTCTTAGTTAACATCTGTTGATGAGTGGGATCATCCCATACTCATCTTTAACTTTCTGACTTAGTTCACTTAACATAATTCCTTCTAGCTCTGTCCAAGATGGGTCAGAGAAGGTGGGTTCATTGTTCTTGATATACCACAGCTTTCTCAGCCACTCATCTGTTGTTGGGCACCTGGGTTGTTTCCAGGTTTTAGCTATTATGAATTGTGCTGCTATGAACATAGGAGTACACACCTCTTTTTGGTTGGGTGTTATGGAGTCCTTGGGGTATAACCCCAGGAGAGGAATTACTGGATCATATGGAAGGTCCATGTCTAGCCTTCTGAGAGTGTTCCAGACTGTTCTCCACAGAAGCTGTACCAATTTACATTCCCACCAGCAATGTAAAAGGGTTCCTCTGTCCCCACATCCTCTCCAGCATTTGTTGCTCCTGTCCTTTTTGATGCATGCTATTCTTACAGGAGTGAGGTGGTATCTTAGTATTGTCTTAATTTGCATTTCTCTGACAATCAGTGACCTAAAGCAGTTTTTCATATGTTTGTTAGCCTTTTGGATCTCCTCTGTAGTGAATGTTTTGTTCATATCCTCTGCCCATTTTTGGATGGGGTCATTTGCTTTTTTTGGTGCTAAGTTTGCTGAGCTCTTTATATATTTTGGTGATTAGTTTCTTGTCTGATGTATGGCATGTGAAGATCTTCTCCCATTCTGTGAGGGGTCTCTCTGTTTGTTTAATAGTTTCTTTGGATGTGCAGAGGCTTTTCAATTTGATGTAGTCCCATTGGTTTGTTTCTGCTTTAGTCTTCCTTGCAATTGGGTTTGATTCATCAAAGATGTCCTTGAGGTGTATGTGGGAAAGTGTTTTACCAATGTTTTCCTCTAAGTATTTGATGGTTTCTGGTCTGACATCTAGGTCTTGATCCATTTGGAGTTGATTTTTGTTTCTGGTGAGATAAAGTGGTTCAATTTCATTCTTCTGCATCTTACAACCCAGTTTTCACAGCACCATTTATTGAAGAGAGCCTCCTTTTTCCATTTAATCCTTTGTGCCCCCTTATCAAAGATTAGATGCCCATAGGTGTTGGGATTTATTTCTGGGCTTTCAATTCTGTTCCACTGGTCAGTGTGACTATGTACCATGCTGTTTTGATGATGATGGCTTTATAATATAGTTTAAGGTCTGGGAGTGTGATGCCTCCATTTCTGTTTCTTTTTGTCAAGATGGTTTTGGCAATTCTATGTGTATTCATGTTCCAGATAAATGATTGTAGTGTTTGTTCTATTCTCTTAAAGAAGCTTGGTGGAACTTTGATGGGTATTGCATTAAATTTGTATATGGCTCTGGGGAGAATATTCATTTTGATGATATTTATTCTTCCAATCCATGAGCATGGTATATCTTTCCATTTATTGATATCAATTTATATTTCCTTGAGTAGCGACTCATAGTTTTCAGCATACAAGTCTTTCACTTCTTTGGTCAACTTTATTCCTAGGTATTTGATTGATTTTGCTGAAACAGTAAATGGGAGTGATTTCTGGATGTCTTCTTCAGATTTAGTGTTTGCATAAAGAAATGCCACTGATTTTTGTACATTGATTTTGTAGCCTGATACCTTGCTTTATTGCCTAATAACTTCCAGTAATTTTCTGCTGGATTCTTTAGGTCTTTCTATGTATACTATCATATCATCTGCAAATAGTGAGAGCTTGACTTCTTCCCTTCCAATCTGTATTCCTTTGATTTCTTTCTCTTGCCTGATTGCTATGGCAAGAAATTCCAATACTATGTTGAAGAGTAATGGTGACAGTGGACAGCCCTGTCTAGTCCCTGATCTGAGGGGGAATGCTTTCAGCTTCTGTACATTGAGTATGATGTTTGCTGTAAGTTTGCTATACATAGACTCCACTATCTTGAGGAATTTCCCATCTATTCCCATTTTCTGTAGAGTTTTGAGCATGAATGGGTGTTGGATTTTGTCAAAGGCTTTCTCTGCATCTATTGAGATAATCATGTGGTTTTTGGATTTGCTTTTATTGATGTGGTGAATGACATTGATTGACTTATGGATGTTGAACCAGCCTTGCATTCCTGGGATGAATCCCACTTGGTCGTGATGAACAATCTTTTTGATGTGCAGTTGTATCCAGTTGACCAAGATCTTGTTTAATATTTTGGCATCTATGTTCGTCAGAGATATTGGTCTGTAGTTTTCCTTTTTTGTTCTGTCCCTATCAGCTTTTGGTATCAGGGTGATGTTGGCTTCATAGAAGGTGGAAGTGAGTATTCCTGTTTCTTCAATCTTATGGAATAGCTTAAGAAGTATGGGTACTAACTGTTTCCTGAAAGTTTTGTAGAAGTCGTTTGTGAAACCATCTGTTCCAGGACTTTTGTTGTTGGGGAAATTCTTAATAACGGTTTCAATTTCTTTGTCTGTGATTGGTGCATTTGGATTTTTTAGTTCTTCTTGGTTCATTTTTGGAAGGGCATATGCTTCTAGGAATTGTTCCATTTCTTCAAGATTCTCTAGCTTGGTGGCATATAGTTCTTTATAGAAGTTTTGCAGGATTCTCTGGATTTCTGTGGTGTCAGTTGCGATATCTCCTCCATCGTTTACAATTCTATTAATTTGAGTCTTCTCTTTTTTTTGTTTGGTGAGTCTGGCTAGGGGTTTGTCTATTTTGTTTAATCTTTCAAAGAACCAACATTTGGCTTCATTGATCTTTTGTATGTTTCTTTTATTTTAGATGTTGTTTACTTCTGCTTGAACTTTTGTGATTTCTGTCCTTCTGGTTGCTTTAGGGTTCCTTTGTTCCTCTTCCTCTAAGTCCTTGAGGTGTGTAGTAAGTCGTTCATTTGAGCTTCTTCCTGGTGTTTAATATGTGACTGTATGGCTATAAGTTTCCCTCTCAGTACTGCTTTAGCTGTGTCCCAAATATTTTGATAAGTTGTGTCTTCATTTTCATTTGTTTCCAGGAACATTTGAATTTCCTGCTTGAGTGAGTCTCTGACCCTGTGGTTCTTAAGGAGTATGTTGTTTAGTTTCCAAATTCTGTGTCTTTTAATAATTTTCTGTTTGTTGTTAAATGTTAGTTTTACTCCACTGTGGTCTTAGAAGATACTTGGGATGATTTCTATGCTCTTGAATTTATTGATGCTGTCTTTGTGGCCTAACATGTGGTCTATCCTTGAGTATGTGTTATGTGGATTTGAAAAGAAGGTGTATTCCAGTTTTTTGGGGTGGATGAGTCTGAAAATGTCCAAGAGGTCTAGTCTGTCAATCTCTTCATTCAATTCTCTTGTATCTTTATTGGTTCTCTGCTTTGTTGATCTGTCTAAGTGTGAGAGTAGGGTATTGAAGTCTCCCAATATTATTGTATTACTATTGATGTATTTTTGAAATTCTTTCAATAGGTGCTTAATGTATTTAGATGGTCCCTCATTGGGTGCATAGATGTTAATAATTGTTAAGTCTTCTTAGCTGATTGATCCTCTAATCATTATGTAGTGTCCTTGCCTATCTTTTATTACTTTATTTAATTTAAAATCTATCCTGTCTCAGATGAGAATGGCTGTTCCTGGCCTTTTTTGTGGTCTATTAGCCTGTATGATAGTTTTCCATCCTTTCACTTTAAGTTTCTGTTTATCTTGTTATGATAGATGGGTTTCTTGCAAGCAGCATATGGTTGGGTTATGTTTTCTGATCCATCCCCCCACCCTGTGCCTTTTGATGGGTGAGTTTAAGCCATTGACATTTATTGATATCATGGATTTACTGTATTGTAGTGCCATTGTTCTAAAAAAAATTGTTTGCTCTGATATATTGCAAGTATTATAATGACGTTATTGTTTATAAGAGGTCTTTTAGAACCTCTTTCAGGGCCGGCTTGGTGATGGTTGCCTCCTTTAACTGTTGTTTATCTAAGAAGGTTTTGATCCCTCCATCTAGTTTGAATGAAAGTCTAGCAGGATATATTATCTTTGGTTGAAACCCTTTTTCATTCAGGGCTCGATAGATATCTTGCCACTCCCTTCTGACTTTTAGAGTTTGAGTGGAGAAGTCTGCAGATAATCTTATGGGTTTTCCCTTGTATGTGACTTTTTGTTTCTCTCTTGTAGCCTTTAGGATCCTTTCTTTATCCTTACTTCTTCTCATTGTGACTATGATGTGTCTTGGTGTCTTCAGGTCTGGGTTGATTCTGTTTGGTACTCTCTGAGCCTCTTGAATCTTGACGTCCTTTCTGTTATTCAGGTCTGGGAAGTTTTCTTCTATTATTTCCTCTAGAATGTTTGCTTCCCCTTCCTCTCTTTCTTCCTCTGGCAGGCCAATAATAAGAATGTTACTTCTTTTGAGATCATCCCATATGTCTCTGTTGTTGTTTACAGTGTCTCTCAATCTCTTTTTAAGCTCTTTCACCTCTTTCTTCGTTTTCTCTAACTCATCCTCTGTCTGACTAATTCTGTTTTCTGCTTCTGTTAGTCTGCTTTCCCTTGCCTCAGCTTCTTTCTTCATTACAGCTATTTCAGCTTTCAGTTCTCTAATTGCCTCAAGATAATCAGTATTTTCCTTGGGGGTCTCAACTGTTGTTTCCCTAATACTGCCATTCCTTTCCTCCAATGTTGTTTTCATTTCTGTGATTAATAATTTTATTATTGCTTGCATACTTTTCTTATCTATGGTTACTTCTGGCTGATTTGTAATTTCTTCTGGGCTCTTGTCTTCATTCATTGGAGTAGCAGTTTTATTTGTTTTTGATCTATCCATTTTTTTGATTTATGTGTTTCCTTTTTTTTATGCTCTATTGTTCCTCAGTTGTTGTGTCTTGAGTACAAGTAACACTGTACTAAATACCTTTATGACAATTGCACTCACCAACCTCAGGAATTACAGTAGCAACTGAAGCAAGTTTTGAAGCAGTTTAATCACTACCAGTTAGCCAAACAATTTCTCCAGTCCGTGAAAAAGTGGTAACCAAATCCCAGTGAAGAAAGAGAAAAGAAAGGATAGTAAGAATAGACAGTTATGCAAATCTACTATCCACTGTATATTCTAGGGGTAACAAGAATAGAAACGGAACTAGAGCAGATATACACACATAGAGAGTCCACTCTGAGTCAGATTTCTTCCCCAAAATAATTCATAATTTCAGAAAGGCAAAGAAGGCAGAAGTGTATGACAAGATTAAAAAAAAGAGAGAGAGAGAGAGAAAAGGGAAAAGATAAGAAAAAGAGCTGTAATTAAAGAGCAGTGAAAGGAAATTCCCAAATGTGTATCAGTGAATTAAAAAAAGCACACTGTGTTGTGGGAGCTGTGGGCTGTGACTTTGGAAGCTGTAGGATTAAGGAAGAAGGGATGACAAGAATGAGAAAAAGAAAAAAAAAGAAAGAGAGAGAGAGAAAAAAGAAAAAGATAAGAAAAAGAACAGTCATAAAAGGGCAGTGAAAGGAAAGGGTTTTTTTTGTATTTATTTTTAATTATTTAATTAGCTATGTGGGGTGAGGCTACTTAGAAAGAAAAAAGGCCAGAGGTTTCAGAAGGGTATAGACTTAGAATTAATGATACTCCCTGGTGGGATAGGAATTTGGTAAAGAAAAGGAGCTCCCCTCCCCTGCTAGGAGCTGGTCCCCAGGGACTGGTTATGGGGGGTGGGGGGCTTGGAAGGAGGTATGCTTGAAAATTAAAAGCAAGAAAAAAATTTTTCCCCTTTTTTCCCTACTCTAATTCTTAACCCAAATTAAGTTATAGTCACCTCCTTGGTGTCACCGCTGGGATCCCTTATTGGCTGGCCTGCTAAAGGCAGAAAATCCTACCGTTTCCAGGAGATGTGGTCAGAGCTCAGCCACTAGCAGTTTCTCAGTCCACCATCTTCCAGGAAACCCCCCCCCCCGAAGCTTTTTTAAAGGATTTCTCAAAAATGAAAATTAGCTCCAAGTCCTTTTGATCCAACAAGAGCTGTACTCAAGGATGTCCTCGGATCCGCCCTCAGCGTCACGGTGGTCCCCGGAGACTCCCAAGAGAAAGCCCCCGAGCTACAGTGCTCCCTCCCGGTCCTCTGCCGGCCACCCAGCAGTGCTCTGCAAAGCTCTGCAACCGGCCAAGGAGCCACCTTCCCAGGCCGAGGACAGTGCCGGCGCACCCGCCTTGCCTGCCGCTGCCTGGGAAGTCTGGAGCAGCCCGCCCACTAGTCCGTGTCACCTCTACTCTAATTCTTAACCCAAATTAAGTTATAGTCACCTCCTTGGTGTCACCGCTAGGACCCCTTATTGACTGGCCTAATAAAGGCAGAAAATCCTACCGTTTCCAGAAGATGTGATCAGAGCTCAAGTCACTAGCAGCTTCTCAGTCCACCATCTTCCGTAAACCTGAGAGACACAAATTTCTAATGCATCCTTCAAAACCCAGCTCAATCCTCCTCCCCTCCTCAGACCTTCATTGATCTTCTTTGCCAGCTGTACTCCCGAGGAGCCTGCGACACTGTGGCCTCACTGGATTGCCAGTTCCCAGAGTCAGCCTGGGAGCTTGGAGAGGACAGATAACCTGTCCTGCTCTTTAATTCCCCAGACCACAGCAGACATATCACAGGGATTTAATGCCTTCATGGTGAGCAACAAGGCTGCTTGGGCTGGGGTGGGAAATGTAGCTGCACATTGTTAGTATGTGCCAGGGGTATCACAAGGGCTCAGAAGCTTCATCTCTGCCCTTTCATATAGCCGACACAATTTTCTACAACATAGAACTGGCCATATCACCCCTTCCTCAAAGGCTTCTGAGAGCCCCGGCTGCTTCAAGGTTCAAGTCCAAGAGCTTCCAAGTGATTTCTACAAGACGGCTTCCATAATCTGCAAATAAAGATACAGAGAACCCAGTAAAATTTAAACGTCAGATAAACCATAAATACTGTTTTTGTTTTGTTTTGTTTTTAGAGTTACCAATATTTGAGCCATACTTCTACTAAAAGCAAACTTGTTGGTCTGAAATTCAAATTGGGTATCTCAAGCTTTATCTGGCAACCTTGTTATACAAATCCATCTTTTTCTGACTCTGCCAGGTCACCCTAAGCCTCTGCCTTAGTTCTTCTGAACTCCACCACCAGTCCACCCTCCTTTTCTTCTGGAGATAGTAAATAAGTTCACACATGTAAAGTGCTTAGAATGTTCCCTGTGCTAAGGGGCTGATCTGGTTACTGTAGGAAAGGCTGAAGTTTCACTGTCATTACTTACTGAGTTGGGCAAATCCACCTCATCCTCACTTTTCTAGGCTCATGTTTACCCATCCCAGAGCAAGCTGAGGTCCTCAGGTGGTCCGGTCTCTCCTCTGAGAAGCCCTCTGTAACCACAACTTGGGGAAGACTATAGTCCCTTAGACACTGCCTCTAAGCATGCTATACTTGCCAAGTTAAGACTCTTAATAATGTTAGTGATCCTGTTTCCGAACCAGACTGCAACAAAGAGAGAATGAGAAAGAGAAGGAAGGGGTGTGTCTGTCTCATTGATCTTTCTGTCTCCAGAGCTTAGTACAGTGACTGGTGTGGGAGGTAGTACTCAGTACAACCTGACTGCATCACGGGTGCCATTATGGCCCCAATATTATTCAGGGGATGGTTTTCTATGAACTTCAGTCTCTTGTAGTCAAGGCTAAGAGAAGTTCTAATGCTTTCCAGATGGGGTGCCCATTCTGTTTGAGGTGTTTATTCCCAGTCCTTAAAGGCAGAAGAGCAATTTCCATTTTGGTTCTACATTTCTTCTTGCAAAAAGTGCTCACCATTGGGAAAGGTACTTTCCTGCTCTGAATCCAACTCCTTCCTCTGAGATATGGGACTAGTAAATCCATCTGGACAGGATTAGGGCTAGAATTAACTGCCATGGTGCATGTGAGAGGGCTCAATGCAAGGCAGGCACTCAGGAAATGCTAGCTTTTTCTTTCAGAGGAAAAAAAAAGTGCTTGGAAACATGTGACCCATACCTGGCCAGTGTGCATAAAGCAATGTATTTTGGTTTCAGATCAGAACCTGGAAGCCTCACACTTTAAAGATGAGAAGGGATGTATGCAAGTAAGAGAGGCCACATCCATTGACTTGAGAGAGAGAAAAAAGGAGCTGGAAGCAGTGGATCAATCATCAAGGTGAAAACTTAAAAGACGATTGATTTTCCTCCTTGATGTCCACGTTTCAAGGGCCTTGTTGGATTCCTCCTGGGAAATCAACTTTGAGGCTTGTCTATAGCAGAAAGTCATTTCCTCTGAGCCATTTCCAGTGGCTCCCTGGGCTCTGGGCAGGGAGCAAACACCCATATCCTCAGAGACTGTGATTTGACCTTGGGCCACCCACTTGTTCTTTCAGTGTTGCCTAGATAGCATTCATTGTTCAGAGCTGGGAGTAGTTATTCCTGGGTTCACCTCAGCTGCAGGGTCTTAGCTGCACCCATTCACCTGTTTGACAGACAATTGCTTGACAGTCTTCAAGGGGCACCAGAGTAAGATTCTGAATGTCAGACATAAGAGGACAGAATGGAGATGAACCAGCAGACAGAAATATTTGTTCTCTTGGCATTTAAGCTCAGACCAGGAAGGCCAATATTTCCCAGGATAGAGTTCAAAAGAAACCAGCAAAGTTGAGGAGTAGAAAAGAGTGAGAAAAGAATGGAACAAGTTGAAGAGGTAGGTTCATGCTTCCTAAGAGTTGGGAAAGGTTCTGAAATAGTGATGACTGGGGACATCCTGCCATGCTGGGGATGCCATTCGCCTCCTTTGCTACCTCCTTGACTTACCTGTACCTGAGTATTTGGAAAGGCTCTCAATGTCCCAAAGTCGATGTTTATCAAACCCTGACTGACATGGGCATACCCAGTTGAAAACCAAAGTCAAGGCTGATTGCTGTGAATCTCATCCTGCAAGCATGGCATGAGGATTACATGGGATAACAAATGGGAATCCTTGTAAGGTACAGTTTGACAGATGGGATAAATCACAAGAAATTAACTATGCAGAGGGAAAAAAAAAGAATCAGGTAGAAATATCTCTCTCCTCTACCTCAAACACCTGGCCACCATAAGGATTCCAGGGCAAGTGTGGCCAGAAGTGACATGCCCCAAGTTGAGTTGAGCATTCAGGAGTAGTCTCTTCAACAATTTTATACTCTTTGTTTTCCAGAACAACAACTGGATTAAGGCCCATAGACCAAATCTGGCCCAATGCCCATTTTAGTAAATAAAGATTTATTGGAACATAACCACACCCATTGGTACATACAAACTGTGGCTGCTTTCATGATATAACAGCAGAGTAGAGACATTGTAACAAAGACCATATGTCCCACAAAACTGAAAATGTGTACTATCTGTCCCTTTTGAAAATGTTTGCCAATCTTTGGATTAGATGCACAAATGTTTGTAGGTGAGACCAGATTTGAGATTTCTTGGACTGCTCAGGTAACACTTCCCAGAAACCTTTGGGAGAATGCAACCTGCACTTTGTTGTTCAAATAAGAGGAATAAGGAAAGAAGGAAAATTACAGGGCTAGAAAGAGGGGCAAGGAGGCAGAGGATCTAAACTAGTTTGAAAAGACTTTCCATTCTGTTTCCAAAGCAAGGGGCATTTGAAAAAACAGCAAATAAAATATAAGGATTTGAAGCAAGCTGACCCAAGTTCAATTCAGTTCTGCTTTCTCTATGTTGTATGACTCTGTAACACACAAGAGGTTGTGTAGCCTCAAAAGGCCTCAATTTCATTTCCTTTAAAGTAAGAATAATAGAGACCAAGAATAACAATTTTCATAAGGAAAAAAAATTATGGAGGTTATGCATGTAAAGTATTTAGCCTATTAAGTATGGAGCCTGGGACATGGAAAATTTTATAAAATGTCACAATTATCATTACAAATAAGATGTGGGATGGAGAAAGAGACCTATGCTTCCTTCACTTCCAAATTCCCAGAACAAAGCATTTAAGCATTGGGGATATGATAGAAATTTTACTGAGTATAGGAAAGCTGACATAGAAATTACAAAGCAGGTCATCTGCCCAGGAAAGCCAGGTGGAATCATAGTAGCATTTGCAATGTGGTGGCTGAAAGGCTGCAAGATATAAAGCAGGATAATTGTTTAATAAACAGGAACTCAAAGTGAGGAATAGAGCAGATGAAACTGGGGGTCTTTGGGTGGGAAGAAGCCAGGTAGTCTAGTTTAGGTGTGTTCCAAGAGGCCCATTACTTTAGTAAATTTTGCCTGAGCCTGATAGCTAACATGGACGTAGACTAAAAATATTGTCTGGGAAGATGGTGTCAGAGTTGAGAACAGAACTAGAAAGCTGGATTAGGGCAGAGAATAGCTCCCAAGTAGGAAGAAACGTATAAATACCATTAAATATTTACTCCACATATCTGACCTAGGGCCCATATATATTCATATTTAGCATAGGAGCCTGTGTAACCGCTGAGTCCTCAATCTTAGCTCACAGTCCATGGTCACAACTGGGAACATTCTAGGCTTCACTGATTTCAGGACCAGTCTTTCTCAAGTGGCAGAGTAGGCTGACCCAGCCTCCCTTCAGAGAGTGGACAGTCCCTATCACTGCTATTCTACAGAGAGGGAAATGTTCTGGAGACCACAAAAGGCTTATAATGATGCTCCTAATGGAAGTGACCAGTGATAGTAGAAAGACAGATCTGTTAGAAGTTTAGGACCATATTATCTATGTGATAATCAAAGGATTCCCTGACTAGAGCCCCAGATTGTGGGGTAGCCTGGTATTGACCAAAAAGGCCATCATTAAAGTGAGCCAGTCTCTTGTCCAGCTTTTGCAGTCCTTTCTTCATCTGATGATGTTATATTTTCCCTAGTTGTTAAATCATTGAATGTTATTTGTTGTATCCAAACTGGTCTTGGTTTTATGGAATCTGGCCTCTGGTTATGGAGGGAATAGACCTAGGGTGGTGTCTAAGTTTACCTTAAGTTTCTCTGCATTTTACTTGTTTGATGATTATAATAGATGTTGTCATAGGGAACAACAATTGTCCTTTAGTTGATATATATACTTCTGCCAGTACACCTCTTGGCCAGTTATATATAGTATTTCTTCTAAAGACTATCAAAGGGGTGACATTAACACTGTTGCTATCAGAAGATATTAGGGGATATCTTCTACTTTCTTTTGTGTAGTAGATAAAGTGATCGAGGGGAGTGAATTAGGGAGTAGGAGAAGAGGGTGTCTAAGCCTAAGTAGTAAATATGTGATTAGAAACTATATGGTGTCTTCTTTAGGATTTTCTACTTGCTTGCTGAATTTATCAAGTCAAAGTCTACTCAGAGCACACTACTGAGCATTTTATTTTGAGGTACATCGTTTCCCCTAATTTATGGATACATGTGTACATATACCCTAGATTATAACCCTGTTATCTTACAATCTTGTTAATCATTATTAAATCACTAATAAAAATTAAATTAAAAAAAGAAATTGCAAAGCAGAGACCAGGTGATTGCACACCCAGTAAAGCTCACAAGTTATCAAGTACAAGGATCTGGACTCAAGCCTCTGGTCCCCAGCTACAGGAGAGAAGTTTCATGAATAGTGGAGCAGTGATACAAATGTTTCTCCCCTGTGCCTGTCTCTACAGAAAAATAATGGCCACAGGGACCAATGGATCTGTGAAACCACCAAGTCCCAGGGTTAATGCTTGTGGCAGAAAAAAGATACAAAGCATAGATTATACGTTTGTATATCCTATGATAAGGAATAGTAACGACTGGTCACTATACAGCAACTTAAAAGTTTCTGTCACTTTTATTGGCACTACTTTGCCTCCACTGTGTTTGTTTGTTTTGTTTTCCTTTCCACTGTTTTTTTTTTTAATGGCTTATGAAAATGAATCTACTAAGTTCTCATGGTTGGGACTTCCTGGTGATTTTTAAGAGTAGAGCTCCAAATTCTTCTCCAGTCCCCTCCACTAGGTAGACAAAACTCTCCTTTCCCTGTTATTCTGAGATGAGACAAGATCGGGCGTGTTCAGTGTGGTATGGTCATAGTCTGCCTATTCTATCTCAATCAGAATGCCCCAGCAGTTTGGTTCTCTGTTGGTCCTGTTCCCTTTCCCTGCACAAAAGTTTCAGGAGTAGAGAGAGGCAAGATCCCAGATGTACAATGTGTGCATAAAGGATGCTGAACTTCTGGGGGAGTTAAAGCAAGACTTTTAGCCCCCTCCACTGCTCCCTTGCCCATGTTGATTAACCAGCTCTCTTGGGAAAAAAGATAAAATTCTGATTGTAGTATTTGCTGATGCCTGGGTTGTAAATGCTCCCACCATGGTTAATTTCAGCCGACCAGTAATTTTAAAATTTCCTGAGTCAGTATGAGCAGGCTCCAGCATCCCCGTGGCACTATCCTATACACTTAGCCCTCCCCTCTAGCCAGGCACCATGTCTGCTGGCACCTCTTAGTTGTTCCTCTGGAGAATCCCATCCTGGTTCTGGTGTCCACAAGTTTCCCCAAAAAGGCTGGGCTATTGGAAAGTATGAATTCTCTTAGGCTTTATCTTTTATTCTATCTCAGTTTCTAGTTCTGGGTGGGCCAACACTGTTCCTTAAGCCAAAGGCAGCCTGTGTGACTCACCCAATGATCCACCAGCTCACAAGCTCATTCCTTCTTCAAAGGCTCACCTGTGCCTCCATCTCAACCCCTTCTGACCACAACTATCATTCAAGCCTCATTTATCCCTCTATTTGTCTATCATCCTCTCTCTCCTCCCCAGTTCATTCTCTTAGAGATATCTGAGGAACTGCTCTATAACATACATAAAATTATATACTCTCCTGCCTAAAAAAAAGGAAATAAAATTGCTCCCTATCATTTAAGGAGTTTTGTCAACCTGTCATGGGGTCATCTAAATTACATCCTTCTCCTTTCCTTTATAAACTGTGCTGCTATGTGGTTGCTTCTGCAAATCCCCTATGGACTGTGTGAGTATTTCTCTGGGGAGTTGTGGGTCATAGAGTATATTCTTGCTTGGCTTAATTAAGTCCACCAAATTGCTCTCCAATATAACTGTGCAAGTGCATATCCCAGCAGCCTAAACCCCACTAGCACTTGACTTCTCACCAGCTCTCCAAACCTATTTCTGGCCACCCTCATCCTTAGTTTACACTGAACCAAAGCACTCACTAACTCACTGAAAGCCTATGTGTTTGGAAAGCATCTAGTTCAATACCCTTGCTTTATATACGAAGACGCTAGGGTCCAATGAAAGGATATTAATATTCAAGTTCACATCATGTAGAATAACTTAATTAGGAGGCTCTGGATAATTTGACAATTTGTTTCTTCATTTCATTCCTAGTTCAAATTATTTTTTTCCCACTTTACAGAAGAAAGAGTTCCAGAATTATGAAGCCACAAACTTTGGGTTCCACGGAACATTAGAAGTGGAGTGGGACAGAGATTTAAAAACACTGATTCCTCATTAGAGAAAACTCCAGTATTAGTGAGGTTGTCTGCCCAGGTAAGTCAGGTTGGTGTCATGGTAGCATATGTAGCATGGTGGCTGAAAAACATTAAGACACAAAGAAGAATAAATAATTTAATAATCAAGAACCTAGAGGCAAGAAAATAGCAGATGAGATTTGGGGTCTCTGTTTTAGAAAAGGCTAGTAGATCTATTATAGGTATATTCCAAGAGGCCTATAGCTTTACTAGTTTTTGCCTGAGCCTTACAACTAACATGCAGGTGGGGCTGTGATATTGTCTAGGGAGATGATGTCAGAGTTGGAAACAAGACTAGAAATCTGGATCAGGGAAGAGAGTAGTTCCCAAGTACGGTAAAACTATATAGTTATCATTAACTGTAAACCCCATCAAATTGATCTGGGGCCTATATTCAATATGGAAGCCTGTGTAACCTCTACATCCCTGTAGGTCTGCGCCCACATTCTGTAGTCATAGATAGGGCTTTCTAGACTGTACTCATTAATGGACCCATCTTTCCTGAGTGGTAGAGTTTTTTGGCCCAATTTCCTTTCAGAGAATGGGGGCAGCCCCTACCATTTCAATCCTCATTGAGAGCAAGCTCCTGTAAGGGCCCACAAAAGTGTCCATTGTGTTATTTCTGATGGAGATAACCAGTGACAGTGGAGAGAAGGCTCTGTTAGAGGCCCCAGCCAGAGTCTATCTACTAAGCTGGATACTGATGTCAAAAGCAGCTGAGTGTTGTGTGGGTTCATTCCAAACCCTGTAAAGCAGCACTAGACAGAACTCAGATAGTATATCCCACTGTGCTCACCTATCACCCTGTACTGCTTCTGAGACCTGGATGATTGAATGGGTCTTTTATCACCTTGTTCTTCCTGAGGCTTCAGCTTGGGATAGTGCATTTAAAGTGAAGTTTGTTTCCATGTAGTTGTCAGCTATTCCAATGGATCAAAGTGGGTTTGGGAAACTGGAGGCTAAATTTAAAATTCAGTTTAAGGTTATGAAATATTTTGGGGACAATAATAATGTAAACAAGTAAGCTCTTCAATACATTTTAAATGAATTCATTTCATTTTTTATGGAGTTTTCATCTCCTTTCCCACTTCCTTCCCCATCCACCTTCAGGGCATCATTTTTATACAGAGGAAAGCTTTGGGGGAAGAGGGCAGGGTAAAGAACAAAATCAAGTGGTGCTGACTTCCCCTGGCTGCCTGTCCATTCAGACTAGCCCATGGGTGTCCCTAGAGAATGGGACCCCACACAGGCACCCCCACCTGGGCAGTGATGACTGAATGCCCACAGTCTGCATGTCCAGACATATCACTTTCCAGCTTCTGCTGACAGAGTCAGGAGAATGGTTTCCTTTGGTGACTGTTTTTTATGCAAGAACAGTCACATCCCGCCTCCAGACCTCCACCTCCTCTTGCTCCCCAAATCCACCAGCGAGTTACAAGCAATTTAACAGGCAGATCTAATCTCACCAAGATTTCAGAGCCATTCAGTCAGTGTAGCCCAACTCTACTTTTCTCTGCCTGTCCTGGTTCTTCCCCCCATCTCCCTGCTCCTCCTCCTCCTCCTCTATAGGAACCTGTCAGCAGGAGGGATCAGAGGCTCTCCTCCACTCAGCTTTGGTGCATCTTGTCTGAATTCACAGTGGAGGAATGTAGAGTCCTCAGACATCCTGACACAAGGTCAAGTGAAATGGCTGAAAGCATGGTCTTCAGAGCCAGGCAGCCTGACTTGTATACCAGCTGTGTGCACTTGAGCAAGTTACTTAATCTCTCTGTGCCCAAGTTGCACATTCAGCAAAATAAAAATATTGATATATGCCTGTTTGTTAGCAGAATCTACCTCTGAGGCTTGTTTGTGAAATTTAAATGTGTCCATATCCTTGGAAATATTTTAAGAGTAGCAGCTAGCTTAGAATAAACGCATAGTAAGTGTTTGCCACGATGAGGACAATCGACTGTAGTGATGGTGATGTTGATGAGCTTCAGATGGGCAAAACAGACAGCAAGTGGTTGAATTGACAATTTCCAAATCACTTTTCCCTCATTGTCCCTGGAGTCAAAGATTCTACATGTATGCAAAGGAGATTACAGGAAGTCATCTCTAATTTCACTGAAATACCATCACTACTCCACTGAGGTCACTGAAGAAGTTCTAGATGTTTCAAAGGGTACTCACCAGCAGATATCTGGTATATAAGTCTCTTGCCAAGATAGCCAGAGTTTTATCTTTTTAGGAAGGCAAATTTGCATCCTTTCATTTGAGGTGTTACAGTATCTTGCTAAGCAAAATGTGACCGAGAGATGAATAGCGTTAAGTCCCCTTCTCTAAGTCTATCAAAAATAAAAAATTTATTTGATCAGAACGTGTATTGTATTATATTATATTATATCATATCATATCATATTATATCATACTATATTATATTATATCATACTATATTATATCATACTATATTATGTTATATCATACTATATCATATTATATCATATCATTTCATATCATATCATATTATGTAATATTATTTGCCTCTAGGGTTACCACTGGGGCTCAGTGCTTACATGACAAAACAACCACTCCTGGAGGTCATTTTTCCATTTTTAAAATTTGATTTGTTAGAACAGAGAAAAATTGAAAGAGTAGCAGGAGAAAGAGATAGAGACAGAGAGACACTTACAGTACTGCTTTGCCACTCAAGAAGCTACCCTCCCTGCAAGTGGAGCACAGAGGTTTGAACCCCAGTCCTCACACATGTGAACATGTGTACTCAACAGGCTATGCCACTTCCTGGACCCCAAAATCTGTATTTCAGTAAACCACCAGGTGATGTCTATGCATGTTAAAGTGCGGAGAGTTCTCGTCTGTCAAAATGCAACAGATTGGATTTGGTGGTGACCAGACTGTAAGTACTATACTAATGCCCATGTTCAGTGGGGAAACAATTACAGAAGCCAGACCTTCCACCTTCTGCACCCCATAATGACCTCGGGTCCATATTCCCAGAGGGATGAAGAATAGGAAAACTATCAGGGGAGGGGATGAGATACAGAGTTCTGGTGGTGGCAATTGTGTAGATCTTGGATCTCTTACCCTATGGTTTTTTCAGTGTTTCCTTTTTGTATATAAAAAGAATAATAAGAAGAAGAACTGTCTGTTTCACTCCCTACTATTCCCACATTGCAACATTCTTCCTATCACATGGTGAGCACTCATATTAATGTCGGAGAGCTGTCTGGATGAGAAACTGCATAGATGGATAAGTGGATGGCTGAGGGGCTTGGCAGCTCTGCAGACTCATTTGGGGCCCTCATTGAATAGTCCTGGGATATTCCAGCAAGAGCTAAGTGAGTGAACCAGAAGCCTTTGCAGCACCCAATTTACTGCCAAGATTGAGTGAGATTGGCTCAAGGGACTTAAGACTTTCCATTTTGTGGAGTGCAGCAGAGCTCGGGGCCTGACCTTATGTCTACCTTGTGTCTCTGCTCTCATCTCCCAGTGTCCCTGACAAAGAAGAAAATCAGGTCATTTCAACATGCATTGTTCCAGATGTGCTTGTGTGGCTTGACAGTGAGCCTCAAATCCTCATTTGAGCACTCAACGTCTGGCCCCTGCAGACACTAAATATGCCTTCCTGGTTGCAATGTTTTACAGAACTCTCTCTCTCTCTTTCTCTCTATCTCTCTCAGGCTTTGATAATATGAATGACATTTGCTTGCTTTCAGACTTACAAGCCTTACTAGACATACATGCTTCCTCAAAGATCAACAAACTGAGACTAGGTAATCACCTTTGCTAGTGCTTTTAAGTATCCTAGCATGTGATTTATCTGGGCCAAGAGGCCAAGGATGAATACAGTAGCTCAATGTTTGATTGTAGTGACCTCTTCCTCCTCTTTTTATCCCTACCAATATTTGCTCTAACCTTTTCCAGTCGAAAGATTATGCTAAAGTTCTGTTCAGAGCATCAGGGGCCCTGTATGATAGATAGTCTTATGGCTTTTGAGGATCTGTGAGCAACTCAGAGACAACCCAGCTGTTTAGGGACCCCTTTAACTCTTTCCATGCCAGCCACCTCTCCTGTGATTACTCAACTATGGGAGATACTTTAAGAATAGGGGCAGTGGGCCTGCTTGAGGGTGACTGCCAAGAAGAGCAGGGCTTGGATCTCAGTAAGCTAGGGACAGACCAGCAGAAAGAGCTGTTCAGAGTAACCAGGACATCCAGCTTCCCACACAACTGTGAAGTCTGAAAATCATTCTCTCTTCTCACCTCTCCACTTTGCTCAGCATCTGTGCCCCACACTGTCATGAAACAAAGCATTTTTTTTATTGAGGGGGTGATTCTTTACAGTGCAATCATTGATATATGTATACAATTTCATTATTTAATAGTCCCCCAGCGTTTTCTTCCTATCTGCCCTCCCCGGAGTCCTTTGAAAGAGAGCATCCTTACTCCTTCTTTGCCGTGTCAGTTATCAAATGTGGCAAGCATGGTGGCTGCCTTCTCCAATACCCATTTTTACCTCTGCCTTCCTCCTTCCTACTGGAACTCCAACTTTTTTTTATAACCACCATTCTCAGCTTAGCCTTGTGTATCAGAAGAAATGGATATAGCCTTGCTATGGTTTCTGAAGAGTGTAAACCAGTCTGCTTATTGTCATTTCCACTGCCATCACTGGGAATCAATTCTGGCCAGTAACATGGAAGGAAAGGCTGTAAAGAGAATTTCTGGACCCAGGAGATTTACTTAATATCAAAAGGAGTTCCAGGGAAGAAAAAGTATTTATTGCTTTTTTCTCAATGTCAACAGGTCTAGATATGATTCCTGGAAATGGCTACAGCTATTGGAAGAATCAGACTTAAGACAAAGCCAAGATGTTTAGGATGGTAGTGAGAAAACATAAAAGGGGTCTGGATCCTTGATGACATCTATGGACCACTGAATTAATCAACCCTGGAGATGTGCCCTACATCTGGACTGGTTGTGATAGGAGATAATAAATCTTCTTATTGTTTGGAGCTGTTCAGTAGGGTTTTCTGCAGCCAAAAGTGAAAAAGCAAAAATGTGTGATCAGATATAGACATCATCAGGACCAACTCTTGTGTATCTGTCTCTTTTTTGTGGTGATAGATTTTCAAAGCACTACAGTCCTTTGTGGGTCAAGCTTTATGCCTCCTAAATATATATATATTGCACAGACAATCACATGACTAAGTCAACACCCATCTAGATATGGAAATTATCATGTGCATATGCTTAAATGAAAAATCTAGTTAGAATTAAAATCTAGAGTATGGGGACCCAGTTTTGTTCAAGTAGGAAAATGAAGTACACCCAGGTAGGATTGGGTGAGAACGAGCCAATTAAATTGTGACATTTATTAGTATCTTGTCCTTGAGCCTAGGGCCTAATTGGTGCTGGTTTGTCTGCGAGAGGACTTCAGCAACCATAATTCTGTTGCTAAAACTAAAGTCTATGATGCTTATTCTAAAAGGCTCTTCTTCTCAGAGATTATTATGTAATTCAAGTATATACCATGCTGGCTATATACAGTTCTTTTTTATTTCTTTTTTCTTTAAAAAAAATTTTTTTTTTTTTACTTATAAAAAGAAAACATTGAAAAAACCACAGGACAAGAGGGGTACAACTCCACACAATTCCTACCATCTCATCCTCTTCCCAGATAGCTTTCCTATTCTTTATCTCTCTGGGAGTATGGACCCAGGGTCATTATGGGATGCAGAAGGTGGAATGCCTGGCTTCTGAATGCTTCTCCATTGAACACGGGCATTGACAGGTTGATCCATATTCCCAGCCTGTTTCTCTTTTTCCCTAGTGGGGCAGGGCGCTGGGGAAGAGGGGCTCCAGGACACATTGGTGGGGTTATCTGTTACGTTAACATCTGGAACCTGGTGGCTGAAAAAAGAGTTAACATATAGAACCAAACAAGTTGTTGACTAATCATGAACCTACAGGCTGGAATACTGCATATGAAGAGTTGGGGGGGGTCTCCATTTTGTAGATAGCTAGTAGGCCTATTTTAGTTCTATTCCAAAGGGCCCATGACTATACTAGTTTTTTGTTTGTTTATTTTGTTTTTTCCCCTGATCCTGAAATCTGATATGAAGGTGGATCTAAGTTATTGTCTGGGAAAATGGTATCATGGCTGGAAAACTGACCAGAAAGTTAGATCAGGGAAGAATAGCTCCCAAATATGGGAAAAGTGTATAAATATTGTTGACGGTAAACCCCATTGATTTTATGTGATCTGGGCCCATAATTAGCTTAGGAGCCTATGTGACCTCTGCATCCCTGTAGATCTGAGCTCACATTCTGTGGTCATGAGTTAGGATCATTCCAAGCTGCTCTGATTTAAGGACCCATCTTCTTTGGGTGGAGCATAGAATATGCTGTCCATTCCCCCTTCAGAGGATGGAACATTCTCTACCGTTGTTGATCCAAGTTGAGGGCAAGGTCCTATGGGGGCCCACAAAGGGGTCTATTTTGTTGTTCCTGATAGATATGACTGGTAATAGTGGGAAGAGGGATTTATTCAAGATCTAGGCCTATCATGTCTGTTTGGGAATCTCAGGACTCCCCAACTGATTGGGTGGCCTGATAGTGAGTCAACATATCAAAGACTCCGCCTATGGTATGTTCATTTAAAAATTTGATACACTCAATCAATTTTCCCCTCTCATATTAATTAAGTAGTGATTTATATGACTAAAATTAATAGGAGTGTGCATAAACACCATTCCCACCGCCAAAAGACTGTGTCCCATCCCATTCCCTCCACCCCCAGTGAAGCCAAACTTTCGCCCTTGCCCTCAACCCAGAGATTTTTACTTTGGTGCCCTACTCCAAATTCAGTCGAAACCTGCTTTGAGTTTACCTTTCTGTTGCTATATACCATTCTTAAGGGGAAGATGAAGAGGACGGTGCTAGGGATGATGATTTGAGCCTTGCACTTGCTCACCTGTTGTGTGTGATCTCAGAAGTCACCCTCAGTAGATCAACTGGTCAGCACCCATGTCCAGTGGAGAAGCAATTGCAGAAGCCAGACCTCCCACCTTTTGCACCCCATAAAGATCTTTGGTCCATACTCCTAGAGGAATAAAGAATAAGAAACCTTCCAATGGAGAGGATGGGATATGGAACTCTGGTTGTTGGAATAGTATGTAATTTTACCCCTCTTGCCCCACAATCTTGTTGATCATTATTAAATCACTAATATTTTTTTAAAAGTCACCCTAATGGCCATAACTTCACCTTCATAGCTAAGGCCTTATACCTTGTCTCAGGACAGAGATGTGTATATAAGGACATTTACAGTGCAGGAGTAGAGGGAAAAAATGCTCTCAGGAATACCTAGACAGGAGTAAGAGGAACAAATTTGGGTAGAATTGACATGTTGAACTGACATGTGGTAGTTGTGACTAGACCTCAGAAGATACTGCTAGGAGCTCTAGAGTTGGTAAAGCCTTTGCAAACGGCCCTGAATTAGGAGGGGGCTGGAGCTTTGACTTTACTCATTAACCAGTTATGGGATGTGTGCTATCCCCAGTGAGAGCATACCACCTTGAGTATGGTAGCATCCTTTGAGAGAAGATGGGCAATTCTCAGGAGAGACTATAATCAGTAGCAACCAATAATCCTGACCATGTGGGGAGTAAGTGTTTTAGTCTTGCATGGGAGTGTCACATCAAAGGAGCCACATACATGGGAAGTATCAGTAAATATTAAAAAGGAGGATAAAGGTAAGTGGTAGCACACCATGTTGAATGTATATGTTATCATGCACAAGGACCCAGATTCAAGCCCCAAACTCCACCTGCAGGGGGAAACCTTCATGAGAGGTGAAGTAGTGCTTCATGAGAGGTGAAGTAGTAGCTAACTCCTCTCTCATTTTTTCTTTATCCTACTAAATAAAAGGGAAGAAAGGGAGGGAGAGAGGAAGGAAGGGAGGGAGGGAATGGCTGCCAGGAGCAGTGAACTCATAGTACACCAAGTCCTATCAATAATCTTCTTCATGAGAGGTGAAGTAGTAGCTAACTCCTCTCTCATTTTTTCTTTATCCTACTAAATAAAAGGGAAAAAAGGAAGAAAGGGAGGAAGAGAGGAAGGAAGGAAGGAAGGAAGGAAGGAAGGAAGGAAGGAAGGGAGGGAAGAAGGAAGGAAGGAATGGAGGGAGGAAGGGAAGGGCTGCCAGGAGCAGTGGACTCATAGTGCACCAAGCCCTATCAATAATCCTGGTGGCAATAAAGAGAAAGAACGAGAGAGAGAGAGAGAGAGAGAGAAAGAGAGAGAGAGATACTGGCACAATCCTAGAACCTCCCAGGGTAGAGGCTGCAGATATTTTGCAAATGTTGCTGGATAAATAACGATGGACAACCAATACCCAACTGAGGCAAAAGTAAGCACATCTATCTGCCAACCTCTCTTCAGATTTCCACCTCATGCACAGAAATCTCTGTGACCTTCTTAGCTGTCAGATTTTGCTTAAATTGCTCATATATGCTTCAAATACATAGGAAACTGGTCAGGGATGGCTTCTTAACCATTCCAAAAAAATTTTAATTTATACCATTAACACTTAGCATACAACAAAACAAAGTCCAGTTATTCAAGAATTATGAACACACCCTAATAAAATGACAAAAGAACATTTAATGGCGTAAGGACCACTGTTCGAGCCCCCGGCTCCCCACCTGCAGGAGTATCACTTGATAGCTGGTGAAGCAGGTCTGCAGGTGTCTGTCTTTCTTTCCCCGCCCATGTCTTCCCCTCCTCTCTCCATTTCTCTCTGTCCTATCTAACAATGATGACATCAATAACAACAACAATAATAACTACAACTATAATAAAAAATAACAAGGGCAACAGAAGGGAAAACAAATAAATAATTACATATATATAAAAGAAAATTTAATAAGGAATCAAAGTCATAAGAGAATTAGAGGAATATTCTAGAGAAATATTTATACAAACTTGGAGTGGTTAGACCTTTCTATACAGCATCACTGAACACTCAAGCACTTTAAGCAAAAACAATAAGGGAAAAGAGTGATGAATTTGATTACTTAAAAATAAAATCTTCACTGGGTCAAAAAAAAACCACCATAAGCAAAATTAAAAGGCAAACGACACACTGGGGGGAAGTAATGAACATATATTATACACAAAAGGCTGATATATATGAAGTGCTCTCAGAAGTCAAAAAGGAAAAGATAAGCACTCGCATAAAAATGGGCAATTGACATAAGTAAGCAATTTACTAAAGAAAAATTACAAATAGACAATAAACATGTGAGAAAACATTCAGCCTCACTGGAAACAAGAGATATGCAAATTAAATCAACAGTGAATGTGGGGAATTGGGTATTCTTGTACCCTGCTGGAGAGAGTTCAAATTGGTGCAATCTTTTTAGAAGGCAATTTGGTAATATCTATCAAAAGTCCTAGAAGTGTATGTGCATATTTTTGACTCAGCAATTTCACTTCTAGGTATTCATCTTAATGATCAAAGCAAATATATGTGCAACTATTTACATCTAAGTGTATTCAATTAAGAATTACTTATGTTAATTAAAACTGGAAAGAATTTGCATATCCAACCACAGGTAGTTAGTTTAAACAAATTACAGAATGTTCATAATACTGGTTACTATGGAACTATTAAAATGGAGTTACAAGAGGATGTTCAGGCATTTTTGTAGTATATTGTTGAGTGAATAAAAGCAGGCTATAAACAATATAGTTATTTTTATATAGATATAGATACAGATATCACCATATATAGACCCATTCAGAAATTATGGTTGCAGTAAGTATTTTCTCATAATTCAGGGATATTTCCTAGACTGGGCTTGAAACAAAATGGGTGTGACTGGTGGGGCTGTTGCAACCCTCTGGCTACCAGAAAGGAAGTATCTGTCTAAAAACGGAACCAATGGAAAATATAGATAGCACCGTAACTGTGTATGTAGTCGTGTGTGTGTGTGTGTGTGTGTGTGTGTGTGTGTGTGTGTGTGTGTGTGTGTGTACTTAGTAACCTGTATTTTCCAAATATTTACTTTTTTGCTTAGTTGTGGATTACTGCATGATAAATTTCCTCTGTGTTTTTCAGTGTGCTATCTAAATTTGTTGAATTAACTAAGAACAACTTTTATATTTAGAGAACAAAATATCATGAACCAAATAATTGGATTTGGTAGAGTTACTAGAATAAAAAGGTAATTGTTAGGATTGGGAGTACCCCATGTCCAAGGTGTCAGACTTGGTCCTAACTCACTTTGAAGATGAGGACTGGTAGACTGAAATAAATACACTTGAGTTCCACAGATGATACCCAATGAAAAGTGTTTTGTGGAATAAAGAATATCCTTGTGTTTATATTCATAAGCATGAGTGACTTTCCAGGTTCTCTGAGGCCAGCATAGGATTGGTGATGTGTGAAATGAAGACAGGAGTGAATGGTATAACTAGTAGACCTATCTTCTACCCATTTTTTTCTAATGAAAAGCCTACTGCTTGTAAATATACATAGATAGATAGATAGATGATAGATAGATAGATAAATAGATAGATAGAAAACTCCATTATTACTCCTACAGGAATTGGTGCTTTGTCACCAAGACAAAAATAGGACATGACATTATGGCAAACAATTTCTACCAAGTTTCTCTTTCCCATACCTTTCCCTCCTTCCCACTGCTGCCTAATTTATCAGTCTCAAAGTAGAGATAATTGACTTCTCTACAAGAAGATTTTTTAAATTTTATTTATAAAAAGGAAACACCGACAAAACCATAGGATAAGAGGGGTACAATTCCACACAATTCCCACCACCATATTTTTTAACCCTGAACTACATTAAACTTCTAAGGGCCTCGAGTAAACACTACATTGACTTAGCTTTACTCGACTAGCTGGTGAGACTGGGTAGGTGGATATATGAATGGGTGTGTGGAGTAATGGAAGGTTGGATAGGTGGATGGATGAAGGAATGAAGGGATGGATGTGTTTGTGGGTAGGTAGATGAATGAATGAGTGAAATTAGTTGGTAGACGTAACTATGGAAGGGTAGGTAGATGGCTGGATAGATGGATACCTCCCTCTTCCCTCTCAGTTCTTCTCTGTATTCTCTAAAAAATAAAGAAAATAAGTAAAGAAAGCAAAAATGGCTGCCAGGAGCAGTGGCACCAAGCCCAGTGATAACCTTAGTTGCGATTTAAAAGGGGTGGGGGAGATTCCCAGGAAAAACAAAACAAAACTATGCACTTCCCATACAAAGGTTATGGGTACTGAATGGCACAGGAACACATGCACCTGGCCAATAGTGTCTTCCTCAGTGCTAGATTCCATCACCTAACAGGTAGTCATTTTTTGGTGGCACAGGGGACTGAAACTGGGACTTCAGAGTCTCAGGCATGAGGGTCTCTTTGCATAACTATGCTATCTACCCCAACCTTAGCAGTCAGTTCTATACATGTTGCTTCCATGGCCCCATTGGCAAAGGACACAGCACAGACTTGTCATAGAAGCCCCCCAGGACTTCCTTAGACTCAGATGGGGCTCTATGTTCATATGACTCGTTCAATAGTTCCCCCTTCCATTTCCTTTGCCACCTTCCTAATAGCCCTCAGCCTGTCAAGTCTAAGTCACAGCCTTCCACATTTCAGAGCAGTGAGTGTGGAGAAGAAATATTTGGAATTAGTGCAAATGC
Organism: Erinaceus europaeus; assembly: GCF_950295315.1. Lineage (NCBI taxonomy): Eukaryota > Metazoa > Chordata > Mammalia > Eulipotyphla > Erinaceidae > Erinaceus > Erinaceus europaeus. The sequence continues at coordinate 51,114,416 of NC_080174.1, read as the reverse complement.
AGAAAAATGTGATTTGGGTTTACCCTTCTTCCTTTAAGCATGTTTTTTGTTCAGCCATCCAGAATGGTGGCAACTGAAGCTGCTGTCCAAATACCTGAAATAATAATTATCTTACTCATAACATTACTAGTCACTGTTATTACAACCCTCATTTAAAAAGTCTGCAGTATCTCAAGCCCTTTATTTTTAATTCCTTTTTAATATTTTATTTTTATTTAAATTTTTATTTTTGAATAGAGATAGAGATAAATTGAGGGGGGAGAGAACCTAGAGAGGGAAGGGGGAGAGAGAAAGAGACATGAAGCATTTATCCACCACTCATGAAGGTTTTCCTGCAAGTGGGGACTGAGACTTGAACCTGGGTCCTTGCACATTGTAATATGTTGGCTCGACTAGGTACACCACTGCCTGGTGGTGTCACTGAGTGTTACTGAGACCACCATAGTCTTTGCCCACTACTAGGCATGTATGCAATGCATGAATAAAACAGTTACTTTGCTCTTACGGATTTGCTGGCCCCAAATATGAGAACATAATCTCTAGACAAATCTTGCAAATATTGTTGTGGGTCTCTAGGGATTATCTCATAGGCTCCTTGAGGTTCCACAGTTCCAGTATCTTCTGGGCACCAGCACAAAGTACCTGTAGCTGAACCACCAGGTACTGTTATCCTTTTCCACTACAGTGGAGGCTCCTATGCCATTCTCGTTAGCCACAAACTTGGAGAAGAAGCCTGTCTCTCTTATCTTCCCAGGTGTGTTTTACAGTTAAAGAAATGGCTCCAGCAATACTTCACCCCAGTGGTAAGAACTCCAAACACTGGACACTGGCAGACCACTTGGGACAGAGCTGGGAGGCAAATGCAAGTGACAGATACCTTGCTGTGCTTAAAAAAAAAAAAAAACAGTCACACTATCCACACACCTATGCTCTTTTTTCTTTCTCCCTTTTCTCTACTCCACCTCTTGAACTCAACCCAAGACTCTTGCACTGGGTTACTTACATCTGATTTCCCCTTATCAGGCAAGTTGCTCCTAATTGCTGAAAGTAGGCTCTCAATAAATACGTGTGGGATTTTTTATGGGATAGATAGCTAAAACACGGCATCATTTTATCATTAGTAATATTTTTACCACCAGCACTATTGCTGGGGCTCGGTACTACATGACTTTACGACTCCCAGCAGCCATTTTCCCCCCTAAATAGAAGCAAGAGACAGAGAGAAATAAAAGGGTGAGAGATGGGATGTAGAAGGTGGGACAACAATAGAGCTTTGAACTCCTCATTTTAAGGTTCTGAATTCCATTCCTAGTACCACATATTCTAAAGTGTTATTCTGGCCTCAATCTCTCTCTCTGTCTCTCACTCTCTTTCTCTTTCTCTCTCCCTTTCTCTCTCACTATCTCTCTGCCTGTATCTCATAAAAATAAATAATTTGTCAGGGGAATAGAGACATAGAGAGAAGGAAAGGCACTGGAGCACTGCTCCACCACTCATACTTCCCACATAGTTGCCTTCTGCTCAAACCCCAGGCCTTATGCATGGTAATATGTGCACTGTACCCAGTGAGCCACTTGCCAGCCTGCACTGTTAATTAAAGGCATATCTGGTGCTCAAGATCTTTCCTCTTTCTCTCCTTTATCTCCACAGAAAGGCACTGGAATCTGATTAATGAGGTGCTTGACTTTGCCACATGCTGAGCATCACTTGTTGTCCGCTGTGTTCTAAGAACTCACAGCCAATGTTTTTATATATATATATATATTTTTTTTTTAAATGTCTATTCATTTTTTCTTGTAGTTGATAATACAGAGAAATTGAGAGGAGAAAGGGAGGTAGAGAAAGAGAAAGACTGAGAGACACCTGAAGAACTGCTTCACTGCTCATGACTTCCCCTTCAAGTGCGGAACAGAGACTTGAACCTGGGTCTTTGGTAATATGTGAACTTAACTATGTGCATCACCACCCAGCCCTTGCAGACAATGTTGTCATTGCTTATCCACTGTAACACTAAATAGAACAAATCTATCCCAGATGTCCTGTGGATAAGCCCAGCCCCAGATACTGGCCTGCTTGCCTGCCTGCCTGGAAGGAAGTGGAAGATGACAGCAGTATCTGGCTGAATCTGGTTTGGCCTGTTCATCAGGCACTTGTTGATGGCATTTACTACCAAGAAGTCACCTCTATTCTGAAAGGCCTCCTGACCCCACCAACTGTCACATACTTTCCTACTCTTTTTGACTCAGAGAAGCAGCTGCCATGAATGGTATCTCCAGGGCTTCTGGAAAGAATGGACCAGATCTTACGGGTCAGTTCTTGGCTACCTACTCCTCTGAAAAGCATACTGTACCCTTTCTCCACAGCCTTTCAAGTTCAGATTTAACAGAATGTCAGCCTGGCAGTCATCAGAGGTTCCTGCTCCCACTAGCGAAAGTTGTACCTGACATATGTGATGAGGATATATCTCATAAAACCCAACTTGCAGTCTCCCAGTGCCAGGGTTTTTGACCCAGCCCCAGACCCAGTCTCTCCTCTTTCCTCTTAAATCATAAGAGTTTCATGACTGGATCCCTAAGATAACACCATGTCTCTCTCTAGGCTGGTCTTGATCCCCACACTTTTATCTACCACTTGGTCCCCAAACACCTATATTAGTACATTCTCAGGATGGATAGAATACCCCATACTGCTGCCTCTATCCTGCTTCTGGGCCAGACTTTTGGATAGCAACCTAACCTAGTTCAAAGGCCACTGGACTCCTTGAATTTTAGGGCTGAGTTTGTTCCCCCCCCCACCCCCTTCATGCCTGAGTTAGCCACAAAGCATTGCCTGACAACCCTCTTCAGGGCTTTCAGGAAAACAGAGAAGAAAGGTAGAGTTGATTTCTACCATAAAAGTTTGGAGATGTTCCAAAACAGAGGTACAGGTGTGGCTACAGATCTATCTCTGCAGACTGAGGAGCTGTTAATTCACAGTAGTAGATGCCAGCTTGCAAGAATCACCAAACAAGAACTGGGAATCTGTTTCAAGAGACTATATGCATGTGTGTGTGTTCGTGTGTGTTTCCCTTAGAGGCATTTCTATAGTTTTTATTAATAACTGAAAACATTTACTCCCAACTTACCATGTTCCAAGCATTATTCTAAGCATTAATGCAGTCCCTGACATTAACTGTATTAAGCTGATCACACACAGCAAGGTAGATATTATTATTATCCTTCTTTTATTCATAAAGAAACCAAGGCAAGAGAGGATCACAAGGCCATGCAACTAACAAAAATAAAATGCAACCCGTGTTTGAACCAGATCTTTGTAAGTCCTAAATCTTTACTTGCATCTTCTGAATGTTATTGTTAGATTCTCAAAAATACAGATAGGCCAGCAAAGGCTAAGAGTCTTCATATAAAGAGAAGCTGAAATGGTGGGAAAGAATCTTGCTTGGGTCCTAGTGCAAGGTAGGGGAGTATCAGAGTAAACAACTTTGACCATGAGTCAGCAGCACTCTGCTCTCAGGACTCTATGTAAGGCTTTTGCTTCCTTCTCTGAGAACTGTGTGGAGAAGGTCTCCCAAGCTCGCTTACATGGATAAATAAAGGATGACATTGTGAGGCTCATCAGTCTCCCATGCACTCTTTACTCAGTAGTATCTGGGGGTCTAAGAATCAAACTTGGACCCCTTGAATCTCAACCTGTGCCCCCTGAAGGTTTGATTTCCTAGTAGGGACTTGAGTTCCAGAGATGGAGACAAGAGTGTGAGGACAGGGAATCCAGTGCCCTTCCTCCATCCCATCCTGCCCATTTTCTTTTCTTCCCCTTTCCCTTGCTTCTCCTCCCCCTACTCCTCCTCTTCCTCATCATCTACTCCTCCTCCTCCTATTGCTCATTCCATCCCCCACACCTACCCTCTTTACTTGCTGGGGATTAGGTTAGGAAAACAAAAATGAAATGAACGCTGTTCTGCCAACCCTTCCCTGGAGATGCTGACTTACACAGGCCTAATGCTGTTGATGATGTTCTATCGATTTCCCCTCTAATTGCTGCAGCTGGATCTATATTCATTTTCTGTCTCAAACTTCTCTTTTGTTGGTTCAATCAACTAAATGAAGGGCCCATTTCTCTCTGTTGCTGTCCTGAGAAGCCAAAAAGGCTTCAAATGAAGAGCTCTCTTCAGAAGTCAGTGAGATCAGCAGACCGGGGACAGAGTGGGTCAAAACTTGGATGACCTTTTCTGAAGATTTGGCAAAAGAAAACAAAATAATAATAATAAACAGAGGTTGAAAAAGAGAGGCCCAGGAGACAGAGATCCAGTTGACAGGAAGCAGAAAAATATCCCACCTTGAATAAACATAGAAGGAGTTTATTCATTCACTCTCTGCCTGTACTAAGCACCTGCTATAGACTAGGCCACATGATAGGATCTGGAGGCATTAGAGACACAGGTCCTGTCCTCGTGGAGCTAAATATTAGGTAAACATACCTTAATCAAATCACCTCACAGATAGACATTTTTCATTGTGAAAAATATCTAGGTCATTGGGAGTTGGGCAGTAGTGCAGTGGGTTAAGCACACATGGCACAAAATACAATGGTCAGTGTAAGGATCCCAATTCGCGCCCTCCCGCTCCCCACCTGCAGGGGAGTCACTTCACAGGCAGTGAAGCAGGTCTGCAGGTGTCTTTCTCTCCTCCTCTCTGTCTTCCTCTCCTCTCTCCATTTCTCTCTGTCCTATCCAACAAGGACAATATCAACAACGATAGCTACAACAACAATAAAAAAAGGGCAACAAAAAGTAAATAAGTAAATATTAAAAAAATATAACTAGGTCAATCTGAAGAAGCATAGAAAGAATTCCCAGAGAAGAAATCATAATTAGTTAGAGCAAGACTGACCTTTTAATTTAACAAACTTCCAGTTCCATTTACCTCAAGATTCAGCGTGAAGGGGGGAAAAAGAATTCTTTTTTATTATTAATTTTTTAGTATTTATTTATTTGTTTTCCTTTTTGTTGCCCTTGTATTTTTATTGTTGTTGTTATTGATGTTGTAAATGTTAGATAGGACAGAGAGAAATGGAGAGAGGAGGGGAAGACAGAGAGGAGGAGAGACAGATAGACACCTGCAGACCTGTTTTACTACTTGTGAAACAACGCCTTGCAGATGGGGAGCCAGGGCTTGAACCGGGATCCTTAAGCCCACCCTTGCACTTCGCACCACCTGCGCTTAACCCGCTGTGCTACCGCCTGACTCCCAGGAAAAAGAATTCTAAAGGGGATCTCCAAACTGGAAAAGACTTAATGCATTTTTTTCCAGGAGCTGACAACAATATGGAGAAGCCAGATACTGCAGCAGTTGCACCTGTTTGCACAGGCCTTTGTGGAGATGCATCACATCCTTTGTGATCTGTCTCTGGCTCTTACCCTTTAAACAAACCTGACACTTTCTCTAAGCATTTACCCTCTGACTGTCCCATTCAAGAGGAATTTGAGAATGCTTAGTTCCTATTCTTGAAATCTAGCTACACCTTCTGTGTTTATCTTTCCTACTTAGCCATTGTCAGCCGCTAGCCCCCATCTGACCATTCTCTCTCCAGTCTTTTAGCCATCAGGCCAGGTGAGTATATAAGTTATATATGGGGACTGGTCTGCATAGATGAGGACATACTGCAATATCAAATAATTCCACTATGTTACTGACTTTCAAGTGCAAAGATTTGTTTACTCAAGCAAAGTCTGAAGCAGATTCAGAGACTCTCCTTCTCTGCTTGCTTCTTAGCAGTGATTTAAGGATCATGTGAGTTTAAATTTTGTTATGTTTGTCATGGCAGGAGAATGGAAGAGAAGGTCATTTGGGTGCTTTTTCAGCATGTTTTCCACAGTGACACACATTGTTTCTACTCACTAGCTTGGCCAGGATTTGTCACATGGTATCATCTAACAGCAAACTTCCTAGGGAGAAGGGCCAGATATTGATATTTTTAAGTTTTAGTAATATCTACCATAATTGGTCTAGCCTCTGAATAGAGAGTTTATTTACAGACATTCCTGTGGTCTCAAACTTTCAAACCATCATAGCCCAGCTCATTTTATCTCATCTTACACCTATAAGGAATTCACAACTTTGCTTTGTTTTTGCTGTTCACCTAGTAGCTGATAAGCTCTGATTTAAATTCAGGGTTGTTTAATACACACACACACACACACACACACGCACGCACGCACGCACACACGCACGCGCACACACACACATGCTGTCTTCTGCATTAGACTACTTCTATATTAAAAGTTCATGTCCTCAAAGCATTTCAGCTCTCATTAGGACAACACTGAGACAGACAATAAAAGTAAAAATGGGTCAAAAACTTGGCTTGTCAAATGATGCATACAGATGTAATCATGAACTTTTCGTCCTCTGGATGACCTTGATTAAATGAAATAAGCTGCAGCTTTCATAGCTGTAAAATGGGAATGGCAAGAGGACGAATTCAGAGTGGCTGTGTTGTCAAATGTGCTAATGTAGTTAGGACTCAATAAACAGTAACTGCTATTAGTATTAGTATAGATTTCTAGAAGTCAATATGTAATCAAGGGTTTGATAGTGTGCTTCAGACTCACTGCTAAAGATTCCAGAAGTGGAGAGACAGAAAAGCAAAAGCACCTGGAGATCTGAGTTTTCCGCAGACTCCAAATAAGTTGCTGGGTAATTAAGCTGCCAAGAAAGGCAGGGTTGTAAGGATATTTCAGGCATGCGCTTCAGGCGTAATGGGGCCTGGAGGTATGGGGTTTATAAATCTCTGAATGTAAGAAAGAAGTCAAGAGTATACAAATATAACCCCATTTCCTTATTCTACAACCTTAAACCTGAAATGGATTTAACATTATTTGAATTAAATATCATCTAATTTGTCAAATGCACAGCAAAGTCCTAAGTCTATAGCTGATGCTTAGTAAATAATCATTATGATAATTATGATGGTCATTCTACTCCAATAAGTTGGCTCATTTATGTGAATGATTAGACAAGGTAGTTATCTCTAGAGAGATTTTTTTTATAAATTTCTGATCTCCATTTGCAACTTGTCAGGGAACCATATTCAGAAGTAAAACTACCATTAAACAATATATTTAAAAACATGAAATGTACTGTTCCAGACCTTGAGGAGTTTGCTATCTAGAAAAGAAAGTCGGATACAGTACAGTGACATATATGAAGTGCCTTGTCCTAGACTGTGCACATCACTTAAGTTCTTTTCAGTTCTCAAAGAAGGTGAACAAGATAGATCTTTTTTTCTCTATTTTACAACAACAACAAAAAAAGTGAATAAAATTAAACTTCATTTCCTACATCACACTGCTGCCCTTCTTCTTCTAGCGTTTGCCCTTCTTCCGTAGCCAGTCAACAGCGTCAGGTTGAGCCTGATGTCTGCTTGTTGCTGGCTTTGAAAGTGACTGGGATCCATGTGGATTCAGTCGGCTAGGAAGGATCGTCAGTTTCCCCAATAAAAGGGTACTCACGGGATGCACCACGAGAAGGTCGATCCAATGCTGCCCTAAAAAGATTGCAGACAACACCTTTAAAGAGAATGGAATATTTTCATGCAAACCAATCTATGTGAGATGATAAGAAAGTCACCAGAGAGTGACCAGTATGTGTCTCTACTGAGAAAGTATGTGGGAATGAAGGAGTCCAGGAGCCTGGCAAATAGAAGTGACTTGTTCCTGATAGAGATGACCAGTAACAAAGGAGAGAGGGATTTGAGGTCTAGACCCATCATGTCTGTTTGGGAATCTCAGGACTCCCCGAATAGGGCCCCAGCTGATGGGGCGGCCTGATAGTGACTAAAGAGTCATTGTTAAAGTATGCCATTCTCTTGCCCTTATTCAGCTTTTGCAGTCCTTGCTTTGATAAGGTTAGCTTGGGAGTAAGTGAGGGAAGTATAATAGGAAATAGGAGAGGAGGGTATCTAAGTCTAAGTAGATACTATTTCATCATAAACTTCATACTGATTCACTGTAGACTATCGTGTACTTTTGCTTTAAGGTATATATTTTGCCCTAATTTATGGATACATGTGAACATATGCCTGGAGCTCTGATTCCCAAGAGCCCCACCCCACTAGGGAAAGAGAGAGGCAGGCTGGGAGTATGGATCGACCTATCAATGCCCATGTTTAGCGGGGAAGCAATTATAGAAGCCAGACCTCCCTCCTTCTGCATCCCACAATGACTGTGGGTCCATACTCCCAGAGGGTTAAGGAATAGGAAGGCTATCAAGGGAGGGGATGGGTTATGGAGTTCTGGTGGTGGGGACTGTGTAGAGTTGTACTCCTCTTATCCTATAGTTTTGTCAGTGTTTCCTTTTTATAAATAAATAATAATTTTTTAAAAAAGACGTGACTTGTTTACTTAAAACTCTAAGGCATTGAAGGGGATATGGGTCCCAGGACTGCCTGAAACTTTGACTTCTTGTGTTTCCCCCTAAGTCTTCTTTGCAACCAAGAATATCCAAAAATCAATATGCCAGAGATAAACCTTGGGTGGAGGCATCTCTAAATTGGCCCACAATTTACCATTTCCTTCCTCTATGTCATTTCAGGAACTGATATTCTCACTCTGGGTACTGATCCAGTGACAATACAATGGGTGTGACGTGGTATTTTCAGTTTCTTTAAACAAGTTTTGCTATACGTGACACTTCTCTCTCTTCTACACTCTTTAATATTTGACTCAAAGTATCATAGTTATAGGACCATAAGGAAGATCTTTTGACAAGAATGAGAGTATATGATTCTCACAGTTAACTGGAGATAACTACCTATAGTGTAAGCTTTTTGGAAGCCTGTTAAGTAAAAAGTACTCCTTTTTTGTCAATTTTTCTCAATTAAAGCACAGTTCACCACTGAAGGTAATGTATTTTAATTGTGATTAAGGCTTCTTCAAGGTAACATATAATCAGAGTACAAGCAAAGCTTTACAGCGGGGAGCTTTTGGATGAAGTTGCCTACGGCAAAGCCAATGGTCAGAATGCTGGAGGGTAGAGAGAACAGGCTCCACTTGTACTTGACAAAGCCAGAACCATAGAATGTTCCTTCTGGTTTGTATTTTCAGGGAGTTTCTGGGCCTGCTCCATCTTCTGTGGACACCATTGCCTTCAGACCATAAACCGCTCTGAAGAATTCTCTAGCAAAGACATTAGATGAGAAAAGACAAAGGTCTATCCTCAAGACAGAATTGGAACTTGGGTAGGAGTGTGTTCAAGAGGTCAGATCAAAACCTAAGGACACAGAGCCCTCCTAGACTTGTCTTGATGCTGATGGTGGGGGTAGCGATGGTGACTCTGGAGTCATTAGTGATGAAGATGGCAATGGTGGTGATGGTAGTTAACATTGACTGCATTATCACAATGTGCCAGGTCCGATGTTATATACTTCATGTGGATTAATTCACTAAACAACACAAATAAGCCTCAGAGATGACTACTATTACTAAGCTCATTTTAAAGATGAGAAAAGTAAAAGCAGAAAGAGGCAGGGCATCCTCGTGCCACTGTATCACACACCTCCAAGAATGCCTATCGTTCTCACTATGGTCCATGTGAATGATTACCCTTGCATCTGAGTAGAACACAAACTGCAGCCAGTTTGCAGAGAAGTTACAGAACTTAGCTGAAGTCACAAAGCTAATAAGTAGACCAAGGATTCAGGTAATGTGGTTCTGAAGTTCCTATACTTAACTATAGCAATTGGTGTTGAAAATCACCTCTTTCTCTGGGCTTTATCTTCAGGTAACTGTGCTGTGGGTATGATGAGTCAAACAGTAAGTTTTAAATACATTTATTTATCATGACAGAGAGGGAAAAAGGGACTTATCAAAGCTCTATGGTTATAGGGACCGGACCCAGGACATCACACATGCTGGGTATATACTCTTCTTGCTGAGACATTTCTTTGGCCCCTCAAATGACATTTTTAAGTTTGTATTAAAACTGTTTGCTACTACAAAAAATAACATGTAGTCTACATTAACTTCAAGCGTATGAGAGCAGTCAATGGAAAGCCTAAGTTTTGGACACAGTCTGAAGTGAAACATGCTAAGGTGGTACTGGTTGTGTTAGTTAGGTTGAGATCAGCAGATGCTGTATGAATTGAGAGAAGAATGAAGGAAAGCAAGCCCCAACCCAGAGTTTCCAGGATCGGGAGAACTATGGGTTATATAGAGAATGGGGAAGGTTCCTGCTCTCTTAGGGTTTAAGAAAACAATAGATAGTTATTGTTATAACCAAATTATTTGGAAAATGGGTTGACTTTGAAAATTCCATTGTTAGGATTTTCTCTATCAAACAAGACCTCACCGTAATTTATGTCCTTTAACGTTATTTACATATAGCTGTAACTTATAAAGTGACACCACCAATTGCTTCTGTTCTCCCTGGTCTAAAGTTATAGGTGACTTAATATTTCAAAGAAAAAGTCATTATTTGAAATGTATTGATTTGAGTCCATTGTTAAAATTCAATCAGATTACCAATTTGAAGACTTTATTTATTTATAAAAAGGAAACACTGACAAAAACCATAGGATAAGAGGGGTACAACTCTACACAAGTCCCACCACCAAAACTCCATGTCCCATCCCCTCCCCTGATATCTTTCCTATTCTTCATCCCCCTGAGAGCATGGACCCAAGGTCATTATGGGATACAGAAGGTGGAAGGTCTGGCTTCTGCAATTGCTTCCCCATTGAACATGGGTGCTGGCAGGTCGATCCATACTCTCCGCCTGTCTCTCTTTTCCCCAGTGGGGTGGGGCTCTGGGAAAGCGGGGCTCCAGGACATATTGGTAGGGTCCCCTGCCCAGGGAAGTCCAGTTGGCATCATGTTAGCATTTGGAACCTGGTGGCTGAAAAAAGAGTTAACATATAGAACCAAACAAATTGTTGACTAATCACGAACCTAAAAGCTGGAATAGTTCAGATGAAGTGTTGAGGGGTCTCCATTTTGTAGATAGTAGTTCTATTTTAGTTATTCTCCAAAGAGCCCATAACTACATTAGTTTTTTAATTTGAAGCCTTAAGTGCTTAGATTGAAGGACTATATACTCAGAACTAAGGTTTATGCATCAAAAAATTTGAGATGTTCAATCTAGTTTCCCCCTCTCAGAGATGTCAGTTATGGAATGTTAGCCCTCCAGCTTCATTACTCTGGTGAGACCTTTCATAGCTCATAGGGCCACTTAATTCCATTTCAGGTGGTACACTTGCTAACAAAGCCTCAAAACCTATATATAGATCAGAACCCATGAGATAGGGCATATGTACACATGTATCCATGAGTCAGGGGAAATATACACTTTAAAACAAAAGTGCATAATAATTTGAAGTGAGTCAATAAATGCAACAAGCAAATAGACCTTAAAAAGACACCACAGAGTACCTAGTCAAACAGTTTCTACTTAGACCTAGATATCTTCCTCACCTACTACCTATTTCACTTCCCTCAGTCATTCCAAAGATAACCTTGTCAGACAAGATAAGGACTACAAGAGCTGGATAAAGGCAAGAAACTGGCATATATTAATGACAGCTCTTTGATCACTACCAGGCCACCTCATTACCTGGGGCTCTAGACAGGGAGTCCTGGGATTCCTACACAGACACGATAGGCCTAGACCTCTAACATATCCCTCTCAACCACTGTCACTGTTCATCTCCATCAGGAACAACATAATGGACTCCCTTGTGGGCCCCTATAGGACCTTGCCCTCAATGTGGTTCAACAGTGGTAGAGACAACCCCATTCTCCGAAGGGTTTTGGGAAATTTTGCAGATATGGTCAAGCTTGGCAGGGCCCACAGACCACCCTATTTCCATGCTAGTATTATTATCTACATACCAATCTTCTGCTTTGTCTTACATATGACTAAAGGTCTCCCTCTTAAGTTCCTGCAGGGTATTGCTAATTCCCGCCAACTGAATCCCTGGCAATGGTTGCTAGGGAAGCCCCTACCATTTCCAGCCCCTCCCACTTATGGTATTATAAAAGCCACTTCCGTTTCTGGTTTCTCTCTCTTCAGTGTCCTGACCTAGAGGAGGTCAGGCGTGCAGACCAGGAGGGGGACAACAGCCATTGTGGCTGGCTCCACATGGCTTAACCCGCTGCACTCACGTCGGACTCTGGGGCCCCCACATGAATAAAGATTTGGATTGCTATTGCCATGAGCTTGGTTCCTGGATCATCTCTCCCCCTTGCAATGCTAGTCTGGAGGAAGGGAGACTGGGAAACATACTCTACCACTTGAGGAAGATGGGTTCTGAAATTATTGCAACCTGGAATATTCCTAGCTCTGACCACAGAATGCTAGCTCAGACCTACAGGGATACAGGTGTTACACAGGCTCCTGCATTGAATATAGGCCCCAGATCAAATTGATGGGGCTTACAGTTGAGAGTATATATACTCTTACTATATTTGGGAGCTACTCTCTTCCCTGATCCAACTTTCTAGTCCTATTTCCAATTCTGACACCATCTCCCCTCACAACACTTTTGGTCTACATGCATGTTAGCTATCAGGCTCAGGCAAAAACTAGGGAAGTCGTGGGCCCCTTGGAATATACCTAAACTAGACCTACTAGCTGTCTCCAAAAGGTTCCTGATTGTTTAACAATTTGTTCTGCTTTATGTCTTAATGCTTTTTTAGCCACCAACTTGAAGATGATGCCATGATGCCCAACCTGACTCCCTGAGCAGAGGACCTCACAAATGTGTCCTGGAACCCCACCTTCTCAGATCCCTGCACCCCACTGAGGAAAGAGAAAGACAGGCTGGGAGTATGAATTGACCTGCCAACACCCATGTTCAGCAGAGAAGCAATTACAGAAGCCAGACTTTCCACTTTCTGCACAACATAATGATCCTAGGTCCATGCTACCAGAGGAAGAAAGGAAAGGAAAGGAAAGGAAAGGAAAGGAAAGGAAAGGAAAGGAAAGGAAAGGAAAGGAAGGAAGGGAAGGGAAGGGAAGGGAAGGAAAGGAAAGGAAAGGAAAGGAAAGGAAAGGAAAGGAAAGGAAGGGGAGGGGAGGGGAGGGAAGGGAAGGGGAGGAGAGGAGAGAGAAGGGAAGGGAAGGGAAGGGAAGTG